>NC_135377.1:7707500-8007500 GCF_049243985.1 Paroedura picta
AATTGTGTTGGCAAGGGTCTTCTTGAACACTTCCCAAGAGGGCTTTAGGCTGATCCTGCATTGAGCTGGGGGTTGACTAGATGGCCTCTAAGGCAACCCTCCGAAACTATGATTCTATGGATCCCCTGGGCCAGTTCTGCCAATGGAGATGATCTCCTCTGTTGGAAGGGCCATCTCCTGACACAAGAAGCACATTTTATATCTTGCCTGTTTTTGCATGAGGACAAAGCTCGAAATCATAGCAGCCTGCACAGACAAGGAGCGGAGGTAACGATGTAGCTCCTAAGAATGCCGCTGGTCTCCCTGTTGAGGCATACCCAATGGGTCCAAAGGAGACTCAAGGGAAATGTCCTATTTGCTGTAGGCCACCTTCTCCTCGGCTGGCTTTGTCTGCGTGGTTTTAGGGATGGGTTCCACAGGCAATCGCTCGGTCGCTTCACTGGCGATCAGCTGATCTCTTCCGCCTGAAATCACAATGAATGAATGAATGAATGAATGAATGAATGAATGAATGAATGAATGAATGAATGAATGAATTCACTCATCAGTAAATGGAAAGCACAGGCAGCAATCATGCCTGGCTGAGGTCAGACTCCTCTCTCCAATTTGCTGCATGAATTATCCCTTCGCGTTAATCTGTTTGGCAGCTGTCTGAGAACAGTCTGAAGTTGGGTGGTTGCTATTGAATAGCCTGCCCACAGATGGCATTGCCATGAAGGAACAGATGGATTGGGCCATCTAGCTTCGTGTCCTAAACTAGGCCCCCAAAAACCTGGAACCAGCCCTGGTGCGTAATGATCACACTTACAGCCTCTAGACGTTTTGAGGGTCTGGACGTAATCAGACCAGAACGAGCATTCGGCTTCTTTCAACCCTCTACGGTTCTTCAGAGCAGCCTTGAATTCTTTGTAATTGTCTCCACCGGCGTCTGCTCGGAACGTAGGCCAAGGAGACGCAAGACCAGGAGCCGCACTTGAGAATTCATAAGGGTGGTTTGGGTTTCTGCAGAAGGGAACAGGAAGAGGTGTGAGACACGCCGGGCAGCATCAAGGGCTACTGCAAACACAACACAGACACTGGGGATATAAATATCCTTCCTTTCACTATTGCTATTGGCTGGGCTGGGCAAGGGACCTGATTTTCAATTTGAGTGTCGAAGCCCATGCAATTGGAAGGAAGTGGGCTCTACTTTAAACCTTTCTCTTTTTTTTTCTTTCCTTTTTTTGCTTCAAAGACAGGCTTAGACAAATTCATGGCCGACAGGCCTATCAATGGTTCCGAGCTATTACAGCTAAATGGAACTTCCGTATACTGAGACTACCTCAAAATAACAACTCCTGGGAGAAAACCATAGACCTCGGTGAGGCCTTTTGCACCCCCTTTCCAGAAAGATCCAGAGAGCTGTTTTGTTTTATTGAAAGCATACGGTGCTTTAGAAGAAGAGTTGTTTTTATACCCTGCTTTTCACTACCAGAAGGCGTCTCCAAATGGCTTACAGAGCAAAGTCCTGGGCAGAGTCTGCACTTACTTTCTTTATTCCATTGTCAATCCTGTTAAATTCAAATAGCTTTGAACTCGGGTCTTCCTCTCCCCCCCCCCTCCCCATTGAAACAGGAAAGTCTTCTGCACGTGGTTAGGGTAGTTCAGAAGGGGGGGGGGGAGCCAAGTCTCATTCTTTCTTTTCTTGAAGGGGGGGGAGAGGAGCCAAGCAGGGAGCCTCTTTCTTTTCTTGGAGGGGGTGAGAGAGGATCGAAAAAGGCAGAGAAGGGAGAAAATATCCAGGACCGACAGAAGTTGAGATAAATTAGGGGCTTCTCCTTTAAGGCAAGCTTGTCACATGACCAGGTGTGACCTATCAGAGGTTCTCTACCACGGAGCTTTCTTTCCCAATCCGGATTTGAAAAATATTGAGCATTATAAGCACTCTAAGATATCGCACAATGAAGGTAGGGTCACTCCGGATCAATCCTTCGTGCTACAGAAGGAAAATTTAAATCGCCCCAAATCCAAACGGAAATCGAATTCTGTGTAGAGGGCAGGGACTGAATCGACCTGGGATTGGAATAAAAACTCCGTGCAGTTTACACCCAGGAGCACCTTCGAGACTAACCAAATTTGTGGCAGGGGAGGAGCTTTCATGAGTCATTGCTCACTTCTTCAGGCAGAAAAGAGACAGAATCTAGAAGCACCTTCAAAAGCTAACAAAAAGTGTTCCTGGGGAGGAGCTTAGAAGAAGAAGAAGAAGAAGAAGAAGAAGAAGAAGAAGAAGAAGAAGAAGAAGAAGAAGAAGAAGAAGAAGAAGAAGAAGAAGAAGAAGAAGAAGAAGAAGAGTTGGTTCTTATATACCTCTTGTATATACCTGAAGGAGGCTCAAAGTGGCTTACAGCCACCTTCCCTTTCCTCTCCCCACAACAGACACCCTGTGAGGGAGGTGAGGCTGAGAGAGCCCTGATATTAATGAAGAAGAAGAGTTGTTTCTTATATGCTGCTTTTCTCTACCCGAAGGAGTCTCAAAGTGGCTTACAATCGCCTTCCCTTTCCTCTCCCCACAATAGACACCCTGTGAGGGAGGTGAGGCTGAGAGAGCCCTGATATTACTGCTTGGTCAGAACAGCTTTATCAGTGCTGTAGCAAGCCCAATATCACCCAGCTGGCTGCATGTGGGGGAGTGCAGAATCGAACCTGGCACACCAGATTAGAAGTCCGCACTCCTAACCACTACACCAAATTGGTGAGTCTCTGCTACCTTCCTTGAGTCCAGGAGCACCTTCAAAATTAACACAAGTTGCTGCAAGGGAGGAGTTTTCATGAGTCACAGCCCCCTTCTTCAGAGAGAAAAGAGCAAGAGTCCAGAAGCACCTCAAATTAGCACTAACAAAATTTGTGGCAAAGGAGGAGTTTTTGTGAGTCACTGCTCACTTGACTCACAATAGCAGGAGCTTCTGGAAGGTAGGGGGCATTAGAAGCTCTTTGGCACATGCAAAATTTAACTCTGGGATTATAACCAACTACTCACCCAGATGTTATAAAGTTGCTCAGGTACTGCATGATGGCCAGTGAAAGAGTCTTCGCTTCCAGAGTGTATCGGTTTTCATATTGGGGATGGAAGGGCAGGCCAAGAATATACTGAATCTCTGGCAAGATCTCCAGACTTGAACTGAAAACAAGACAAACATTTTAAAAAAGAAAGACATTGAGAGAGTATTAAATGACTTAATTAGGGTGCTTATTTGGGCAGCGGAAAGAAAACTGGATGCTTAGGCCAGGCAAATTACGGGGAACAGATTTTATCAGATGTTTTCAGGAAGGTCATGAAAGAAAAAGGTGAGATTCATGCTACGGGTGTGTCCACATGTGAGAACGGGCGCATGGAAAATATTTTGCAAAAATGTTCAGTGGGCACAGATCCAGGCTGAAATCCACGGTAGTTAATTCCAGGCCAGGGTAATGGTTAACCCATTCACCAGATAATGTGTCGGCCAGACCTGCATTCTGACACCCCCTCTAAATGATTAACTTCCCATTGAACGGCGCCCTCGCCCTCATTCGCAAATAGGCGTTTCTCCCAAAACTTGAATCAGTTCTCCTCAGACTAGATGTCTGGGGACATCAAAAGCTTTAACCGGGGGAAGGCGGTTGTGGAAACCTTCCACCTCATGTCCCCTAATGCAGGGGTAGTCAACCTGTGGTCCTCCAGAGCAGAGTTTGCACTTACTTTCTTTATTCCATTGTCAATCCTGTTGAATTCAGATCGCTTTGAACTCAGATCTTCCTCTTCCCCCCCCTCCCCATTGAAACAGGAAAGTCTTCTGCACGTGGTTAGGGAGGCTCAGAAGGTGCGGGGGGGGGGGGAGCCAAGCCTCTTTCTTTCTTTTCTTGAAGGGTGGGGGGAGAGGAGCCAAGCAGGGAGCCTCTTTCTTTTCTTGGAGGGGGGAGGGAGAGGATCGAAAAAGGCAGAGGAGGGAGGAAAAATCGAGGACCGACATAAGTTGAGAGAAATTAGGGGCTTCTCCTTTAAGGCAAGTGTGTCACATGATCAGGTGTAGCCTATCAGAGGTTCTCTACCACGGAGCTTTCTTTCCCAAGCTGGATATTCAGGATTAAAAGCAGTCTGAGATATCGCACAATAAGGGTAGGGTCATTCCGGATCAATCCTTCTTGCTGCAGAAGGAAAATTAAAATCGCCCAAAATCCAAACGGAAATCGCATTCTGTGTAGAGGGCAGGGACTGAATCGATCTGGGGTTGGAATAAAAGCTCCGTGCAGTTTACACCCTGATGATCATGGACTACAAGCCAGGAGTGGGTAAAAAGCCCTGTGCAGACGGACAGTGATCATGGGCCGTGCACAGAGACCAGAACTGCAAACGCGCATATGACTGGATCAGCCCTGACACCAAAGTCAAACAAGGATGCCTTATATTGAGTCTGATCATGGGTCCATCTAGCTCCACGCTGTCTACTGGAAACTGGCAATGCAGAGTTTCCAGCAGAAGAAGGTCTGACCCAGCCAGAGAGGTTTTGAACCAGAGAATCTCCTCCATGCAGGTTCCGTACTCTGTGATGGTTTTTCCCAACCAAGAAAAACAGCAGCACAATACCCCTATATCCCCTGAAGAAGGGATAAATAATTTGGCATGCATATTTTCCCAGAATAAGCAACTCAACTTTGGCCTTTCCCTGCTTTGTCCCCTCCTAAAAACCGCGATAATACTTCGCATCTGGAGAGCGAGTTCTTTATCCGCAGTACTCCAGAGAGACCTGGGGGGGTGGAGGTGGAATTTAAAGCACATTTTTCTATCTCCAAATGTTTGCGCGAGGATTAATCTGGATCAGCGCTCAGTCAATCGGCCTTAACGACACTGTGGGTAGGGCTTTCCCCCTGCATTACAGCAGCGTTTGTCATAAAGAGCAACGGCTTAAGGGAGCGACTAGAGGCAGCCAAAGAGGCTCCTGTCTTCCATGCCGTTTAAACCACTTCATCTCCGAGAAGGCACTTCACAGCAAAGCTAACTTTGATGTCAGGAGAGTTGACTGGCAGGATCAGACCGAAGAGCCTCCAGTTTCCATGAGTGGCTAGCCTGAGGGAACTCAGAAGTCCGTACATGTGAGCCAGCCTTAGACGGAGCCAGATCACTAGTTATCAAGGGCAGTATTGCCTACTCAGACTCCAAGGTCTCTGCCAGGAGTAGGAAAGAACTTTTGCTTGCTTAGAGAAGGGATTCCCAAGCAGGGCTCCCTTAAGGCCCTGTGCAGTCTGGACTCTGCATAGCTGTGGGATGGCCTCTCCCAGTACATCCCCTGAAGAGGTTTACACTGTGCAAATATGTTGATGATCCCTGTCTCCATTCTGTCTTGACTCCTGCTTGGTGGGAAAAGTTGCCAGTAGAGACCCTACTGAAGGTTGTGGAAATGAGAGAAATGGGGGAAAAATTAAACTGTTTTATAATGCTTTCAATGTGGTTTTATGTGGTGTAAACCAGGGGTAGTCAACCTGTGGTCCTCCAGATGTTCATGGACTACAATTCCCTGGAGCCCCTGCCAGCAAATGCCAGCAAATGCTGGCAGGGGCTCCTGGGAATTGTAGTCCATGAACATCTGGAGGACCACAGGTTGACTACCCCTGTTGTAAGCCACACCATGTTTGCTTGTGGGGAGGGCAGCCTGGAAATCATAATATATAAATAATAAATAAGTAAATATAAAATAGATAAGAGCTCCTCAGGGGCTCCCCGACCTTTCCCCTATCCTGCTTTAATGGACTCAGCCATGAGTTATTTCAGGGGCTCCTCCACGGTCAAAAGGTTGAAAAAGGCTGTCGTAGCTACTGGCAGCCAGAATAGAACAGGGGACAAGAACTTTCCGAACCTGCAGACTCCTTTGGGATTCTTATACAGGGCATGACCTCAAAATGGCCGCTGCATGCCATGTAGCCAACCACAAAATGGATGCCGCAAGAGGCAGAGCCCGCCACAAAATGGGTGTCACAGGAGGTGGAGCCAACCACAAAATGTCAGGGAGTGAGGTTATGCATTACTTAAATAGCAACTCTTCAGCATTTCAGGCAGAGGCTGTGCCTAACAGGATGCATTTTTAAATGAACACATGGTTTTAAAATACTTTTTTTTTTGCATGACCTTCAGTCAGACAGCAAATATTCCTTTCCTAGGGTGTCAGCTGCTGCTGAAGCAATAGTAGTTTCTTTTGATTTTTTTAAAAAATAGAACTGTCAATCAGATCTCCAATGGCCAATCAGAAGCTCTCCTGGGCAGAAACCTCACCTACTTAGTGGGCACTAGGAGAGCTGTTAGCCCGCCCCCTGGCACTGAAGCGCACCATGTGAAGGACTCCTAGAATAGATAATACTGAGCTAGATGGATCAATGTTTCGACTTAATATAAGGTAACTTCACATTTGATAGCTATGCAAGCAAGCTAGGAGGGTATAACTTGCTAGCTTTATGCTCTGCAAGTCTGAAAAGTTAGTGATCCAACCTATTCAAGTCTGAATAGGTTGCTTTAGGATGCTTTGGGCTGATCCTGCGTTGAGCAGGGGGTTGGACTAGATGGCCTGTATGGCCCCTTCCAACTCTATGATTCTAAGATTCTCTGATTCTATCCCTGGCCCACAGGAAGTATGCCTGGCCTCGACCAGGGCCAGGGTCTTTTCAGTCTTGGCCCCCATCTGGTGGAATGAGCTCCCAGAAGAACTTAGGACTCTGTTGGAGCTATCACCGTTCCGTAGGGCCTGCAAGATGTTCCACCAGGTGTTTGGTTGGGGATGGGACAAAAAACATCAGCTGGGTCCCTCCTCCGAATATCCTCTGAATATCCTGAATATTCTGAACATTGTACATCGTATATTCAAGAAAACACCTTTGAACACTGCTGAACACCCCACGTTATGCCGTGGAATTGATGCCCCACTGAACATCAGGAGGGGGAAATGGAGGGTAGGGAAAGGTTAGGAGTACCGTTGGGTTGGGTTAACGCCTGTAAACCACTACGAGCCAGCTGGCCTGGGAGTGGTATTCGGCTGATTTAATAAACCTAACCCAACCCTAACCTATATGAAAAACAGATAAGGCAAAATTATAATAAATCAATGACAATAATAAACTGTTTATAGAATCATAGAATCACAGAGTTGGAAGGGGCCATACAGGCCATCTAGTCCAACCCCCTGCTCAACACAGGATCAGCCCTAAGCATCCTAAAGCATCCAAGAGAAGTGTGTATCCAACCTTTGCTTGAAGACTGCCAGTTCTTATAGAAACTAGCCTGCTAGGCATTCAGATTAACTGCATGTGCCATTCAAGTAGCCGACGGAACCGGGAAGAGCAGAGGGCCAGCTATGATTTAAGCCGCTGCCTCTAATCACCCCGTGGGGACTATGTGTGCCATGATACCTGATGAGCAAAGGTTTTGGACAGATTGACGACAGCTCTGCATGTGAACATTTTTGCACACTTAGGGAAATGACCAGATAACCACTAATCAACACTGTTATTCTTTTCTCCGCTGCCCGACAGATTGTGGTCACTGTTCTTAACATTACTTCATCCTGGAGATTATTCTCCAGTTGTTGACAGTCAGCATTTTCGGTGCATGAGCGAGGTCTGCTAACCAAAGTTCTTTCCTCCATAAAATATTTCCAAACCTCACTGTTTAGCCCTGCAATGATCTCATTTGAAAGCATTCCTGAATTTGGCCTTCGGCATCCTTTTGGTTTCAATTATTATTACTTTTTTTGGGGGGGGGGATAATCACACTCATCAGGGAACACAATAATCTGATTAAAAAACGCCTTTCAAAGGCAGCCAATTGTATACGTTGTCGTCCAATCACAAAAGTTTTCCAAGAGGCCCGAAAGTGGCCATAATTATTTGGTAAGTTTAGCAACGTCGCTAAGACAGAACTGACAGACGTGCGAAACAGATGCCTGATTCTCGCTCTCTGGGTTTAGAAATGTAATGTAAATGTTTGCGGTTAGGTAGCTAAGAGGGAGCGGTTCTTTCCTCGCTCGATTCTGGAAGCCGGACGGGCCGATTCGTCTGATCCAGAAACAACGAGCTGCAAAGAGGGGAACGGATAATGTGGATGAAGCCAGGGGGAAAGAGAAATGATGGAGAAGCAAGCTGTGCAAAAGAGCGAAGCTGCCCATTGGCTGGACAAACCAGAGGGCCAATAGCAGAGCTGGAGAAGGGGACGAAAGCTGAGATAAGTCTTCAGGAAGGAATGTTCCCTATGGAGCAGATGGAAGCCCTGTTCCTATTGCAAAATCCATCTGTGCAGCGGAGTGCCTTGGATCCTAGCCAAATTGGGCTTCCCTTGCTAAGGACCTCTCGGAGGTGCTGATGTTCCAGGCCTGGGGATTAGTTCAAGCCTGAAGAGAATTCCAGGATCCAAGACCTCATGGGCTCAGTCAGATCCTGCTTGAGAAAAGAGAGGCTGAAGGTCAATGCCTTCTTTAACTGTTCCCAGACAGAAGCCTTCTAGCTCCCTCTGCAAGACCAGCTTGAGTCTCACTGTAGACCTGTTTCAGATGGTAAAACAGCCATGGGGGCTTTATTCATGTGGTGCCTCTTGAGTGATCTGCCACAGGAAGTGGAGGCAGAGACAAGCAGAGACTGGAGCAGAGGTCCATGAATGGCTATGTGTGGGGTAGGGAGGCTCTGTGTTCCTGGTGCTTGGGAGGTAACAGTCAGAGGGCTTCTGGAGTTCTGACCCCACTGGTGGACTTCCTGATTGCACCTGGGTTTTGGCTCATGAGTGACACAGAGTGTTGGTCTGGAGGGGTCATTGGCCGGATCCAACATGGCTTCTATAATGTTCTGGCTTCTCTGGTGGATCTTCTGATAGCACCTGGGTTTTGGCCATTATGTGACACAGAGTGTTGGACTGGATGGTCCACTGGCCTAATCCAACATGGCTTCTCTTATGTCCTTGCCTCACTGGTGGACCTCCTGACAGCACCTGGGTTTTGGTTTCTCTTATGTTCTTAAGACCTGATTCAGGCCACAAACAATCATGATGCCTCCATTAAAACACCAGCAAAACGCCAGCAAAAAATCAGTCAGACCAATGCGGCGAAATCAAAATGAAAGTGAACGTTATCAGTGATAAAAATTATCCAAACATGGCCAATATAAAATCACCGAAACACCACAGCATTCTCGCCACTCAAAAGAAGAGCATCAGAGACATCAGAGGTACAAGGCCACAGAACATGAAAACAGAGGGGATAAAACTTTGAGTCCTGCTTAAGGTTGCCAGGCCCCACCATTGCTGGAGATGGAAGATCCCACAACACTAGGTCCTGCTCCCTTAACCAATCAGCAGTCTGGCAGGGGGCTTACTAGGACGAGGAGGGAAATCCAGACCTGGCGGAAGAGCTACGTTTTACAGGCCCTGCGGAATGCTGAAAGCTCCTGCAGGGCCCGCAGCTCCTCCAGGAGCTCATTCCACAAGGTTGGGGCCTGGACCGAAAAGGCCCTGGCTCTGGTCAAGGCTAGATGTGCTTCCCTGGGGCTGGGAATGACCAGCAAATTACTTATTTGGTAAGGTTAGCAACGTCGCTAACATCAGTAACTTCTTCTAGATGTTTAGCTAAAAATACTTTTGAATCAATTTCAACCCATTGGTTCTAGCCTGACCCTCTGGGGAAACAGAAACAACTCTGCTCCATCTTCTCTATGACAGCCCTTCAAGTATTTGAAGATGGTTATCGTATCACCTCTTAGTCATCTTTTCTCCGGGATAAACAGAACTGAGCTCATGGGAAGAAGAGTGGGATACAAAATATAGTCAAGAGAAAGGCATGTGGCCTGGGGAAAAGCAGTTGGTCAAGATGACTTCATTTGCAGTTGCGGTTAAGAGCGGCAGCTTCTAATCTGCCAAGCCGGGTTGGATTCCCTACTCCCCCACATGCAGCCAGCTGGATGACCTTGGGCTCTTCACAGCCCTGATAAAGCTGTTCTGACTGGCTGGTAATATCAGGGCTCTCTCAGCCTCACCCACCTCACAGGGTGTCTGTTGTGGGGAGAGGACGGGAAGACAAGTGTAAACCACTTTGAGACTCCTTCGGGTAAGGAAAAGCGGCATATAAGAAGATAGACCAGAGCCAGCATATATGGAATCATATAGAATTCTATTGGCCTCTTGTGTCACCTGATCTCACCTGATCTAACTGCAATACTGCCCTCTGGCCATCTGTGGCGGTGTCACTGCAGTACAGCAGCGCCCCCCTCTGGCCAGCTGCCTTGACTGCATAGCGAATGCCCACTGTGAGACTCCCCGATTCAAGATCCCTGAGACTTCACGTCTGGTGTCCATTGAATTGTCCCAGGTCCCTGGTGACCGACTGAAGCTCGTCAAGCAGATGAGGCGACGAGAGGGTTAAACATGCATTTTAAAATTGTAAAAAGGCCACTTCAAACAGGTGGATGCATGAAGGAATGGAAAAGCCCAGCATTGGTGCCAAAAATGCTTTCTGTGCGAAAAAGGAAGTGGCAATTTGTGAAAAGAACTTTTGAATGTCAAGTCAACCTCACCTACACTGAGAGATGCCATTGGCCGTGGTTCTCCAAGGTCACAGACAGTGGGATTTCCCAGTTCAGGAATGCAAATCTTTTGAATTGGTGGTGCAGGGGATGAAATGTGAGGGATTTTACAAAGCATGAGCTCACCATAATACTACAGACAGGAATCCCTCCACATCCTGGAAAAATGTGGTGAATTTACTTGGGGCCAGTCAAGAAAGCCTGGGGGGAAATGTGCAGTATACCAATTCATGCCACCTGGGAAAAGAGGATCTTGCACAAGCCCAGCTCTTTATGTAACAACATGCCTCTGTTCTTGAGGAAGGAGGAGACACAGGGAGTTTCCACTGTTAAATCCGTGGGTTCAGAGGTGGACATGGACAAGGGAAGAGATTTGAGATCTTTGTTGGGTCCCCAGCATGGGACAAGAAGTACAGCCCCCCACCCTGAAACAACCCCAACTTATATACACAAGAAAACAATAGATCTTCTCGCCCATGCGTGCTGTTGGTCAGTTTCGGTTTAAATGGACTGGATCTCGTAGACAGGATCTAGCCTCACATTGGCCAATGACAATGTAAGCTCCGGTCCTCCGCAAGTCAACAGACACAACACCCACCTCTCCCTTCCTTCTGCACAATTGTGCCCAGAAAGGAACTGTTCTGCATGAAGGCATCTTTTGCCCCACAACTTAAGATTCTTCACCCCTCTGGCTGATTCTCGAGGAATGCCTTGATACACTTGGCTGGGAAGGCAGAAAACAGGAACAGACAAAAGGGCTCAGGAGACAGCTGGCTAATCTACAACTATGCTTGGAATGCGGGTTTGGTCCCGGAGGAAGCATTTCTGGTTAGGGGACTCGGGAAGGAGACAGTGACGAGACAGAGAGAAGAAGAAGAAGAAGAAGAAGAAGAAGAAGAAGAAGAAGAAGAAGAAGAAGAAGAAGAAGAAGAAGAAGAAGAAGAAGAAGAAGAAGAGTTGGTTCTTATATGCCGCTTTTCCCTACCCGGAGGCTCAAAGCGGCTTACAGTCGCCTTCCCATTCCTCTCCCCACAACAGACACCCTGTGGGGTGGGTGAGGCTGAGAGAGCCCTGATATCACTGCCCGGTTAGAACAGTTTTATCAGTGCCGTGGCGAGCCCAAGGTCACCCAGCTGGTTGCATGTGGGGGAGC
Organism: Paroedura picta; assembly: GCF_049243985.1. Classification (NCBI taxonomy): domain Eukaryota; kingdom Metazoa; phylum Chordata; class Lepidosauria; order Squamata; family Gekkonidae; genus Paroedura; species Paroedura picta. Next base: position 7,719,214 of record NC_135377.1, read on the forward strand.
GCAGAATCGAACCTGGCATGCCAGATTAGAAGTCCACACTCCTAACCACTATACCAAACTGGCACTATACCAAACTACCAACAGGGGGGATAGTGTTGACTTCATCTTCCTTTTAGGAGGATGCTTAAACAATTGACTGACGCTTGGGTTCAAAGGGATCTGAATAAACTTCTGTACTCGCTTCTCTCACCAAAGTTCCTGCTCCCTCCCCCCAAAAAACGCTGCACTCAAGTAAGAATGCTGAGTACAACGTGGGAACTGGCAGGGGGAGGGGAGATCTGAATAAATCTGCTCTTGTAATACTGGTGGAAATCACCAACTAAATAAAAACAGGATTTGGATCCAGGAAGTAATTAAATAAAAATAAATATGCTTGCTGGCTTAGGACGGTTAACATTTTTAAAGCAATTTTCACAATCCTGATAAAAACAATAAACCTTGAATATAAACTGGCCGCTTTTTGCAATTTATTTGTAATCCCTGTGAGGGTTGCACAGAGTTTGGAGGGGGTTTGTATTTGTGGATGAGTTTTTGAGTAAAGAGGAGTTCTTGGGTTCTGCCACTGCCTCTGGGCCTGCCAGCAGCTCCTGTGTTCCTGCCAACATGGCTAGGCCTGTTGGGCCTCATTTGCCACCCCAATGCCACAATTAACCTCTCTTGCCACTGCAATGAAACCCCTGCAGCAGCAACTGCATGCCCTCAGCCTAACTGACCTCACTCAAGTTTGTAGAAAAGCCTGTTTGGTGGTGTATCCTCAATAAGTGGGTTTAGGTATCCGCAGATAGGGGGCTCACTTGGTAATTAGATATATAGAGTCTGGCAGTGACATCTGTTGGTCGGGGGAAGGTGGGGTTGCTCTCCCAGCCACTGGCTCAGATTGGCGGTGACAAGCCATGAGGTCTTGCCAACTGTGACATCACAATGCCGCAGCTGATGACACCTGGAAGCCAAATCATGTGGGCTGCCACAGTTCGACACACTAAACAGGAGAGGTGGCAAAAGGGTACAGTGATGATAAATGTGACTGGGGCAGTGATGGCTGAGGAAGCTGGGGACAGTGATGGTAAAAGTGATGAGACAGTGAAGGCAAAAGAGACGGGGCAGTGAGGGCAAAGAAAACAACTCTGAGTGGAAGTAGAAGCCAGAACAACAAGAGAATGACAATAGCGGTTCCCATGGAGTATGTTTTTTGAGAAGGGAAATGTATGCATTTGGCTGCATCAAGTTTGCTAATTTCAAGGCAGCTAGAAAAAAAAATCAGAAATATTTGGGGCAGTGCTATTAAAACCTGCAGCCCTGCAGTCTGTTGGTACACTTGTCAGTGATGTGGAAAACTGTTCGCTCCAGTTTTCATGGGAGGGAAACCAGCGAATCTCCCTGTTTAGCTGGAAAACATGCCCTCAGGTTGTTTTTTTTATTTGGCCAGGTTCATTTCCATACCACTTTGAGCCATTAAGAAAACAAATCCTTTACGGAGCACTGGGTGAAAAGAAGCCATCAAAATTTCCATCCTCAACCTCTCCTTGCTGTTTGAATAAAGGCACAAAATGAAAGGCAGGAATCTGGAATTTGTAAAGTGCCCCATGCTTAAGTCAGAGGACAGAAAAGTTTAAAGTCACATCATCATCATCCTCCTCATATTTTGACAACGATATAGGCTAGATACCAGGAAAAAGTTTTTCACAGTCAGAGTAGTTCTGCAGTGGAATAGGCTGCCTAAGGAGGTGGTGAGCTCCCCCTCACTGGCAGTCTTCAAGCAAAGGTTGGATACACACTTTTCTTGGATGCTTTAGGATGCTTAGGGCTGATCCTGCGTTGAGCAGGGGGTTGGACTAGATGGCCTCTATGGCCCCTTCCAGCTCTATGATTCTATGATTCTATGATTCTATTTCAGCTGTCCCCATATGCAGAGTTGGGGCAGCTTACAATTTAATATCTTCATATCTGTTGGCAAAGTATACATATCCAAAGAGGAACAAAGCATCAGGCTACTTAAAAGAATAAAATGTTTCTACTGTGAAGAGAAACAACTTTGTACAGAAAGAGCAAAGAGACCAAACATTTGTCTGCAGTCATTCTTCTGTTTTGGAGGCAAGCGGGGAGGAAGTGTGCTCAAAGGAGCAGGAAGTTTCCCATTGAGGCAGTCAGGACACTGGAGGAAAGTATTTGGAAAATATCAGGAAGTTCCTGATCTAACTATGCCGAATACACATCTCCTCCACTGCCCCCTACAGTACACTCTTTATATTTTGCTCAGTCATGCATATCAATCACATCCAAACCCTGCATATTTCAACAATAACAACCAGGTGAGGTCGGTTAGGCTAAGGGGATGTGATTGGCTCTAAATCAACCAGAAATATTTGTGGCCATGGATTTTAGTCCAGCTCTCTAGCTTGTATGCTACCTGAGTGGTGCCCCCATTCAGTTTCAATTCAAGTAGTGTTTAGAAATGGAATGAAGAAGGACCGTGGAGGGGGGGGAGAGCCTAAGTGGGCACATGCACAGCTATGCTTCCCAACCATATTCTGCACCATCGTGTGACTTCTGGGGTTTTGTGAAGCCTGAAGAATGTTTCAGGGGTTTCTTAAGAGAAAAAAAGTTGAGAACGTCTGGTCTCTATGAATATAGTGTCTGAAAATGTTATAATTTTGTCTGATGTAGCACTGGAAGTTTAAACTTGTGAGATTGGTAGCTTATAAGATTTGTGTTAGTTTGGAAATGAATTACTAATAAAATGTTTTTTTTAAAGGAAAAGAAAACATGCAGCGTGATGTGATCTCACAGCAAGCTTCTTCTCGTTTCCAAGAAAAGCAGCCAGGGACGTGATATGCCAGGGAGAAACTCGTAGTACAGTGATAACGCTCTTGTGAGAAGTTATTAAGTTTTACTGCTGATGCATTTTTAACCTTTATGTATTACCTTCCCCTTTTATAAACTGGTATTGTGCATCTGAAATTTTGGTCTAAATGACCGTAAAATAAAGATTGATTGATTGATGCCAGGTCAACCTCTTGTGACAAGTTACTGGGGACGACTCAGCCTGAGAATTTGCTTTTGTTACTTTAAAGCTTTAACAGGCTGCTTTTGCTATGTAATCAAGAGCATGAGTTCGCATTTGCAGTGCAAGTACAGACATTTCAGTGGAAGAGCACACACATGTTTTGTACGCACCAAGACCCAAGAAAGCTCAAAGAGAGAAGACATCATGGCCAGGGCATAACAAGCAAATTGAAACCTTGTGCAGCCTCAATTTGCATGGTGGTTGTGCAGGGAATGGAAAGTGGGTTTAACCCTTTAACTGTCAGTCAATGTTGCTATTTGAAATTGGTGTCCTTGCCCTGCTACCATAATTTTAAAGGGGGGGAGGGGAGAAATATATCCTTTGTTAAATCCATGAGTTCAGAGACCAGGATGCTGGGAATTCATTTCTACTCTTTATTGTGACAAGAGGTATAAGAGGCAAAAGCTGAACTAGAAAACCCCCAAATTATCCACAGTACAATACAAAAAATCTTCCCGCCAGTGTACACTATTGGTCAGCCTGGATCAGCCTGGATCCCACAATCAGGATCTAGCCACTCATTGGCTGATTACATTGCAGGCTTCCGATCCTGCCTCAGACCTCAAGCTTGGTCCTCAACAGATCTACAGAAACCACATCCTTTTTAAAAATACCCTTTCAGATGCTGATAAGCAAAGCAGAGAGTCCAGTTTGGAACAATAATACTGAGGCTGAAGGGTTAAATCCCCTCCGCCCCTTTTCCTTCTCTGCATCGCAGGGAGGGCACACAAGCCCACAACTTGCATTTCACAGACAGAAAAAGACACACAATCTGTATCTTGTCTGTGTCCTTGGGTAGCAGGGCTGGGAACGGTCTCATTCACCCTAAGACAGCGGTCCCCTACCTTTTTATCACCAAGGACCAGTCAACGCTTGACAATTTTACTGAGGCCCGGGGGGGGGTAGTTTTTTGTTGAGGGATGTCACTGCCGCCTGAGCCCCTGCTCCACTTGCTTTCCTGCTGGCACCCCTGACTTCCCGCCGCCCACTAGGAGGCGCTGCCAGCAGCAGCTGCGCAGTGACATGCCAAGGGGGAGCCCCAGCCATGGTGGCTGCTGGAGAGCACCAAAGGTGAGCCGGCGGCAGAATGGCAGGGCAGCCCCTGAGGCAGCAGCCGGGGAGGAGGACAAGGAGGAGCCGCAGCCCAATACCAACTGATCCACGGACCAGTACCGGTCCCTGGAGCAGGGGCTGGGGACCAGTGCCCTAAGACATACTTCAGAGTATATGTGCCAGTCAGAGCACCCTGCAGTGAGCTAGATGGACCAGTGACCTGACAGGAGGAACAACTTCATAATTTAGCAGCAAAAGGGGAATGGGGGCAGCGTTTTACCTGTTTTGCGCACTGGAAGTCATAGAAAGGGAAACGTGGAAAGTTTCTTTTTTTAGCTTTGTTGTTTTAGCTGAGGCTGCTGGTCGGTTACTCCAGATCTTCATTTGATTAAAACCACATTACCAAGACCGGAAGTTACAGCACACCTGGTTCCTTCCTGAGCCCTCGGCTTGGGGCACAAGAACATCTGGAGACTGCTAGTTCACCGTAAAGAGGTAGGCTCACCAGCAACTCGACGGGTGGGAGAATAGAAAGCATCAAATGAAAGAAGGACCCGGTATCTCACAGATGCCAGATTCAAGATTTTGCAACTGATGAGAACTTCTGGTGCCCAGCCCGCAACACAAAGGAAAACAGCTGAGACTGCTTTGTATTATGAGATTGACCTTCAATAGGAATTCCATCCATCGTCTCACCTGCTCAAAGAAGAAGACTCTGGTATGTGGTACATGAAGACATTTCCTCGGCCGCTACCTGCCCAGTGCTTGGCCATCTCTATCGTGGGGCAAATGATGAAGCGGTCCCTGGAAAAGCACCCAAGAAAAGAAAGGTGTGATTGACAGAAGTCTAGCCTGTGACCAGAGCCCATTCCGCACACATAGGATAATGCACTTTCAATGTGCTTTGGCAGCTGGATTTTCCAGTGCGGAACCGGAAAATCTACTTCTAAAGTGCATTGAAAGTGCATTATCTATTATGTGCAGACTAGGCCCAGGAATGGCACTGCACACCTTAGTTTCCGAACTACTAAAGACAGAGCAGAGTTTTATTTGCAAAGTGAGTTCCAGGAAGGAATATTCATGTTGTCGGCGGGGAAGATTAAAGCTGACGGACAAACTTTGGAGGCAATTTGTAGAACCTGCAGATAGGGAAAGGCGGAAGCAACCCACCCTCCCCTTCTCTGCTTAAAATATCTCCTCCCCTGAGCCACTTTTCTATTTAAAAAATAGCAGCATTGCTGCGGCCCGTTAATGCACTTTCAGTTTAGAAATAGAAGCCCTGTGAGGGAACAGGGATGCTGAGAATCCTCTAAGGGAATTAGAAACTGCTTTGATTCCTGTTTTCATGCATGTTTGTAACCCCCCCCCCCCCCATCACAATTTTAGGAAAACATTCCAACCACAAAGTCCAGGCACACAATAACAATTGCTTATTCAGAAGAAAAATATATTTTCCTTTTTTCCATTCCTTTCTATCCAAGTTTTTTTTTTTTTTTTTGCAAACATCACTGTCCAGATTCTGCACACAATAGATCAGGAGTAGTCAAACTGCGGCTGCAGTTTGACTACCCCTGTAATAGATAATGCCTTTTCAATGCACTTTAGAAGTAGATTTTCCGGTTCTGCGCAGGAAAATCTAGCTGCCAAAGCACATTGAAAGTGCATTATCCTATGAGTGCAGAATGAGCCCAGAGGAAAGCACCAAGGAGTGTCTTACCGAGTGGCATTTTCCAAAGCTCTGGAGAAGGACGCATAATCGTCAGACGAGTGCTGGAGGGAATAAAACCAGGAGGCTGCATCCTGCACCACTGGATTAGAGTCCTCTCCCCCCAAGGAATTTTGGAGAGCCTGGTAGAAGATGGTTTTGCTGTCAGAACGGCCCTGGCTTTCTTCGAATCGCTGTTTGGAAGGGAAGGGAGAGAAAAAGAGTATTTAGAAGAAAGGAACACATTCGAAAGACAGCTCAACTTTGTTCCTGTTTTTACAAGTTCTAAACGTGCACTGGAAGAAGAGCTGAAGGGCTGAATCAGGGCACCACATGGATTCTTTACATTTCTCTACTGATGCTCAGCACACCCACTAAAGTAGCGATCCCCAACCTGTGGGCCGCGGACCACATGTGGTCCGACTAATTGGAGGTGGGTCCCGAAGGACGCCTTCTCCCCCCCCGATCCTTTACTTCATCCCCCCCAGCCTTTTACAACACACTTCATTGTTGTGGCGTGTCTGTATCTTATTTTGAAGGGATGTTTAAACATTACCATAGCGATCAGAGAGTGCTAGGGCAGTGGTTGAGAGTAGAGGAGTAAACTACCCCCCCCCACCGGGCCTCAGTAAAAGGCGTTGAGTGGTCCCCGGTGAGTGGTCCCCGGCGTTGAGTGGTCCCTGATGATAAAAAGGTTGGGGACCACTGCGCTAAAGCATATTTCAAAGTAAACTGTGGCCTGTACAGAATCATAGAGTTGGGAGGGGCCTTGCAGGCCATCTAGTCCAACCCCCTGCTCAATTCAGGATCAGCCTGAAACATCCAGGATTAGTACTTATCCAGCTGTTGCTTGAAGACCGCCAGGGAGGGGGAGCTCCCCACCTCCTTAGGCAGCCCATTCCACTGCTGAACTTCTCTAATGGATGTTAATTATCAAATTATCAAATTTACTGCTGAGCAAAAGCCCTACCCATTTGGTGGGCACAAGGAAAATGCTAGTGGGGATTCCTGCAGCAAACCATACTTCTAATAAGCACCAGGCTAGTTCCACCAAAAGATTTAGAGCATTTCTCAACTTGTTTACTGTTGAGAAATCCCTGAAACATTCTTCAGGCTTCAAGAAAACCCAGAATTGGCACAATGGTGCAGAATATGGTTGGGAAGCACACGCCTTCCCTTCCCACCCTCTCCAGGCCCACCACTGGAAATTTTGGGAGGGGGGTGACATGACCATATATGGTAAACCCCCCCCCCCCAATAAATGTTTAACAATTTAAAAAAATATTTAAAAATTAATTAAGTCCCATCTGGGAAACCCTTCCAGGGCTATCAAGAAAACCCAAGATTGAGAAAGCATGATCTAGAGACACGACAAGGAGCTTCACACAGATTTCACATTAGCAGACTGGGACACTAGGACAGGGAGTGACGGTCAAATCCTGGCTCCAAAATTGGGCTGACCAAACCAGGTTAGGAAATTCCTAGAAATTTGGGGATGGAGCCTGGGGAAGGAGGGACATCAGTGGGGCATAATCCCATAAAATCCACCCTCCAATGTATTAGAACATACAAGATCTGTAGTGTGCATGATTCAACACCATATGTGCAGAATGGCCTACAGGGGGCATCAGAGGAAATATGTAGTTAGCATAGTTAGAACAAGAACTTCCGGATATTTTTAAAAAGCTCAATAAAGCTGTTTATTCTTTAAGCAGGTAGTGCATTTTTAAACTGCCACCAACACAAAACAGCCCTTTGCAGAACCGATCCAGGATAACTGATCTCTGTAGTCCGGAGATCAGCCGTAACTCCAAAAGATCTTCAGCCTCTACCGCTGGGGGCCACCCAACGTCGTTTGGGAGGCATGGCTGGAGAGCCAGCCCCGAGCAGGAAATTTACTTTCAAACAAAAGAAAGCAAAGATCTTCTAAATGTTGGCCTGTTGACAGTTGTCTTAGAAGCTTCTGAAGCATTAAAAGTTCCAGCCAGCAACAAGGGATAGGCATCAACCAAACACCCCTCAGTTGGCAGAGCCAAGAACGCCTGAAAGGAGTCAAGTGTCTTTCAAATATTTTTGCCTTGACCTTCTGTTTTTCATGTGCTCACCCACCCCTTTCCCTGAAAAAAAAAGCAAAACAATGGTAAACTAAGAATCCCATCTGTGACATGGTTGGCGATACACAAGTTCTCAGGTCCACGGTAGCTTGAAAATATAGCCTGAATGATCTCTTTCCAAAAATCTTCTAGAGGCCACTGAAGTGCTGAAAGCACTAAGAAATGAGACCCAGTCTCTACCAATGGCTGCCAAACAGCTACAAACATCAAACACGGAATAATGGCTTCTCCAAAGATCCAGAGGAATTAGAAAAGAGATGGAAAAGGAGAGAATTATACAAACCAGAGTTAAACTAAAGTAAGGGACCCATTAAACGAATCTTTCCGCTCTCTATGAAGGGGAGCCCCATTATGACAATATCGAGGGAGAAGGAATCGGGGGTGAATGGCCTTTGGAAAGGAACTCCCCCCATCTTAAAGGGTGCAATCCCTTCCCCTTTTTTTGGCAAACCTCTTGACAGGGGAAGGGGAGAGATTGCCTTAAGATTTAAGCTAAGTTTGGCAGCTATTGGGAGGGACTGGGAGGAAAGCTTACTGAAACGGGGTCCTATGACATCATGGAGATTTCCAGCAGCGACACTTCTGTGAGACAAGATATTTTGGGATTCACTGGAAACGCTGATAATAAGGCTCAGGGTAAATCCTAGAGTGTCCCATGACACGTTGACGTCACTCCCAGTTACATGGTTGGAAATGACACCGTGACATCGTGGGAGACCAGATTGCTCGCACAAACACACATGTGCCCCCGTGGCTCTCTGGAGCCAGGGGAACAATGGTGGGTGGGGACAGTGGGTCCCCCATGACCACTGGGTGATTCACTGGAAGTGAACTTCCGTGTATGAGCATGGATTCAAACCCAGTTGACTCAGCCTGATATTCTAACCACCGTACCCCGTTGACTCTCAGTCTCCCACACAACCCCAGAAGTTTTGCATTTTTGATCCATTCTTTTTAAAGGTAACAAGTCAACTGATACGTGCATATGTAGTACTTAGCTTTGAATTGCCAGCCCAGGTTGGGAAAAACCAAGAGAACTCAGGGGTGGAGCTGCAGAGGGAGGAGTTTGGAGAGGGGAGGGACTTCAATGCAATATAATACCATAGAGTCCCTCTTCCAAAGTGGCCATTTTCTCCAGGGGAACTGATCTCTGTTGCGCGGAGAGGAGCTGTAATTCCTGGGGATCTCCAGGTCCCACCCAGAAGCTGCCATCCCTCACTTAGTTCCTTTAAAAAATAGTTGGCAGGCAGCCTGAATAACATCTGAACCAGCATTTGATGCACAAATACACATGACTGTCTTCTGGACTGCCTCTCCTACTTGGCTGGCCGACCCACTGGCTGTTCTTCAAACATTCACCTCCACTCACCGAAAAATAAGCGAGATGGCAGAAAATCAAGCGGGGAATGGTTCTAGCTAGGGGCAGTGTGGAAATGAACCTTCACGCCCGCATCCTGTACTAACATGGCTTAGAATTCCAAGGTTTATATGCCAATAAAGGTCTTCTGATTCTGAATTTCAAGGCTATTTCCGTGTAGAAATGAACTCCCGGTGGTGGAGCAATTTGTGATCTCACTTGTTTGTGGGTCAATGAAAGACGGGGAGAGGTTAGGGGCGGTTCAAAGAGAGGTTTGCCCCTGGCGCTAACCGGCAAGCCAGAGACAGAAGCAGACGATTGTAAAATGGGCGATAATTAACAGCAGGTCAGGATGTGGAGCACCTAACCGAGAAGGCTGGGATTGAATGCGGGCCCTTATCAAACCAGGATGCGGAGATGAAAAGGCCCAGGAATCAAAGCAGCACTAGTGTGCTTTATGGGGACATTTTCTTTTTTAAATCTGCGTCTGGCTCCTGACGTTTGCACATTTGCAGACGATGCATCTCTTGTTATCTTAATTTTAAAAGCCTGGCTCCCCTCTGGCTGTATGGCTGAAACCACAAAACTATCCTGCAGAGCTGGAAGCGCTGGCGGAGAATCTCGTGAAACATATCTCCCTGAATAAAGTAATCTGCAGGCTACTGACAGCTCTGGGTTGAGAAATCCCTGGAGTTTGGTGGGTGGAGCCTGAAGAGGGTGGAGCTTGTGGAGGGGACAGGGGAGGGATCTCAGCAGGTGAAATTTATTTTATTTATTTAGTTATGTATTGGATTTGTATACCGCCACTCCCAGGAAGCTGGCTTGCGGCAATTCACAGTAATATAACATACAACAATATCCAATTCCATAAAACCACATACAATATATATACAATAATAACCTAAAAACAGTTCCCCAAAGCTATAAATCTATAACATGGCGGTAAAATACTAAAAAACTCCTCTCCCTGCAGTGGAGCCAGTTTGTCCAGATTACAACATTGGTGGTGGTAAAAATCAGGGAGTAGATCGTCCAGCGGCTCCGGGCACAGTCTAGCACAGGGGTAGTCAAATTGCGGCCCTCCAGATGTCCATGGACTACAATTCCCAGGAGCCCCCTGCCAGCATTCGCTGGCAGGGGGCTCCTGGGAATTGTAGTCCATGGACATCTGGAGGGCCGCAGTTTGACTACCCCTGGTCTAGCACTTTGCCTGGGACCCTAAGCAGCCATTTCTCTATCTGGGTCATCTGGAGATTAACTGAAATAGCAGGAGATCACTGAGAGCTGTCACCTTCTCAGTCACCTTCTCCAATGAACAGGCTTGGCGTATTTAGCAAACGTGACTTATTCAAAAGAAACAAATTCAGCTCATGATACTGCTTGTTAGGACTAGGTTGATGTATTCCTCATCAGCTCCATCAGACTGATATATTCCCCAATCGGCTCCACCTCCAGATCATGTCACACCACCCCACTGCTAAAGGTAATCTCCCCCCTTTCTCAGGCACCTTTGCTACACCCAGGTGCAAACCCCAACCGCCAGACTCTACGGATCCAGGGGCAGGGCTATGTCGGTAACACTGAAGCTTCCTCTCCTCCCAACACCTACAGCCTACACAGAGAGAAAAGTGAAACTATAAACAACCCGCTACCCCCAAACATTACAAAGCTCACCCAACGACTGATCCATCCTACTACGGCAGAGAACAGAAGAACACGAAAACGCATACAGTAAAAACTATGGCAGAATCGTTCCTGATCGGCACCATCTACAGCAGGGGTAGTCAAACTGCGGCCCTCCAGATGTCCATGGACTACAATTCCCAGGAGCCCCCCTGCCAGCGAACGCTGGCAGGGGGCTCCTGGGAATTGTAGTCCATGGACATCTGGAGGGCCGCAGTTTGACTACCCCTGACAGCTTGACAACCCTGATGAGGATCATATGCTACAAGCACAGCTGAGAAGGCAGTTTGGAAGTACACTCCAAGAGGAGGTTATATTGGGGAGGGAAGGAGGTTTTATCCATTTCCTGGAGGGTTGGCTGCTTGGGAAGGCGGACCATATGGCTTCACACCCTTCTGAATGAAGGTTCGGCTACTACTGAGTTGGGCTGTGCATTGGTCAACCGCATGTCCTTTCCCCATCATTGTCTGAGCCTCTTCTCTGCCTTCACACCATTGGCTGCTGGTTGCAGCAAAGCACAAAACTCAGATGGACTAAACATTACAGGGTGGGGAAGAGTAAGACCAAACTTCAGATGACCATGTGCCGGCAAGAGGCTCATGGGAATTGTAGTCGATGGACATCGGGAGAGCCACAGTTTGGCCACCCCTGTCCTAGCTTCTCCCTTTCCAGTTGGCTCGCCTCCCCGATTGGCGATAGTTAGCTTCCCCTTCCCAACCCCAAGTACCTTGATGGCTTTTGCCCGGCTGATCAGACCGTCTTGTTGAGAGCTTCCAATGAGCAGGTCAAGCTTCACAGCTCGAGAGTGCTTCAAGCCTGATGCAAGTGGCTGCAGAAGGTAGACGCCATCGACCACTGGCCTCCAGTGCTGAAAGGGCCCACTCACAGCAAGGCGCTAGAAGGGAAACGGACATTTGCCATTGGAAGAAAACATTTTAACAGTCAGAGTAGTTCAGCAGTGGAACAGGCTGCCTAAGGAGGTGGTGAGCGCCCCCTCACTGGCCGTCTTCAAGCAAAGGTTGGATACACACTTTTCTTGGATGCTTTAGGATGCTTAGGGCTAATCCTGCGTTGAGCAGGGGGCTGGACTAGATGGCCTGTATGGCCCCTTCCAACTCTATGGTTCTATGATTCTATGATTCACTTTTCTTGGATGCTTCAGGATGCTTAGGGCTGATCCTGCGTTGAGCAGGGGGTTGGACTAGATGGCCTGTATGGCCCCTTCCAACTCTATGGTTCTAGGATTCTAGGATTCACTTTTCTTGGATGCTTTAGGATGCTTAGGGCTGATCCTGCGTTGAGCAGGGGGCTGGACTAGATGGCCTGTATGGCCCCTTCCAACTCTATGGTTCTATGATTCTATGATTCACTTTTCTTGGATGCTTCAGGATGCTTAGGGCTGATCCTGCGTTGAGCAGGGGGTTGGACTAGATGGCCTGTATGGCCCCTTCCAACTCTATGGTTCTAGGATTCTAGGATTCACTTTTCTTGGATGCTTTAGGATGCTTAGGGCTGATCTTGCGTTGAGCAGGGGGCTGGACTAGATGGCCTGTATGGCCCCTTCCAACTCTATGGTTCTAGGATTCTAGGATTCTAAGAAAGGACATGGAAGGTCTGTCCTAGGCAATGCCGGACAGTGAGGTGAGGTGGCAAAAAGCAGATGGCCATGACTACTGGACTGCTACCAGGAGGGAGAGGAGCCCGCTGTCCTCAACAAGCAATCATCTATTGGGGTACCACCAAAAGGTCAGAGGGCAGTCACATGGCCCTGAGCAAATCCACTGTTATGGTTATTATTATTTTAACATTTGTTACCCGCCTTTTCACTTTGGACTCAGGGCGGGTACCTCATAACAAAACATACAAAACGAAGCACACAATAAATAATTAAAAATCTAAAACATCTGCAACCATTCCAGAGGAAAGAGAAGCTCTACCAGCCCGAGATGGTGTGAAAGCTGGACTTTGACAGGAAGGACCGCTCAAATTCAGGAGAGTTTTTAGCCCTCAACCATAGCCATGGTGGGACAGCTTCATTTTTACAAGGCCTGTTCAAGGTCTCCTTTGAAAGAGCATCTCACCAGGACAGTCTGATCTCCCAAGGACCCTAGTGGGGCCTCTAGTGGGGCCAAGACGAGCATGTCGGGGATGTTGGGGTAACACTCTGGTATTTGGGCCAGGATTCTATGGTATGCGCTAATTCTATCATATTTTGCCCAAAAAACGGAGGGTTGCCCCAACATCCCTGACATGCCCACATCCCTTGTGAGTCACATTGGAAGTCACATGAGCATGTGGCTGAAATGTGGAATGAAATTCTCAGATCCCATTAAGCCCCCCCCCCCCCTTTCCCCTGCCAGCTGCCCGGAGGGACCGGGAAATACAAACACATATGCACATTGAATGCAATCGTAACAAGAAATGTGCCCACCCTGGTTTGCGCCTCGTTCAGAGCTTTTGCAGGAAGTTGGCGGAGACAGGAGACACTTTCTTCGCCGTCGGCTGGAGGGCAGCCAAGCTCAGCGGCCAAATCGGCAGCTTGCTCCTGTGCTTCCTCCTTGCTGATTACTGACGCTGGAGAGAAAGCAGAGCCTCCCTGGAAAAATGGAAAATGAAATGAAATGAAGAGAAAACAGATGACTGATCAAGTGGGCTGGGGGTTCCATGGACTTCCCCGATGCATGTTCTTCTTCTTTAAACAAAATACGGTTATTAAAATAAATAGTCAAGTAATGAAGTCTACAACTAGGGGGAGAAAGGGGGATGGGATACCATAAGAATGTTAGGAATCACGCCCAGAACTCCACCATTTCTTTTTGATTTGATCAAAATGCTTATCCCATCTTTCTGAAAACATCAAGAGCAAAATAGAATCATAGAGTTGGAAGGGACTTCCAGAGTTGTCTAGTCCAACCCCCTGAAGAATGCAGGAAATGCACAACTACCTGTTCACCCACAATGACCCTAATTCCACGCTCAGATGATGTCCCCCCACCCCCCACCCCCAAATCCTGCCATTGTTAGAACGAAACTGGAAGTGGAATCGAATTGCTTTGTGGTAAAACCAGGCCTTTGCGACATTTCCTTCTGCATCGGCTAGCCTTTCTCAACTTTTTGACCATTGAGAACCCTCTGAAACATTCTCCAGGCTTCAAGAAACCGCAGAAGTGGCACCATCATGCAGAATATGGTTGGGAAGCAGAGCTGTGGACACGCCCACCTGAGGCCCCTCCCTTTCCCACCCCTTCCAGGCCCATCATTGGCCATTTTAGGAGGGGGTCAACATGACCATATATGGTCATATCACTCAATAAATATGTAACGAATTTTAAAAATACATTATAAATTAATTAACTCCTATTTAGGAAACCCTCCCAGAGCTATCACGAAACCCAGGTTGAGAAACCCTGGAATAGGCAGTGAGAATACTGAAGTCTGGTTTGAATTAGACCTAGAACATCTAACTTTCTGGAATGGGGACTGGAGATCTCCAAGAAGTACAATGACAGAGTTCAGTTCCCCTGGAGAAAATGCTACCTTTGGAGGGTGGAGTCTACGGCAGGGGTAGTCAACCTGTGGTCCTCCAGATGTTCATGGACTACAATTCCCATGCCTCATGTGAATTGTAGTCCATGAACATCTGGAGGACCACAGGTTGACTACCCCTGGGCTACGGTATCCCTTTCCTGCTAGAGCTCCCTCCCCTCCCTAAACTTTGCTCTCTCCACACTGTACCCCTAAATCTCCATGAATTTCCTAACCAATCATTGGCTGTCCTAATTAGACCACCGATGGATGAAGGGAATAGCGGCACAGGTGGCAATTCCACAGGTCTTTCTTCTGCTTAGAGCTTCTCAAGTTGGTGCTAAGGTTCTCCCATTTGGCCCCACGGCAAACTTCAACTCAAGATATGGTCCTCCAGTGTCTGCAGCAGATACTCCACCCCTGTCGCTCTTCTTCCTTCCCTCCAGCTGCGACTTCTCTGAGAAGGAAGGAAGGCGCTCCGGAACATCTGTAAAGAAGGAGGACCCACTGCTCTTCGGAACAAAACCAGCGAGATGCTGCTGATATCAGCCTGTACTCATATGTTCCACAGAGACGAACTCTAGGAAGTGGAACTTGCAACTTGTGACTCAGCTCCTGGAATGACTTTGGGGCTCCGTCCTGATCTCACGGTTTCTGAATCCCCATGTGAGCTCGCCTTCAGAGACTCACTTTGTAACCTTCTTTCCTGTGTCTGTGTTTTTCACCTTGTTTTGCTTCAAGGAGTGGCATCAGAAATGCCTTCTCTGTTAGTCTGGGCTTGGTCTCCAACCGCAAGAGACGTTTTAATGCTGCATGAAGACAATAGAGGACAACCAGATAACATCTGGCCTAGAACTGGGTTGGGGGGGGGGATAAACCTTGGTTTGCAAATGACTCACCCTATCTTCAGAGAATGTACGGGCTTACATGCAAAATTGTTGGACCTTCTTTTTTTTACAAAAAAAGAAATCCCAGTTGCCAGATAAGCAAATGACATGCACAGCAATGTGACTCGCTACCTTTGCCTGAAAATTATCTGATGCATTGGTAAGAAATTCCGTTGCGATGCATAGCTTGTGGGACAGTCTGATAATTTGTTGCAAAGGAATGGTTTCTGCAGTTCAGGCCCAAGACGGAAAGGAAAGGATGCTGTTACGTAGCAATTTATGTAAACTGACAAGCATAAAACCTTTGCCTGATTCCTCAGATAGCTTTCTGCTAAGATAGGAATCCTTACTGTGTCTGTCTTCCAATACACCGAATATCAGCAGCCCTATTCATGTCAGCGTTTAAAACTGTTTCTAAGAAGGACCCAGCTCACGCTCACTTTAGAGATGAACCAGCCCCTAGATAAATGGGGCTTTAAATACCCCGTTGAATGTCATAGGACTGAAGCAATGAAATGACTTTTCTGTCACGTCGGATGTCAACAATGGATAGAAAATTTGACCTTTACCAAGGGAAAGGAAAAGAGATCTTGTCATCTGGACATGTTTCTCTTGGTTCTAGAAATCTGTCTCACGTATCTATAAAGCAATTTATGTCAAGTATAAGAGCCTCTTGTGGCGCAGAGTGGTAAGGCAGCCGTCTGAAAGCTTTGCCCATGAGGCTGGGAGTTCAATCCCAGCAGCCGGCTCAAGGTCGACTCAGCCTTCCATCCTTCCGAGGTCGGTAAAATGAGTACCCAGCTTGCTGGGGGGTAAACGGTAATGACTGGGGAAGGCACTGGCAAACCACCCTGTATTGAGTCTGCCATGAAAACGCTAGAGGGCGTCACCCCAAGGGTCGGACATGACTCGGTGCTTGCACAGGGGATACCTTTACCTTTACCTTTATGTCAAGTATAGTTAATGCACTCTTAGCTTAAGCCTTTTTTAGCCTCACTCATTGTGCAGGCACCAAACTCAGGCATCTCATTAGGACTAAGAAGAGTTTCAAACTTTAATTCCATATGGTCTTTTTAAACGTTTTTCCAACATGATTTTCATTTTGTGTTTTGTCGTATCCTTGCTTGACCAGAGCACGGGGGGGGGGGGGTTGTAATGTGAGAAGAACTCCTAAAAGGGCCCTGACTGGGGGGGGGGGGGGGAGGTTGAGAATGGCTGGCTTAACTAAACTACCGTATATACTCACATATAAGCCGACCCGGATATAAGCCGAGGAACCTAATTTTACCACAAAATCTGGGCAAACTCATTGACTCGCATATAAGCCGAGGATGGGAAATGCAGCAGGCTACTGGTAAATTTACATCAATTGAGGCACCAATAGGTTCAATGTTTTTTGAATATTTTAAAGATATTTTAAATATTTTGAATATTTAAAAGAGGGCCAGCAAACCAGAGCAGAACAACAGAACCCGAAGTTGGCAACTTCCTACAAGTACAACAGCTACCAAACTGGGAGAATGAACTACTCTAACTACAGCTACATTGGCGCCCACCCTCCAGAACAAAACACTGAAATAAAGAACTGTAAAACTCAACACTGAAAGAAAGAACTGTAAAAATCAACTTTTAAAAGAAATATGCTAACAACACATCTCCTCCGATGCCCCCTGCAGGACATTCTTCATATATACTGTCGAGTCATGCACATGACAGATCTTGCATATTCCAACAGAAGGGACTGGATCCAGCATTCATCAAGGCCAGGGGTAGTCAAACTGCGGCCCTCCAGATGTCCATGGACTACAATTCCCAGGAGCCCCTGCCAGCATTCGCTGGCAGGGGCTCCTGGGAATTGTAGTCCATGGACATCTGGAGGGCCGCAGTTTGACTATCCCTGATCAAGGCAAATCAGGATTTGAACAAGGGGCCATGAGGCAAATCCCGGCTGCACAAATTAAAATAAGCACGCAAACCGAGTGGCTGTCCAAATAAACCTACACACGAAGCAACTTTGGGGAGCCAGAGAGAAAAAAGTTCTCTTTGCCAACTCTCTCCACCCCATGTTCAGGACGGACAAAAGGACTTTATTCTGTACAGAGCATATGACAGAAATGTAGAATTCACGGCCAGAGGAGGCAGTGATGGCCACATGAATAAACAGCTTGAAAAGGGGAGCAGATAACAGAGTTTGGGTCGATCCGTGGCTGCTAGCCATGTGAGGGGAACCTCCATCTCCAGAGCCGTATCCCCGAGGACAGCGTTTGTGGGAACATAACCTGAGCTGCATCTGACCTATTTGGAACCAAAACCATCTCACTTCCTTTTGGCTTCCGTTCAGATCACTGACTACCACACGAGAGCTCTGGGCTGGTTCCCAAGTCCCCTTCTGGGGATCGGTCGGGGCCTGTGCTTCCCTAAACGGCAGCCAATATGCGTACAGTGCATTTTGGGATTGTGCTTGGAATTGGTTTACAAATATAATTAGACGATTGTCCAGACACTGAGTCAGCGCTGACGACTGCCAGATGTGCAGAACTCCCACCGGGCCGTTGACTTTTTAAAATGTGCCCTTCAATGGTCTTCTTCACGAGAAAACTATGTGAGGAATCTGGAGACAAATCAGAGCTATGCAAGATTCTGGGTTATTAAAGCCAGCGGGGTCGGGCCTGGTGGAAAAGTTCACGGAAGGAGCCCCAGGGGCGGCTGTTTAAATGTGTCCTGTTGGCAGAATTATATATGCAAGGGAGTCAAGCACCAAGCTGCTTGGAACAATAAACCAGCTTTATTACAGTCATAGAATCATAGAGTTGGAAGGGACCTCTTGGGTCATCTAGTCCAACCCCCTGCACTATGCAGGACACTCACAACCCTCATCCACTGTAACTTGCTACCCCTTTGAGTCTTCACAGAAAAACAAATTTTGTGAGTAGGAAAGGGGGTGAGAGAGAGTCCTAACAGTCTAAGGCAGGGGTAGTCAAACTGCGGCCCTCCAGATGTCCATGGACCACAATTCCCAGAAGACCCTGCCAGCAAATGCTGGCAGGGGCTTCTGGGAATTGTAGTCCATGGACATCTGGAGGGCCGCAGTTTGACTACCCCTGGTCTAGGGGTTCTGTTTTTCTTGCATGCTGTCTGTTCAGGAAGCAAGCAAGGAGGAAATGCACTCAAAGGAGCAGGTAGTCTCCAAAAGAGGAGATCACTGGAAAAACAGCAGGAGGCTCCGAATCTAGCTATGCTAAACACACCTCTCCTCTGATGCCCCTCTCCCCCACAATAGACGCCCTATGAGGGAGGTGAGGCTGAGAGAGCTCTGAGAGAAACTGAGCTGTGAGAATGACTCTAGCAGGACTGTGACTAGCCAGCCAGCTGCTAGCAGATAAGCAGGGAATGACCCGGCTCACCAGATTAGAAGCCACCGCTCTTAACAACTACACCATGCTGCTTATGGCTGGTGAGCAGGTGGACGGCCTGGCAGGCAGGAAGGAAGGAGAAGAAGGAGGAGGAAGAAGAGGAGGAGGAGGAAGAGGAGAAGAGTTGTTTTTATACCCCACTTTTCACTGCCCAAAGGTGTCTCAAAGCTGTTCACAATTGCCCTCCCTTCCTCTCCCTGCCACAGACACCCTGCAAGGTAGACGAGGCTGAGTGAACCCTGACAGGACTGCTCTGTGAGAACAGCACTATCAGGACTGTGATGAGCCCAAGGTCACCCAGCTGGCTGCATGATTAGAAGTCTGTGTTCCTAACCACGACACCACTTACAAGGCTTGTGTCTCTTCTTCTTGTCGTAATAAAAATCAAAACCCAAAGTGCACGCATAAAAGAGGCGTAGCATTAAGTCCACAAACATGACGAGGGCCCTATCTAGAAAAGTAGTTACACTTAAAAAAGCAAATGTTCAGGCGTGGTACCCCCCCCCCCCACCATGACATCACGCATCTATTTCCAGGGAAGCATTTTCTTTCTCCTGGGGATGGGGATGACTTCAAGACCAGCCACGTGAGAAGAGACACCGGTGCTTGCCGGAAATGAAAAAGATCACACCTGTTGATGCTGGAAGTGAGGAAGCCTCTAGGGGCATGTGACGTCAACCATGTGCTGGGGTTTATTTCTGTGCCGGTAATATTCTTACTATATCCAAGAGCAGCTGTCCATGCAACAGTCTGTAGAGGGAGACCCACGCAGGGGGAAAAGGGGCTCTTCGTTTTTGTCATCTGCCAAGTTTCCACCCAGCAGCCAACCCGCCCCCCTCCCATAGTTACTTTGTTGGGGTCTGCAGAGGAAAAGGAACGCACACAAATACATCTTACTCTGTAGTACCAAAGATGACTAAAAGAGGATATGATAGTCCCTCTTCCAGTACTTGAAGGGCTGCGATATAGAGCAGGGGTAGTCAACCTGTGGTCCTTCAGATGTCCATGGACTACAATTCCCAGGAGCCCCTGCCAGCGTTTGCTGGCAGGGGCTCCTGGGAATTGTAGTCCATGGACATCTGGAGGACCACAGGTTGACTACCCCCGACATAGAGGATAGAGAAGAGTTGTCTTCTGCTGCCCCAGAGGGTTGAAAATAATGCAAAAGAATTTTCAGCTAAGCATCCAGGAGAAGTTCCTGACAGTTAAAGTTGTTCCTCAGTGGAATAGGCTTCCTTGGGGGGGGGGGGGTCTCCTTCTTTGGAAGTTTTAAAGCAGAGGCTAGGTAGTCCTTTGACAGAAATGCTGATTCCTTGAACTTAGGCAGATTGGGTGATCAGAAGGGATTGTGTCTGAGCTTGCCTCTTGTGGCCCTTTCTTGCATACCCAGGGAATTGTTGATTGCCACTTTGGGGGCGGGGGGTGAATTTCATCCAGGCCAGACTGGCCAGGGATTCTGGTTTGAGAATCTGAGTTTGGAATTGGGGTCACTGTGGTTGTAGACTGAATTTCCTGCATTCTGCAGGGGGCTGGACTAGATGACCCCAGAGGTCCCTTGCACCTCTATGATTCTCTGGTTGCTGATTGGGAAATACCAGAAGATTTTGGGGATGGAGCCTGGCGAGGGTGGGGTTGGAGAGGGGAGGGGAGGGGAGGGGAGGGGAGGAAGCTCAGCAGGGTACAAAGTCTGCACTCCATATCACTAATTTTTTCTAAGGGAATAGGCTTCTGTGGTCTGGAGATCATGTATAACAGCAGAGCATCTCCAGGTGCCACCTGGAGCTTGGCAACAGTAACCAAAGCAGCAGGAGGGGGCTCTTTTGGAGGTGGAAAGTTGGGTGAGAAGAGAGTATTCATATGGTCTTCCTCTTCTGCCATTCTTTCTCTAAAGGATGCAGGCCTGGTGGCTGTCTTAGATATCAGAAGATGACCAGTGAAAAATTTATTGTGGTTAACCTCAGAGAGGGTCCATCTAGCCAACCATCCTGTTTCCAGCTGTGGTCAGCTAAATGCTGTCAGGAAGTTCACAGGCAGGGCCATCAATGTTAAAGTACAACCAAGGAGTATTACTAACGAGTTAAGAAGATATTGTGCATACAATTAAATTTGAGGCAATGCAATAAAAGCAATTACCACGTGGGCGGTCCCAGTTCTTAGACATGCAGTAAAGGTAAAGGTAAAGGTATCCCCTGTGCAAGCACCGAGTCATGTCTGACCCTTGGGGTGACGCCCTCCAGCGTTTTCATGGCAGACTCAATACGGGGTGGTTTGCCAGTGCCTTCCCCAGTCATTACCGTTTACCCCCCAGCAAGCTGGGTACTCATTTTACCGACCTCGGAAGGATGGAAGGCTGAGTCAACCTTGAGCCGGCTGCTGGGATTGAACCCCCAGCCTCATGGGCAAAGCTTTCAGACAGCTGCCTTACCACTCTGCGCCACAAGAGGCTTATTTTAGACATGCAGTAGGTGTCATTAATTGGAAACAGGCAGGATTAGAAGCAACCACTGTAAAACTCATCAAATCATGACAGTGTCACCCGCTGTACCCTAGAAGCGATGTTGGCCATCTTTAATGGCCAAGAAAATTAGGTGGAAGAGGTCTCCCGGAAGTTAAGCAAGCGGCTGAAGATGAACACTGAGCACTGAATGACTCCATCGAGAGGAGCAAATAAGAAGCTGAAATCTACGAGGCAGGCTTGTTTAAAGTTATAGAAACCGAAGAAAATTGAAACAAAGGACTGAAACAAAAACTCACTTTGAGAACTGGAAGGAAAAGTGCTTACATGGGCAATATTTGAAAGTCAGAAGGAAGCTGATCACAAAAAACACCTGGAAGTGGCTCCAAAATGGGCACTTGAAGAAAAGAAACGGAAGAACTCATTTTAACTGCACAAGAGCAGGCAAACAGTGGGAAAGTCAACTAACAACCTTTCAAGACAAAGGATGAAACAGTCAGTCGCATGGTCAGTGCCTGCAGTAAAATTGCTCAAACCAGCTTTCAAGACTGTCAGAATAGAGGAGTTGCAGTTTTGTTGTACTGGAATATTTGCCAGAAGTATGGCTTACCATCAGACAGAAATCCATGGGAGCACAAACCAGATAAGATCATGGAGAATGATGAAATGAAGATTTTTGGGGACTTCTGATTACAAATCAGTAATCAACTGGCGCATGACAACTTTGGAGCATAACAACATCAGCTTTGGGCTGATCCTGTGTTGAGCAGGGGGTTGGACTAGATGGCCTGTAGGGCCCCTTCCAACTCTATGATTCTGTGAACCCTGATAGCGTAAGAAATAGGGTCTGGATCATTGATATTGTAATACCAGGAAACAGCAAATTAGAAAAGAAAGAACAAGAGAAGACCACTAAGCACCAAGACCTATTAATAGAGCACCTCTTGGAAAATAAGTCTCAAAAAATGCCTGGAAATTCTACTAAGCAAATAACACCAGCTTAGCTACAGAAGACAGTGTTGCTCAAAACAACAAGAATCCTGCAATAATATACCTACAATGCCCAAGAACCCAGCTAAATCTTGAATTGCAGAACACCATCTATCAGTTTAATATCTAGCTGTGGCAATTCTTCATGATCATAATTTTACCCCCCTTCCTCTACAAAGGAAATCACAGTGATGCTTCTATCTCTCCTCTGTTTGAGATGGAGGTTCCGTTTAGCTGCTCTCCATGAATTTGCCTGATTGATGTTTTGAAGTTCCATACTTTCCCTAAGAACATTTGGATCTTTAGTAGCTGGGGTAACCAGTTTGGTAACTGGGGAAATCAGTGGTGCAATCCTATGTAGAGCTACTCCAGTCTAAGCCCACTGAAACCAACAGGTTTCGACGGCAGTAATTTCTGCATGAGATTGTGGGTCAAATTCAGAGCAGATGGTACTGATTTGAATCCGCTAGGGCAGGCCTGGCCAAACTATGGTTCTCCAGTTGTCCATGGACTACAATTACTTTGAGCCCCTAACAGCACATTGGCAAGGGCTCATGGCAATTGTAGTCCATGGACAACTGGAGAGCCACAGCTTGGCGGATGCCCTGGTGTGACTCCTTGTCCTATTCGTTACGCCTCCAGAACTATTCACAGGAATAAAAGTATATATATATATATATATATATATATATATATATATATATATATATATATATATATATATATATATATATATATATATATATATATATATATATATATATATATATATATATATATATATATATATATATATATATATATATATATATATATATATATATATATATATATATATATATCTCAGCTCTAGGAAGTGTCCCACATCGGTGAAGCAATCCTGGATTCTGTCCAGAGAGACTTTCAGATTTACCTCAGCGTGAAGCAGCCTCACTTGGTTACACAACACCAATGACTCTGAGTTGTTCTGGAAAACACTGAAATGGCTGCGCTGGCGATTTTGCGGTAGACACTGTACTATCTTCTGTACTTCCTCATGCCACTGGGCTCACTCTGTGCCTTCCTACATAACAGGGGCCTGCTCTCTCTTGTCAGCAGCACAGAGGGGGCCTTTCTGAGCAGAAGAGGGCCCTTCCTTGACATTATCGTTGGGGTCACGGTTGGTCAGAACTGAGTACCAGAGGGATCTCTGTGGACTAACAGGATTTTTAAGAATGCAGTAAATGAGTGTCCTCCTCATGTTCAAAAGTCAGAGTTCATATGTCCCAGGATGAAATTCGGGTGGACCGCAGAATGCATGAGCCATCTGGGAACTTCACTACTATCCTGCTTTGTGTCTGCCCATCTGGCTGGAGAAGAAAGAATTGGCATAGCTGCCAACACCAAGAATTCAGAGCATCCCTCCTGGTGGACCTCCTGGTGGCACCTGGGTTTCTCCACTGTGTGACACAGAGTGTTGGACTAGCTGGCCTGATCCAACATGTTTTTAGACGCCATTTTTCTCTCTACCCAAAGGAGTCTCAAAAAGTGGCTTACAGTCGCCTTCCCTTCCCTCTCTAGAGATGAAACACTCTTTATAGTGGGGGTCCCCAACCATGTTGGGCCCATGAGCACTTTCAAAATATCTGGCACGGGGTGGTAGGGGCATGCAACAAAATGCCCACTGCAGGAAGTGGAGAAAACTGCAAAAAGGCTGTGCCAGAAAATGGATCCAAACACAAAGAGGAAGCTCAAATGCAGAGGAGAAGAAGGGTAAGAGGAAACAGTACACTGGGAAAGAAGACCAAGACAGAATAAAACAAACATGGTAATAGCAACTGCGGCCAAACAATATCATTTTAATTTGCATAGCCAGCTGAATCTTCAGTGGCCAGCCACAAGCTCTACAGGGCAAGAAGCCCATCTGGCCCTATTGACCATTTCTGGATGGTGCCCAGAGGAGGGCAACAAGTCAGATGAGGAAAGTCAGATGAGGAAAGGTTGAGGGAGCTTGATCGGTTTAGCATGGAGAGAAGACAACTGAGGTGATATAAGAACCATCTTCAAGAGCTTAAAGGGCTGTCTCATATGGAGCAGAGTTGCGTTCTGTTGCCCCAGAAGATCAGACCAGAAATGAATTCAAAAGAATTTTCAACAAAACATCTAGAAGAAATTCCTGACAGAGTGGTTCCTCAGAGGAACAGGCCTCCTCGGGAGCTGGTGGGTTCTCCTCCTTCGGAAGTTTTTAAGCAGAGGCTAGATAGTCATCTGACAGAAATGCTGGTCCTGTGAACTTAGACAGATGGTGAGTGGGTGGGCAGAAGGGATTGTGTCCATGCTTGGCTCTTCTGGCCCTTTCTTGCATGCCCAGGGAAATGCAGATGGCCACTTTGAGGTCAGAAGGCAAATTTCCTCCAGGTCATACTGGCCAAGGATTTTGGTGTGGTTTTTTTGGGGGGAGGGGGGATATATAATCTGGGCCTGGAATTGATGTCACTGTGGGTGGGCAGGTAGTTGTAAATTTTCTGCATTCTGGAGGGGGTTGGACAAGATGACTCCGGAGATCCCTTCCAACTCTATGATTCTATCTTAAAACCCTTAGTGGCTACCAAGGAAGGTGTTGGGGTTCACTGCTGTAGAAGAACAGTGGAAAACAACAGTGGAGAATGCATAAATAAGAAAGCTTTGCTGCCAGAGAAGACATCAAGTACGAAGGGGTGTACAAAAAAAAAACAAGCCATTGCATGTCTTCACTGATAGCCATTTTCATGACTTGCCCGTCCACCACGAGACGCTCAACGTGAAGAACAAAATGCCCCCGGTCAAGTCACTAGCAACAGAAACCCGGTCTTGTGTAAGTGCATCGAGCTCTTCCTTATTTCACACGGAGGAAGTACGTGTGGTTTTGTTTAGCAAGCGGCGTTCTACATGACAGGGCGTACTTCCTAAAAGACCCACTTGGGCAGCTGCCTCCGAACTTACTTTCCCTTCGCTGGTCCGCACAGAACGCAAACTGGATCCCGCTGGGGAAAGGGATCCCTCTAGCCTTGGTGTCTGAAGTCAAGGTAAGCTTTGCTCCCCTGCACCTTGGGAGAAGGAGCTGCGTCCTTCCTCCCCCCCTCCCCAATTCTCTTGCTTGCTCAAAAGGGACGGTGAACTGTTTGGTTGGAGAAACAACCTCGAGGGCTTTGATGCACGAGGCTCCCACATTTTGCCAGGAACCTACAGAAGGCAATCAACCAAGGAAGCCTCATTGGTTTGTGGGCGGGAGGCACCCTCAATCTGCAGCAGATTTAGGGTGACTCTATAAGGTTTTCAGGGCAAGAGATGTTCAGAATTGGTTGGCCATTCCCTGTTGGTGTCCCATCTAAGTACTAACCAGGGTCGACCCTGCTTAGCTTCCAGGATCTGGCGAGGTTCCCTTGCAAGCAAGGGAACAAGAGGTAGTAATAGTAATGACTTTATTTCTACAGCCTTCCCTTCCTGGATGGCTCAGGGAGAGGAGAGGGAATGCTCAAGCATTCTTTTTGAAACCCCCAAAACAAAAAAGCAGAGAAAAGAAGAAGAGATGTTTTCATGGCCCGCTTTTTACTACCAGGAGGAATCTCAAAGCAGCTTACAATCGCCTTCCCTTCCTCTGTCTACAACAGACACCCTGTGAGAGAGGTGGGGCTGAGAGAGCTCTGAGAGAACTGTGAATGGACTAAATGGTTGCATGTGGAGGAGTGGGAGATCAAACTTGGTTCCCCAGATTAGAGGCCACTGCTCTTGGCCACTGTACCAGGCTGGCTTTCTCTTAGTTCCCCAATTTACACGAATAAGCGGGATGGGTGAAAAAAACTACAGCTGTTTCTGTCGGGTCTTGTCTGGCTCCGGGTCAGGCAAAAATGATAACCTTTATCAAGCCGTACAGTCCCACGTTTCTTAAAGCAGGTGTAGACTTCCTTCTCCCGCTACCGTGGCAACCCACCTATCTAGCTTTTTTATATATCCTGCTTTTGACTCTCTGAAGGAATCCCAGGCCAGTGGAATGCCAGTTCAGTGGCTAATATCAAGTTCATAGAATCATAGAATCATAGAGTTGGAAGGGGCCATACAGGCCGCCTAGTCCAACCCCCTGCTCAACGCAGGATCAGCCCTAAGCATCCTAAAGCATCCAAGAAAAGTGTGTATCCAACCTTTGCTTGAAGACTGCCAGTGAGGGGGAGCTCACCACCTCCTTAGGCAGCCTATTCCACTGCTGAATTACTCTGACTGTGAAAAATTTTCTCCTATATCGTTGTACTTGAAGTTTAAACCCATTACTGCATGTCCTTTCCTCTGCGGCCAATGGGAACAGCATCCTGCCCTCCTCCAAATGACAACCTTTCAAATACTTATTTCATACTGTTTGCCTGCTCTTGTGCAGTTAAAATGTACTTGTACTTGTAGTTTAAACTTGTAGTTTGAAGGGTGTAGACTTCCTTCTCCTGCTACCGTGGCAACCCACCTATCTAGCTTTTTTATATATCCCGCTTTTGACTCTCTGAAGGAATCCCAGGCCAGTGGAATGCCAGTTCAGTGGCTAATATCTTCACTGAGTATTTTGTGTTCTTGCCTTGTTTTGAAGATAAAGATGCCCCAGAAGTTCTAATACCAGCTCTATCGCTGGGTCATCAAACTGCGGCCTTCCAGATGTCCATGGACTACAATTCCCATGAGACCCTGCCAGCTCATGGGGATTGTAGTCCATGGACATCTGGAGGGCTGCAGTTTGACTACCCCTGGCTTAGAGCCTGGTGTGTTGCTTTGAAGATGTCTCCTTCTTCAATGCTTTCTCTTTTGTGACCATGCTTGAAATAAGCATGTTAAACTCTTACACTTTCTTAAGCCACAATTACTATCCAGCTTTTAGGATCATAGAGTTGAAAGGGACCACGAGAGTCATCTTATCCAACCCCCTGCAGAATGCGGGGAATTCACAACCAAAGGTTATGGCCAAAATTCTCAGACTCGAGAGCCTAGAAGCAAGGTTTTGAAATCTGTAGGCTTTGTTTTCACACAAGGACCTCCGTCCTCTTTGTAATTTTTAAAGGCAGTATGGAAAGAGACGAGTTCATACTCTTGTAGGCCCTGAGCAACTGGTAGAGCTCCATCAGGGCCCTCAGCTCTTCCAGGAGCTCATTCCACTAGAAGAAGAAGAAGAAGAGTTGGTTCTTATATGCCGCTTTTCCCTACCCGAAGGAGGCTCAAAGCGGCTTACAGTCGCCTTCCCTTTCCTCTCCCCACAACAGACACCCTGTGAGGTGGGTGAGGCTGAGGGAGCCCTGTTATTCCTGCTCGGTCAGAACAGTTTTATCAGTGCCGTAGCGAGCCCAAGGTCACCCAGCTGGCTGCATGTGGGGGAGCGCAGAATCGAACCCGGCATGCCAGATTAGAAGTCCGCACTCCTAACCACTACACCAAACTAGGCAGGGGCCAAGACCGAAAAGACCCTGGCCCTGGTTGAGGCCAGGTGAACCTCATTGGGCTCTAACATCTAAAACAATTTAAAATTTTACAAAAATGCAAGTGATAACACCTTCAACTTTAAAATTTCCTAAAATGTAGCTTTCTGAAAATACATTTTATAAACCGCTTTGCCTGACGCCACATCCTTCTCCAAAAAGAGAAGAGGAAAAGTATGTAAGGATCTCATTCCTCAAATGAGGATTAATTGGGTGGCCTTAGGTAGGGAGGCCGGCTAAAATTCTGGGATTGCTCCGGGCAACCCTGCCCTTCCATCCTCTGCCTGTTGCCAAGAGGAACTTTGAACCCCTAATTCATATGTCATAGCGAGCGAGGGTTATCAACCTCCCAATGAAGTCTAGCTATTTCCCAGCATTACAACTCATCTCCAAATAACAGAAATCAAGTTCTCAGGAGGCTGCTTCTGTGGGTGAAGTCTATGACATTACATCCACCCAGCTCCCTCCCGTCCCCAAACCCTGCCCTTTCCAGGGTCCATCCCCAAATCACCAGGTCTTTGTCAATGTGAACTTGGCAATCCTATGAGCAAAGACAAGGAGAAACCAGAGGACCTGAAACACATGTGGAATAAGGGAGGAAGGCACCTCATAGAGCACAATAGGAGAGAAAATGGAGAACTTGATGGGGGAAAGTATGGCAACAGCCAGAAGCACACCGGAGGCACATACGCCATGGCAAACCGGTGAGCGCGTCTGGCAACTGCGTCAGCACTGTGTCCCCAGAGGCCAATAGTTGTTTTTCATGTATTTATATACAGGCATGATTTGACTGCCGCTTCCTATTATGCCGAGGGCAGAAGCAATGGAAACTTTTGTTGCGCGCAGCAATTCTTAGCAACGGCCTCTCTCTGCCTGTGGTTTGCTGCCCCAATCGCAATTGCTTCGCCGAAGTCAGAAGGGTTCAGCGAAGGCACACCTCTCTCACATGGGTGCGAAAGATCGGCTTTCCCAAGCCCAGATGCAAAATTAACATTCCGAACCCTGTGAAGGTTTTTTGTTCTAATATGCTTTGGCAAAACAGGTGCTAACGTGGCTTTTCCTATATGTCCTTGCCACCCTAGATCCGAAATAAGTTCTTTGAAGGAAGTGGAAGAAACAACTCAAGATGGGAAACTCGATGGGGAACACTATGAAACCAGCCAGAAGCACACCGGAGACACATACCCCATGGCAAACCGGTGAGTGCATTTAAAGTAAGAATCAGGAGAAGGTGGCGGAAACGGAGACAAAGCTAGACACGAACTGTGATGTGAGTTTAGGACTGTTGACCTTGAGACCTGGAGATCTCCGATAGTTCCAACTTATCCTCAAATGATGGAGATCGGTTTCCTTGGTGAAAATCAAGATCAGTATCCATTAGGCTGGTTGCAGAAGCAGAGAGGATCAAGAGCCCAAGGAGCCCCTGAAGGACTAACAGAATTTGTAGCAGGGGAGGAGTTTTTGTGAGTCACTGGTCACTTCCAAATGGAGAAAAGAGTTGGAGTCCAGGAGCGCCTTGAAGACTAACAAGATTTGTGGCAGGGGAGGAGCTTTTGTTAATCTCACTTTGAAGGCTCATTCCCCGCCACATATTTGCTCTTTGCTTGGTTAAAACCCCTCTCCAAAGTCCACCTGTCCCAAAACTCTGCCCCCAAATCTCCAGAAATTTCCCAATCTGAAGCTGGCCACGCTACCTAACATCTCACAGAGTGACATGCGTCAAAGTTTTTTTCAGTTTAAGATGGCTGAACAAACTGTCTTTAGGAGCATCCGTCACCCTTACATTTCAGCGTGGGGCTGTATCCTGGGCCCACTGTAACTTGGCAACTGGGGAGGAGTGATGGGTCAGTGGTATGCCGAAGGTTCAGTCCTTGGCCTCTCCAGTCAGAAGCCTCAGGCAGTACCCAAAGGGAAAAGACATAGCCACCTGAGACCCTGGAGTGCCAGATGATAGACCAATGATTTGTCTCAAAGAGCCAGCATGGTGTTGTGATTAAGAGCAGCAGCCTCTAATCTGGAGAACTAGGTTTGAATCCCCGCTCCGCCACAAGAAGTTAACGGGGTGACCTTGGTGATTTTTTTCCTTCACTTCTGCGTACTATTATAAAATAGTAGTTTAATACCTTTGAGAAACAACAGTTCTGTTATGTGCAATGTATTCTTTTTAAATAAAATTTCAGATGGGTGGGTGGGTGGATGGATGGGTGGATGGATGGATGGATGGATGGATGGATGGATGGATAGATGGATGGATGGATAGATGGATAGATGGATAGATGGATAGATGGATAGATGGATAGATGGATAGATGGATAGATGGATAGATGGATAGATGGATAGATGGATAGATGGATAGATGGATAGATGGATAGATGGATAGATGGATAGATGGATAGATGGATAGATAGATAGATAGATAGATAGATAGATAGATAGATAGATAGATAGATAGATAGATAGATAGATAGATAGATAGATAGATAGATAGATAGATAGATAGATAGATAGATAGATAGACGGTCCCTGTTTTCATCTGTGGTTGATTGCCAGCTGTGGGTTGGGAAATATCTGGAGACTTTGGGGGTGGAGCCAGGAGTGGGTGGGATTTGGGGCGGGAAGGGGCCTCAGTGGAGTCTAGTGCTATGGAGTCTATCCTCCAAAGCAGCCATCTTCTCCAGGGGAACTGATCTCTTTAGTGAGGAGATGAGCTAGAATTCCAGGGGATCCCCAGGTCCCTCTCAAGGACTAGCATCCCTATCTGTGGTGTGTTAGAGGGATTGGATTTTCCAGGGCTGGGGAAGCAACTAGGCTATAAGTTTAAGCACCAAGGAAATCAACATTGGATAATGCAGTTTCAATACACTTTAGAAACAGATTCAGTATGCATTTTCAGCTGGATTTTCTTTGGGAAAATCTGCTTCTAATGTGCATCAGAAGTGCATTATCCAGCTTGTGCTGAATGAGATAAGCAGCCCGTTCCACACACGTTGAATAATGCACTCTCAATGTGCTTTTGCAGCTGGATTTTCCTGTGCAGTACAAGA
This sequence comes from Paroedura picta, assembly GCF_049243985.1. Lineage (NCBI taxonomy): Eukaryota > Metazoa > Chordata > Lepidosauria > Squamata > Gekkonidae > Paroedura > Paroedura picta. The sequence goes on from NC_135377.1 coordinate 7,749,969, forward strand.
TAATCTACTCCCAAAGTACATTGAAAGTGTGTTATACAACATGTGCATAATGGACCGTCTGTCTTCAGAAGGAAGTTCCATTTTATTCAGTGGGGCTTACTTCCGGGCAAGGATCTCCTATTTATTTTATTTCATCTCCTATTTATTTTATTTTATTTCTCAGATTTAGAGCTCAGGCCGGCTTAGAACACTTACAGTGCACGAAAAATTAAAATGCGAACGTTTAAAAATTAATAATTTACCTTTAAAAGCAGCCCCAAAATGCAAAGCTTCACGGCCATTTCTCTATTCAGAGAGGAACGTGCTTTGTTAGTACACCAAATGAATAGTTGTCTCTCTCCGATTACGTCCAGGCATTTTTCATTTTAGTAGGGAGGCCAGTTAGTTGAAGCTATATGTTTAGGCCTCAACCATAAGCAGAACAGCTCCGTTTTACAAGCCCTGCGGGACCGTACCGGCAACAGCGTCCGCATTGATTTTGTTGAAAACAGAAGCAGACGGAAACTCGACAGAGTCAGGCACGCTCCGTTCTGGAAAGAGCCGGGTGAAACACCGATTGTAGCACAACTATTTTTCCTTCGCTGCGGAATCTTTCTTTTTTTAATATATTTTTCTTGCTGAGCAAGGTCAGGAGCCTTCCAAAGAAGCAGAGAACTCAGCTTGTAAAAAGCATGAGGGTATTTTGACAGCAGATCGGAAACTTGTGAAGCCTCAGCAGGAAATGAAGGAAAGGGACGCTCCCTAGCGTGGAGGGGTTACCACTAAGTATCTGAGAAGCGTCCTTTAAAAAGAGGTGTAGTCATTTGGGCCCCTGGTCACCCCGAGGGTACCGTCACCCCACAGCTCTTGGGGTGACGGTACTGTTCCAAGCAATGGGCTTTCTCAGAACACATGTCTAAGTGGGTTCTCACATGTTCTGAAGAAAACGCAAGGGTGGCCAAACTGTGGCTCTCCAGATGCCCATGGACTACAATTCCCATGAGCCCCTGCCAGTGCTGGCAGGGGCTCATGGGAATTGTAGTCCATGGGCATCTGGAGAGCCACAGTTCAACCACCCTTGGTTATAAGGCTTGCCATTGCCTGTCTCTGCACGGCAACCTTGGACTTTCTTGGTGGTCTCCCACCCAAGTAATAACCAGAGCTGACCCTGCTTAGCTTCCAAGAACTGATGAGATCGGACAGACCTTGGCTATCCAGATCAGGGCAAATACTTCCTATGCAAGCTGAAAAAAAACAGTCCCTCTCCCTCTGGTGTCATTCCCACCCCTCACCCTTCCAAAACCTAGGGATGACGGCCTCCAGGAGGGACCTGGGGGTCCCCTGGTATTCCAGCTCATCTCTAGGCTACAGAGGTCAGCTCCCCTGAAGAAAATGGATGCTTTGGAGGGTGGACTCTATGTTGTGGTACCCTACAGAGGTGGTCGTCTTCTTCTCTAGGCCCCATTCCCAAATATCGAGGAGTGTCCCAACCTGGATCTGGCATCTCCAGCCCCCGTCCTCCCCACCCACCCCTGGGGACAGAGTGGACTGGGCAGCTCTTCCAAAACTAGATAAAACATTTACGCACAAGCTCGTGGCACATGTGAACTCATTGCTGTGCTCATGTCCTCTGGACCCTGCACAGCCATGTTGTACGTGAACCTGGCCGAGCCAACTGGTACCCAGCCTAGCATCTAACAGTAATCTAACCGAACAGAAAGCTGACCCTGATTTTTTCTGGCTTCCTGTGGTTTACGTTTCCCCCCTCTGGGCTATATTTAAACTGAGAAACTATTTTTGGACGGCTGGAAAGATAAACACGTTTTGTCAGTGCGATTGGAGGGAGATCAGGAAGTGATCTGCTGGCACGGTGCAGCGCCTGCTTCGGTACAGAGCTGGAAGGGACCTCCTGGGTCATTTAGGAACTTAAAAGGATCGAACAAAACTCAAGGCTCAGGTGGAAAACGCCTGCTTTGGACGTGGCGGGTCGCAGGTCCATTCCTTAGCACCCCCAATTTTAAAAGGCAAAAATGGATCTCAGGGGGCGGATCGTCCTCCTTGAACAGTTCAGTTTTGCATAGTTTGAGAAATGCCCTTCTTGCCCTCCTTTGGCAGCAGCCTGCTCCACAGGGTAGGGGCCTCGTTACGGGACATGCATGCAGGGAGTGGCTGACCTTGCCTGCAGACAGCAAGGCACCTGCAGAATTCCGTATGGACATGTTTTACATCTATAAATACCAATAGCTATAATTATTGTACGCTTATGTGTGTATCTAATCTTGTTTTTTTAAAAAATGGGCACTTTCACACAGGCTAAATGACGCCGTTTCGGTTCACTCCTACAGCCGTTTGCACGAGGACTTTGCCATTGCACACGGTTGCCAAGTATATTGGAAGTGCATTATTTAGTGTGTGCGAAAGTGTCTCATTAATTAAATAGCCTTCTGAACATGTTTTAGTGGTGTGGCTGGGGCTCCCCTAGGACTCCCCTGTCCAGGTCTCTTTGTTGATGATACACGATATAACTTTCATCCATTTGTTTGTCCAGAATGTCCCCGGAGTGATTTTCTCGCTGTCCTCCACAACTACCCCACCCCGGATATAGGCCAGCCAATATTTCAAGTCGGGGAGAAACTACGCGTGATATCAGAGTAAGTCTTTACTTGTTGTTTTAGCATGTTCTTCCTCCAGCTCCAGCCCTCTATTTCACCTTCACAACGACCCTACGAAGTAGACTAGGGCAAGAGAGAACAACTTCGTTCCACACATGTTGGATGATGCTCTTTCAATGCACTTTAGAAGCAGATTTTCCAGTCCGGCACCGGAAAACCTTGGCCTATTCTGCACACAATAGATAATTCACTTTCAATGCACTTTAGAAGCAGATTATACTGTTCTGCACAGGGAAATCCAGCTGCCAAAGTACATTGAAAGTGCATTATCCTACGCATGCGGAATGGGCCCTAGCTGCAGAAACACATTGAAATTGCATTATCCAACACAGGCAGACTGAGCCCTAGATTTCCATAGCAGAGTGGGGATTAGAACACGGAACTCCCAAGTCTTATACTGACTTATACTGACTACCGCTAGCTTTTACCATTTGTTCCTACTTGGGGAGGTGGGGGGCAAATTCTCTGAAGGGTAAATTCAATTTTGAAAGGATTGCGGCTATTTTGTGGGACATTTTACACTTAAAAATCAGCAGCGTGCTCTTCTTGTGGTGAATGAACAGGGTTTCAAAAAAGGCTGCGTGCTGATGGTCCCAGAAAACCTTTTCCAGGAAAGCAAAATATTCCCTGGAATCCAATCTCCTGGAATCACATCTCCAGATTATAGAGATTTTATTTATTTCACTTATTCTATTTATATGCCACTTTTCCCCGAAGGCTGACAGGGTTAAAAAACAAACAAACTCCAGTGTGAAGGCATGAGAGAAGTGAAGCATGTTTGCCTGCAGATTGCTGGACAGCAGACATAATGACAAATCAACTAATTATTCAGCAATAACGTTAAACAAAAATAACAGCCAAATACTGACTAAAAAATGCATCTCCCCTTCAAACTAAGACTGCAAGTGAAATGGCTACGTTGAAGGGTGGGCTCTAGGGTGGAGATCCAGCGAGGTGTAGCCGTTAAGAGCGGCTGACTCGGACATGGAGAACCGGGTTTGATTCCCTGCTCCTCCACATGCAGCCAGCTGGGTGACCTTGGGCCAGTCACAGTCCTGTTTGAGCTGTTCTCACAGAGCAGTCCTCTCAGAACTCTCTCAGCCTCACCTCCCTCACAGAGTGTCTGTTGTGGGGAGAGGAAGGGAAGGCGATTTTAAGCCGCTTTGAGACTCCTTTGAGTAGAGAAAAGCGGCATATAAGAACCAAATCTTCTTCTTCTTCAGTAATATCAGGTTCTCTCAGCCTCACCCACCTCACAGGGTGTCTGTTTTGGGGAGAGGAAAGGGAAGTTGAATGTAAGCCGTTTTGAGACTCCTTTGAGTAGAGAAAAGTGGCATATAAGAACCAACTCTTCTTCTTCTTCAGTAATCTCAGGGCTCTCTCAGCCTCCCCTCCCTCACAGGCTGTCTGTTGTGGGGAGAGGAAAGGGAAGGCGACAGTAAGCCGCTTTGAGACTCCTTCGGGTGGTGAAAAGTGGGGTATAAAAACCAACTCTTCTTCCACTAAGAGCAGACACGTGTGGGTGTGTTCAGTTTCCCATGCGCCTGACAGTGTCCCTCCTTGGAATTCTTTGGCAGAGACAACAGCCAGATTTTCAGCCGAACGTGATGAAGGGGAGGAGGGGGAGACATTACATCATGTGGAAACTTTACTGTTTAGAAGGTATTTTTTTAACGCAGGTGGAAAGAGGAAGTCCAGTAATTTCACTAACGATCCCTTTCATCCCACACGTATAGGTTAGATTTGGGGGCCCGAAGCGTGCATTGCAGGCTACGTTTGGCGGTGCCGTATTTACTCCAACGATGGGAAAAGTTTGCAACACATTTTATGGAAATTTTCTCTTTTGCAGCGAAGGCGGATGGTGGAGAGCCCGGTCCCTCACTACGGGTCATGAAAACTATATCCCAGAAGACTGCGTAGCCAAAGTTTACCACGGGTGAGGATATTCCCAGCCTTTCTATTCCGCAGGGAAATGTGGGAGATTCTTTGTTGAAAGAGCAAGGGGCAACACTCAAGGGTTTGATATCCTTTGAGGAGAGAGCATTGGGGATCAACCAGAGGCTCGGGGGAATGCATGCAGAAGGTCCCAGGTTTGTGTCCCAGCACCTCCAGTTAAGAGTTGGTTCTTATATGCTGTTTTTCTGGACCCGAAGGTAGAGAATTAACATTCACCTTCCTTTTCTCCCTCCCTAAATACAAAATGTAGTGCCTTAAATCCATCTAATGCAGAACTGTGGTCCAAATTGACATTGTCATATGTACAATTGCCAGACACACACCCATGGAAGGAGGCAACGGTCTCCTGCCACCACTGTCCAGCAGAGGACTAACCAGGAGAGAGAGAGAAGCTGGGCTACGTCACTAGTGACATGGCGACATCACTTCCGGCATGCACCAGAAGTGACATCATCATGTTGGTGATCCCTGGGAGACACTCTGATATTCAGGCAAAAAACTCTATGGAAGAAGCCATTTTTACCACATGCCAGAGGGTTGCAGCGATGCTGCCACGTGCACCAGAAGTGACGTTACCATGTCACCTGGGCGTCCATCCCTCCCCATCACTACAGATCGACAGGAGGGACAAGGCAACCATATTCATATGCAAAGCGCTCTGCAAAACCCTGAGTAAAATAGGCCTCTGATTTCATCCATGTCCTTTGCATTGTCCCTCCTGCAGTTGGCTGTTCGAAGGTCTGGGAAGAGAGAAAGCAGAAGAACTTTTGCAGCTTCCCAACACCAAAACTGGTTCTTTCATGATTAGGAAGAGCGAAACGACAAAAGGTACGGAAATTCGGTAGTTCGAAAAGCATGAACATTCAGTCATTTGTTTCTGCGAAGGTCTCCTTAGAAGAACAGCTATTAAGCTATCGGTCCTTTGAAGACCTTTGGTCACCCGTATCAAACTGTCATTCCCAAAAACCATTAAAGCACTTATACAAAGAGGGAGAGCTTGAAACACTGACAAGCACGAGAAGTCAGAACTCTCCTTAGGCTACTCAGCTTGAATAACCATTTTCCTTGTAATTAACTGCATGCCAATCTAATTTATGACACTTGATTTCTCCATCTCTCCAGGTTTATATTCCTTGTCAGTTCGGCACGTACAGGTGAAACATTACCGAATCTATCGCATGCCAAACAACTGGTATTACATCTCTCCCCGGCAAACTTTCCAGTGCCTTGAGGACCTTGTAAATCACTACTCAGGTAGGACAGATTCACAGGCAGAATGTATCCATTCACAGACCTTGAAAACACATCAAATAATATTGATTTAATCTATATTCTGGGGTTCCAGGCCTTTTTGAGCGGGTGGGCACCTCAGGAATTCTGCCAAGGTAGTAGGAGTGACTGCAAAATGGCTTCTATCAGAGATTCAGCCAACCACAAATGCAAAATGGCTGCTGCAGAAGGCGGAGCCAACCACAAATGCAAAATGGCTGCTGCAGAAGGCGGAGCCAACCACAAATGCAAAATGGCTGCTGCAGAAGGCGGAGCCAACCACAAATGCAAAATGGCTGCCTTAGGGGGTGGTGACTCATGCAGAAGAAGCCCAAGTGCAGGCGAGAAGAGGGATAGTTAAAAAATACACTGGGAAAGAAGGGTGAGATATTATTTTTTAAAAAACCACTGTCTTTAAAAAGTGTCATCCCAATTAGTTGCTTCCTTTGGACTCATTGACTTCAAAGGACAATGGTCTAACTCCATTTCAGATTACACTGTTAATTTTCTAGAAGATGTTTTGTGTGAGAATTCCATTGCCAAGTCCATGCAGACACAGGAGTGGTGGGTGCAATCTCAAAATGGCTGCCACAAGGGGCAGATCCAGACCCAAAATGTCTGCACCAGGAAGTAGATCCAGACGCACAGAGTAAGCTCCAGCGTATGGGAGAAGAAAGGTAATAGAATATTTTCATCTGCCTAGCTCACCAGATCTTCAGTGGCAAATCTGAAGCCCTGTTGAGCAATAGCCCCATGGCCACGCTTACTTTCTATAAACACTCAGTGGATACCCAAAAAGATACTAGTTGGTTCTGTGGTGGCCAGGGGCACCGGATTGGAGACCCCCATCTCAATGGAACACAGCCCAATTCCCTGCTTTCCAGGGTGATCTGGACTCATCTAGAATATTGTTCTCCATTCCCTTCCGTGGCAACCTGGACTGTTGAACTCAGAAGCCGCCAGCATTTACAACAGTGACGTATGCTTCTTAGAACAATAAGAATGAAAGAGAGATGCAGGTCGGAAAGAGTCTCTCCCCCACCCCCCAAAAAAACTGCAAAGGAAACATCATGCTCACATTTGTTGATGAATCTCTCAACCATTTTGTATTGTGTGAAGCCACAAGATTTGCCTAAGAGCCAAGTCTCTTCTCAGAACAATGCAAGCTTAGAAAGGGTAAGAAGGAAAACCCGACAACGTTTCATAATGTCAGAGAACAAAAGTCTCTCGTTGTTTGTATCGTTTTTCGGGAGCGAACGGCCGGGGGTGAAGGACAGAATATATAGCCTCTTGCTTTTGGGCACTGAAGCTGTGAAAACTTGGAAGAAGCCTTCACTGAAGCCTAAAGAACCCAGTTGCCCGACGGATGTTGGCAAAAGAGGAGGCTAAAATCAGCTATTTAAAACTGGGCGTTGTAGAGCACTTAAAAAAAACAAGACTCTTGAAAGCCATTCTGATTATTGGTGTTGTAAAAAAAAATCAGAGAGAAACTGCGACTCCAATCTTTGTTGGAAGTCCACCAAAGGATTTTACATGCTGGCTTTCTTTCCCAGATGGGTTTCTGGCCCAGTGGTTGGCCACCGTAGACCCAATTGCCCAAAACAGATGAAAATAACCACAGTATTGGCTCTGTTCTTTCTCACTCTTTCTTCCCAGTGAGATTTTTGGTATTACCTTTCTTCTCCCATGAGCCAGAGCTTTCTCTGTGCGCCTGGTTCCACTTCCTGGGGCAGCAATTTGGGAACGGACTCCACCTCCTATGGCAGCTATTTTGGGATTGCAGCCACCACCCTAGGTCAGAATTCTGAAAGGGGCCCACAGACTCAAAGGGTTGGGGACCTCTATTCCACTGCCTAAGAAACTTCAAGGACCTCCAAGGCATTTTAAAAGACCCTAAGAAATCCCTACCTCCCCCATAGCTGTCGAAATCTGATGACAATTCTGTAGAGTGGTCTCCCTAGGGCAGAGACAGCCAAACGGTGGTTCTCCAGAAGTCCATGGATTACAATTTCCATGAACTACTGCTGGCGGGGGCTCATGGGAATTGTAGTCCATGGACAGCTGGATAGCCACCGTTTGGACACCCCTGTCCTAAAGACTTTCAAAGTCTCCAGGGAGTTCCTAACTTTGAGTTGGCAGCCCTCACTGGTCCCCAACTTAGAGTCCCACGTAGGTTCACAGAGCATGGATTTTCTCCCCAAACTACAAAGCACAAGATGGAAGTCTCGTTCCGTGCAATCCCCCTCCATAGTTTCCTGCCCTCACTGTTTGTTTGTTGTTTGTTTATTATGGAATTTATACCCTACCCCTCCCGACACGTTGGCTTGGGGCAGTTTACAGAAATAAAAGGGCAAATAGCCCAATACAATAAAACACTAAAACCAACAACTCCCCCCAATTAACTCTAAAACCACATACAAACCGAAGATAACAAGATGGCGGATAAAAATCAGCAAACACCTCCCCAACGTCCTCTCCCATTGACCATATCCCGCCATCTTTGAGATACAACAAGAACTAATGGAGCAGGCCAGCCAGGAGGTTGGGTTGTCAACCTCCAAGTGGCCTCTGGAGATCTCCCGCTACTACAAATGACCTCCCAATGACCAGGATCACCTCCATCCCCTCTTCAGCTCCATCCCCTCCCCCAAGCATTTCCCACCCTAGAGCTCACAACCCTATTTGGCACATGACTCATTTGGTGTCCGCTCTCTCCAGAGGTCTCCGACGGTCTCTGCTGCATCCTCACGGCTCCCTGCCTTGCTCAACACACTGGCGCCCACGAAGTCAGGAACCCAGAGCCGCCTGTGGTTATGCGTAACCGAAGCTTCACGTGGAAGGACAGGCAGAGGTACGGATGGCTTAGCACAATAGAAACTAAGAGGCCAAACAGAGGTGGGAGAGGCGGTGCGGTATAAAGAGTCAACATAGCACCGTGCTTAGAGTGTCAGACCAGGATCAGAGTTCGAAGCCACATACACTCGCTGGGTGACCTCAGGCCAGTCGTATGTTCTCAGCCTAACCCGCCCCACTGGGTTGTTGTGAGGTTAGAAATGGAGGCGAGGAGAGCAAAGGAAGCTGGTTTGTGTCCCCACTGGGGAGGATGGGAATAAAGTAAGTAAATAAATGAAGGATGCAGGAGAATCAGCACTGGGGGGCAAGACAGGGTGGAGGAAATGAGGTTGTGCCCCTGGTGTGTCATCACTTCCGGTGCAAAGATGGAGAGTATGACATTCTAGGACCATCACCCCCCCAAACTCAATGGTTGTACCATAGAGATTTGGGAGGATTCCTAAGGTGGCATGGCCTAGGGAGGATAGGAAACTCAGTGGGGTATGATGCCATAGAGTCCACCACTCTGATCTCTGTAGTCTGGAGAGGAGCTGTCGCCCCCCAGGTCCTACGTGGAGACTGGCATCCCTATGCTAGCCCTTCATTATTGCAGGAAAGGGGAGCTATCCAAAAATCCCTAATGCTTCTTTGATGACCTCCTGCAAGGTGTTTTTCGAATCCTACCAAACCATTCGATCTTTTTTTTTTTCCCCTGAAAGCATTCCACTGAACCACCAAGCAATTAAGCCATACAGAGAGTTGCTAGCGGACTGCAGAATTTACTAGGTTTACTATTTCTTACCAGGTTAATTCGTTGTTGTTAGGTGCAAAGTCCTGTCCGACCCATCGCGACCCCCTGGACAATGATCCTCCAGGCCTTCCTGTCCTCTACCATTCCCCGGAGTCCCTTTAAGTTTGCACCGACTGCTTCAGTGACTCCATCCAACCACCTCATTCTCTGTCGTCCCCTTCTTCTTTTGCCCTCGATCGCTCCCAGGTTAACTAGCTAGCTCTTAAATTCCTAGAGATTTGGGGTACCGAGCACAGGGTGGGGGGGGGTCCACAGGGCAGGGGGACACCTCAGTTAGGTATAATGCCGTAGAAGTCACTGTCTAAAGCAGCCATTTTCTCTTGGGGAATAGATCTGTGTGGTCTCTTTAATCCCAGGAGATCTCCCGCCTCTTCCAGAGATTGGCAAGCTTAAATCTTCCTCTGTATGTAGTCCCCAACACTCAACAACTTGTTTTTCATTCTTGTTTCAGGCCCAAGGAGAACAGTGATGACTTTGCAGCCATACTCGGCATGGAAGACTCCGGCCTCAGCTACGGACTCCGGGACAGCATCGCCTCCTACCTCGCCCTGACCAGTGAGACAGACTCTTGCTACATGAGCCAGCGAAAAAAGAAAACCAAGTCTCTCATATACAGGCCGGACAAACGCCTTTCGCAGCCACCTTTCCTCTACCACGAACACTGACCCTAAGAAAAACTGAGGACTGATCCTGAAACGCCTCACAGTCAATCAAGAGCCTGCTTGCACCTCCGCAATGCCATGAGGGAGGGTTGTGGGAAGAGGCAGCATCTTGGGAGAAAAAACATTTAAATACAGCCTGGAAAACCTCTGATCTCCCCTTCTGGAGTGGCAGGGAAGGCTGACATTTACACCAATGTAGTAAGGCCCTATGAGCCTCTTGTGGCGCAGAGTGGTAAGGCAGCCGTCTGAAAGCTCTGCCCATGAGGCTGGGAGTTCGATCCCAGCAGCCGGCTCAAGGTTGACTCAGCCTTCCATCCTTCCGAGGTCCGTAAAATGAGTACCCAGCTTGCTGCTGGGGGTAAAACGGTAATGACTGGGGAAGGCACTGGCAAACCACCCCGTATTGAGTCTGCCATGAAAACGCTAGAGGGCGTCACCCCAAGGGTCAGACATGACTCGGTGCTTGCACAGGGGATACCTTTACCTTTACCTTTAGTAAGGCCCTAGAGGCGGAGAGAAGTTATAGCAGTGGCCCACCATATTGCATTCTTAGTCACGCGACTGAGGCATGGATCTGGAAGATTGTTCTCTGAAGTCCCCCTCCCCACCAGCTCCACCCTGTGACAGATCTTCCACAATCCACTCTCCCATGGCTCTGTTGCCGACCCCAGGTGTGTTGACCGGAGATGATACTCTATTGGACAACAGGAGCAGCCAAGGGCTCATTCCGTACCTGTTGGATAATACTTTTTCAATGTGCTTTTTGCAGCCGGATTTTTGCAAACCAGACCAAAGACTCTGCAAAGTATAAAACTACCCTGTGACACCGTTCAGCAAAATCACACAAATGGGTCCTTCCAGAAAGGGTCGGAATGTGTTTTTTTAACATATAAAATAGCTCATGGAGACAGAATTAGGGAAAATTTCTAGCCCAGAACTCTCTATCTCTCCCGGATACACCAATGTGCAGGGAGTTCTGTTTGTTTTAATGGCCGGACGAAAGGGCTTTTCTGGGTTATCTGGCGACAGCAGAGCCGGCTTGCTTTTACGGGATATCCAAACCGCGGCCAGAATGCTTTTTTGTTTGTAGTTGAATGAGCAGAGCACATCTTCAACTTTACAAAGACTCCGGATATGTATATAAAACTATTTATATGGAGATGCTCTTGTAAAATGTAAATTATATGGCAATGTATAAGTCTATTCGGTGAAGTTGTTTTCTCTTTTCTGAAAAGATGTATAAGAGTATTAAAAATAAGGAATAAAACAGTAAACCAAACACGGGAGTCTACCTTATCTTTTGCGGACAGTGAGAATAAAAGCAGGTCAGATTATATTGCTTTCAAAGACCACTAAGACTCTCAGAGTACATAAGTCACCAAACTTGAAAGCTTTGTGACTTCTTCAGAAAACCTCCAGCCAGAAAAAGGTAGGATGACCCAATCTAGTAACACGGTCAGGTACCCCAGGTTGCAGAGTTGCCAATCTCCAGGTGTGGCCTGGAGGTCTTCTAGAATTACAACAGGTCTCCATAGTACAGACATTGCTGTGGGAGATTCACTCTATGGCCTCCTGCTCTGTTGGGATCCTGCTCCTCTTCCTTCCCCCCCCCCCAGCTCTTCTCCCCCCAGTCTTCAAGAATTTCCCAACCCATAGCTGGAAACTCAATCAAGATATGACAGCAATGGTTCAAAGCCAGCTGTTGGTTGCATTCTTCACTGCATACACAAGGAAGACCTATACCACTCAAAAACACACATAGATAGAAGTACTAGGAAAGTAACTGGAAAAGTAATTGCATCAGGGCTGAAGCAAAGGCAAAGAACTGACTCTTTTTCTCTCCCATTGATCCACATTTCTCATATGCTGGACCAAGACAATATAATGAGCGCCCCCAGAACAACCTCAAAGAAATTTGGCTGGCCTCAACCAAAACCAGGACCTTCTCGGCCTTGGCACCAGCCTGGTGGAATGAGTTCCCAGGAAACATCAAGGCCCTATTGGAGTTCACTGAATTCTGCAGGGCCTGTAAAAGAGAGCTCTTCCACCAGGCTCAGTCATGGCTGAAGCCAGAAAGATGGTCAACTTCAATGCAGGATCAGCCTAAAGCATCAATGAGAAGTATCTGCCCAGCTGCTGTTTAACTGGCTTCTCAGGCAGCCAGTTCCACTGCTGAACTACTCTGACTGTGGAATTATCCCTCCTGGTATCAAGCCATACCGTGCTACATAGTTTATAGCCATTACTACAGGTTCTAGCCTCTGCTGCCACCAGGAACTGCTCCCTGCCCTCCTCCAAGTGACAACCTTTCAGATCCTTCAAGAGAGCCATCATGTCCCCTCTCCACCTCCTCTTCTCCAGGCTGAACATTCCCAAGTCCTTCTTCCTTTCCTCCTAAGGCTTGGTCCCCAGGCCCCGGATCACCCTTGTCTCTCTCCTCTGCACCCTCTCCGTTTTGTCCCTTTCAGTCCTTTCTGAAGTGTGTAAGTTAATACGTTTTCATTGATCCAGTGGGTAGCTTTTTAGTCTTTTTAGGGGGGGGTTAACCCCCCAACCCCGCCCAACTTCCCCCTCCGCCCAGTGCCCAGAATTTTGGTGACCTCACGGCAAGCGATGAGATCTGAATCCACAACAAGATAGGAAATTCAGGCTAGGAACAAGCCCAGCAGTAAACCATCGGTAAAACGTTAGTGTCATCCACGGCCTGCCAGAAAAGGGACGCGCTCACCATCAGCAGTGCTCTCCTGAAGAGTCCCACATCGCTGGCTCCGGCAACCAGGTGGAGGCTGGCGATGTCAGCTCCACTACGGTCTGCTGCGATTGTGACCCGGCCGGGGTCTCCTCCGAAGCGTGCGATATTTCCCTGGGTCCATTTCAGAGCCGCTTCCTGGTCCAGCAGGCCCCAGTTGCCCCTGGCCACAGAGGAACCTGGAAGAGGCAAAGAAGGTGGTGGTTCAAGGCAACGCTTACAGGTGTGGATGCAGGGAGGCCTGAATTATTTTATAGAGCCACTTGCTGACCTGATTTTGGATCCTTGACCCCAGGCTGTCTCAACCAGGATTTCGTGAAACTCTGGGGTTTCTGCATGGAAGGGTTTTCCAGAATGGGTGGGAGCTAATTAATTATTTAATTATATAATTTGTTAATCATTTCTTGGGTGAGATGACCATATGTGGTCATGTTGAATCGCTCCCCCTCCCAAAATAGCCAATGATGGGCATGGAGGGGGTGGGAAGGGAAGGGACCCATGTACACGGCTCTGCTTCCCAACCCTATTCTGCATGATTGCGCCACTTCTGGGGTTTCTCAAAGCCCGAAGAATGTTTCAGGGGTTTCTCAATGGTAAAACACTTGAGAAAGATTCTCTATACAAAGAAGCAATAGAGATCGGATCGTAGTCACCGATATCAAACGCAAGCCAATTTCCAATAACCATCTGGCGAATTAGAAGGCTCTAATAAATTCCTTTAAACAACATTCCATTGTTTCCACTTTTAAAGAAGTTTGTGCTTGTTTAAAGTTACATTGCCTTGTAGCCATATAAGATAGCAGCGTCCCTGGAGATTTGGGGGGCGGAGCCTGAGGAGGACAGGGGAGGGGCTTCCATGAGATATGGTGCCACCCATCAAAGCATCCATTTTCTTCAGGGGAACTGAACTCTGTCACCTGGAGATTGGTTTTAATCCCAGGAGGTCTACAGGCACCTTCTGGAGGCTGGCAACCATAGAGAAGGGACAGGTAATGGTCTGAGACTTCAGAATAAATTGGGAGGAGTCAGAGAGAGGGGATGCATAATTTCTAATGAAAGGTCTAGGGGTGGCCAACTTGTTGCTCTCCTGATGCCAATGGACTACAATTACCATGAGCCCCTGCCAGCATGGCCAATTGGCAGGGGATCATGGTGATTGTAGTCCATGGACATCTGGAGAGCCACTGTCTGCTAGGAAGCCTCTCGCAGGCCCTGTAAGACCAGGACTGTAAGCTGATAGTGATATAAGAAGACGGGAGCCAAACAGGCATGGTGACACAGGCCAGGGGTTGTGCATGCAAACAGTCTGCCCAAGAACTGCACTGTGCAAATGCAGATCCCAATCCGACCAATGATTGACACAGGATAGAACTCTTCTACGGGCCAATCAGATGGCTCTGTTCAGGGCCAATCAGGTTCCTTGGCGGGCCAGCTCAATGGTCTAGGACAGTGGTCCCCAACCTTTTTATCACCGGGGACCACTCAACACTTGACAATTTTACTGAGGCCCCGTGGGGGGGGTAGTTTACTCCTCTACTCTCAACCACTGCCCTAATGCTCCCTGGTCGCTATGGTAATGTTTAAACATCCCTTCAAAATAAGATACAGACACGCCACAACAATCAACATAAGGAACATTTTATTTTCATGGAAATTTTAACTCATGACAAGGACCAATCAATGGGAACCCTGAGCTTGTTTCTCTGCAACGAGATAGTCCCATCTGGGAGTGATGGGAGACAAGGACACCCGAAGTGTGTTGTAAAGGGCCGGGGGGGGGGGAGAAGGCGTCCTTCGGGGCCCACCTCCAATTAGTCGAAGGACCACATGTGGTCCGCAGCCCACAGGTTGGGGATCGCTAATCTAGGAGTCCCATGAGTCCTTATGTTTGCTGTTCAACGTTTCTTGTGGGAATTTGGTGCTAGTAAAGCGCTGATTGTTTCTGACAAAACTGCATCTGTATCTGCCGAACCCACGGACTTAACACTAGAGTCGGAAAGGGGGCTAAATTCCAAAGCGGGGCTTGCAATACCCTCCCAACCTCTGGGCTGCAGGTGGCTTTGGGTAATGACAGCATACCTGAGCACAATCGGTGGCAGTCATCGGAGCAGGGCGGGACATGTAATTACCGTCACGCAAGACAGAAGCATTTTCTTTTATTATAAGGGGTGGAAAGCCTGCGGTGGAACCTGCTATTATGTTGATTTCAGCTCCGTCTGCCAAAGCAGGGCCGTCCCTTTTGGTTGCTTGAGCTCTATCTTTAGGCACGTTTTTTTAAGTGGCTGGATTATGGTGCGGCGGCAGGATGGAAGAGACAACTACCTGCGTGCCCCCAGTGAACTATTTCCCCAGCTGCATCACTTTTCCTCCTCTGGCCTCTTCATATGTGATTTGCATTCATTCCGCCTCATTTAAAACCCGCTGAAATTAATGGGCTCAGGACTGGATCCTGTGGAACTCATTCTGGCAGAGGAAAGCATCTCAGCTAGTGGAAGAGCAAGGCCCAGCCCATAGAATTAGGGTTGCCAACCTCCAGGTGGGGCCTGGAGATCCCCAGGAATTGCAGCTAATCTCCAGAAAATGCACCTCAGTTCCCTCAGAGAAAATAGCTGCCCTGCAGGGTAGACCCTATAGAAGGGGTGGCTGAACTGTGGCCAACAGAGTAGAAGTTGTATGAGGCAAGATAGTCAGCTTTGCCAACCCCTCTCCCCATCATACACTCTTCAACTGAATTTGTTGGGAGGACGCTCCACTTTATACCAGGCTACATTAACTAAATGGGCTTGGAACCTTCAAAGCAAGGAAGGACAAATAAGACATTTCTCAGGAAGGATGTCCAAAATACTTTAAAGGATTGCCTTGACCTAACTGGTCCTTTGCTCTCCAACTTCCAAGGAACTTTGAGGACCCAGGTCACAGAGGTGGACTGGCAAGCCAGGGGTGAAAGCAAGAGAGGGCATACGAAAACGTTCAAGAAATTCACAGAAACAGGAAGGAAAGAGGAGGTCAAAAATAATCCTCTGCAGCTAGAGGAGGAATTGGTGAAATCCACAGAATAGTCACACTTCCTTCCTTCATTTTAGACTTGCACAAAAAACTGCCCAGCAAGCTAAGTCTCTAACTGCAATCGGGAGCTATGTTGGTCTGAAGCAGCAGAAGAAAGTTTGAGTTCAATGGCTCCTTTAAGACCAGCCATGTTCCTTTCTGCATGGAAGCTTTTGTGTGCATGCACACTTGTTCAGATTCTTCCGCAGGTGAGGAGCTCTGACTTCTAATCTGGCGAGCCGGGCTTGATTCCCTGCTCCTCCTCCACATGCAGCCAGCTGGGTGACTCTGGGATCATCAAAACACTGATAAAGCTGTTCTGACCGAGCAGTGATATCAGGGCTCTCTCAGCCTCACCCACCTCACAGGGTGTCTGTTGTGGGGAGAGAAAAGGGGAAGTGAATGTAAGCCGCTTTGAGACTCCTTTGGGTAGAGAAAATCAGCATCTTCTTCTACACCACCAGGGTACTTGTGGAAGAAAAGATTGTGCAAGGGAGGAGTTCTTTGGAAGAAATCCGTCTTAGAAGAAAAGTTCCAAGCAGAAGAGGGTCATGGCAAGACTTAGCAATGGGCTGCCCCTGGTTGCCTCTTGCCTTGGAGGCTGCCTGATAACTGGGCCCTGACATCTGGAGAGACACACCTGCACAGAAGGGCTGTGAGACATCATTGCTTGGTCCTTTTAGGACAAAAATAAAACACTAGATCCCTCCTGCCTCATAAATGTAGCAGACATAACTAATCGGGATACTCTGCTCACACCTATCTTGATGTTCTCACTTGGCCTCCATGAGGGAAGATGCATCCCCTCACTCCTCAACCTAGTTTCTAGCGAGAGAAGAAGATAACCACAGCCCAAAGATTGCTCCTACTATTTATTTATCTATTCATTGATCGTATGGAGTGTGCAGTGTAGCCAGGCAAAGGACGTCTAGAGGAAGTGCGCCATTTCCTGCCTTCTTTGGAGAAACTCCATTCAAATCCTTGGAGGTCTTCCATCCAAATAATATCCAGGGTTAGCCCTGCTTAGCTTCCAAGATCTCACAGGATAAACCTGGCCTGGGCTTCCCAGGGTAGATTCTGCACATGTTGGATAATGCACTTTCAATACACTTTAGAAGTAGATTATCTTGTTCTGCACAGGAAAAACCAGCTGCAAAAGCACACTGAAAGTGCATTATTCAGAGTGTGCAGAATGGGCCCTCGTCAGGGGACATTCCTCCTGCTTCTGGGCATGACAAGGGGTGCGACTTACCAGTGCTAAGAAAACCAAAGACCCCAACTCGGTAATTCACAGTGACGACAATGATATTGCCAACAGCAGCTAAGTACGAGCCGTCCACGAGGGTCTTCGTTTGGTCACCGTCCCCTGCCACACCGTTGTGAAAGAGCACCAGGACAGATAGATTCCCACCCTGCAATGGAATGATGGAGCAGTTAACTTGTGTTTTAGAATGTCAATAGAATGGCTGCAGAACCAGAGTCAACATTGTGAGATAGGGTCGCCAGGTTCTCCCTGGCCACTGGTGAGGGATGGAGGTTGCCAGATCCAGGTTGGGAAACACCTGGAGATTTGGGGATGGAGCCTGGGGAAGACAATGGGGTACACAATGCCCTAGAGTCCATCTTCCAGAGTATCCATTTTCTCCAGAGCAATTGATCCCTGGAGTCTGGAGATGAGCTGGTATTCCAAGAGATCCCCAGGTTCCACCCAGAGGCTGGCAGCCCCATCTGCAAATACTTGAATAAATTTTACAACAAAAATAGAGTTCAAGAGCACTTTTAAGACCAACAGAGATGTATTCGAGTGCATGCAGAAGAGCCTCTTGCACAGAACAAAGCTCCTTGAAGCAGACACAACTGCCAGTAAAACAATGTTGTAGGACACAACCCACTGGCTTGGCTCCAGCACTGCCCAAGCCATAACATACATGTCAAGTTCCACTTGCACAAGAACTTGTGCAATGCTTGGAGCTTTCCTCTATATATAGAAGAAGAAGAAGAAGAAGAAGAAGAAGAAGAAGAAGAAGAAGAAGAAGAAGAAGAAGAAGAAGAAGAAGAAGAAGAAGAAGAAGAAGAAGAAGAAGAAGAAGAAGAAGAAGAGTTGGTTCTTATATGCCACTTTTCCCTACCCGGGCTCAAAGTGGCTTACAGTCGCCTTCCCATTCCTCTCCCCACAAGAGACACCCTGTGGGGTGGGTGAGGCTGAGAGAGCCCTGATATCACTGCTTGGTCAGAACAGTTTTATCAGTGCCATGGCGATCCCAGGGTCACCCAGCTGGTTGCATGTGGGGGAGCACAGAATCGAGCCCGGCATGCCAGATTAGAAGTCCGCACTCCTAACCACTACACCAAACTGGCTCTATTAGGGCACCCAGAAATTGGTTGCATGCAATCATGCCCAAGTAGAAACATAACTTGGGATACGGGAAGCTTGACTTAGCACAAGTGGCTACCATATCCTTTTTGTTTCCATTTGCTCAAGAAGAAATTCTGCCCTGGAGCCCACCAAATATATTTACATCTGTGAAATGTTCAGGCGAAACATCTCCCCCGAACCTCAGTTCGGGAAGCATGAACCTGGGCATTTCCAAGGGGAAATTTGAATTTGTGCCCATTTCTAGTTCCCACAGGACTTCTATTCAGCTGACGCGGCAACCCTGCAGGTTGCTCAGAGCAAGAAACCAATAAGGGTGGTTTGCATTGCTGGACCCCACGTCGCAACCCGGGATTTCTTTGGTGGTCTCCCATCCAAATAATGTCCAGGCCTGATTTTGCTTAGCTTCTAAGAGCTAACAAGAATAGCCCAGCCTGCCCAGATCAGGATGCGTCGCTAATTACCAGGTCAAAGATTTATTCAAGGTGTGAGCTTTCGAGTGCAAGCACTCAAAAGCTCACACCTTGAATAAATCTTTGTTGGTCTTAAAAGTGCTACTGGAATCTGATTTTGTTGTGCTACTTCAGACCAACATGGCTACCCACTTGATACTAATTACCAGGTCTTAACGCAAGGCTTACAGTGTGATCTGGGACATAGACGTTCAAATACAAGCAGTCTTCACTGACGGATGAAGGGTTGACCCCATCGTCTCCCGGTTGCCAGCAACTAGCCCTAGAGATACAAACATTAATGTAATTTAGGATGTTTTGAGATCATTCGTTGATAGGTCCCTGCTAAGTCAGAAGCAACTTGATGGCCCAAATGACATAATACTAAATCCCTTGTCCAAAATTTTGGATACAAAACAAGGCGTATCCGTTCCTCTGAAAGAAATGGTTCAAAGTGGGGTTCAAAGACGAGCACAAGTTAGCTAAGTCAAGATTGCCCCTTGAATTTGTACAGGCCAACACGATATAACATTTCTTTAAGTGCAAGAATGACATTAAAAGAGTGAGCTTTCACATTTTGAGAGTTTTAACCGTAGATTGCTGTGCACCTGGATAAACAAGAAGCTGCATCCCTTATGACAAAACTTGTGTGGTGAAGTGATACAACTGATGTGGTTGTCTCATCGACAACCATGCATGCACAGGTGCAGGAGAAATAAGGTCGCTGTAGTCCAGGCATCCTCAACCGCCCAACCATATGGTATAAAAAAACAAGGTGGTACAGACTTGAGTAGCAATGTATTTGTATAACCCCATCATGTACCTATGAAAAGTCAAGCTCAAAGGGGGTGATTTGTCCGGGTAAACTTCACGCCAACTGCCACAATGAGGCTGAAACATGTAGGTGTTAGCCCTTCCTCAGTTACTCCTTCTTACAAATGCAAGAAAATGTAGAGAGAGAAACTGCATTTAAGAAGAGCCCTGCAGGATCAGACCAGCGGTCCAACTAGTCCAGATTCCTGACTCAAAGAGTGACCAACCAGTTCCTCTGGAGGTCCAGCAAGCAGAAAATGGAGACCAAGACCTTTCTCAGTGTGGTCTCCTAGTACTGGTAATGACAGGTTAACCGCTTCTGAATGTGGGAGGTTCTCACCATGGCTACCACTCTACATTTGAGTCACTTGTTGTGTAAAAAATTGGCTCAGAAGATAAAGTTTGTCGTGAATTTTTGCTAGCTCGTGATTTGTAAAGTGATGGTTGTCAACTGCAGGGCCACCATGAACTTCCACAGCTTTTAAGCCACTTTGTGGCGGATTGTGAAAAGCAAGGGTTTAAATGGTTCCTAGCCATTTAAACCCGTGCTTTCTGCTCTTCATGAAAAACACCCAAGGAACTGCAAGCAGCAGTTTAAATGGCTCAGACGCATTTAAACCCCCTGCTTTCTGTTCTCACCATTCTCACTGTTGTTAGACTTAAATGACAAAAAGAAATGGGGGGTCATGTACTGCTTACCCTAACCCTAACCCATGTACTGCTCCGTGGTTCGGTTTGTGGTTTAGCCATGAATCACAAACAACCGAACCACAAAAATGAGGTTCATGCCCATCCCTAACCAAGACCAATCAAAAATCAAATAAAACCACCTGAAGACAGCAAACGTCATAAAATAACCAGCTGGCAATGTTATATTGAACATTAGCTGACTCATCCTGTCCAGCAGTAGGATCAAATCTAATGTGTGCAAGGAAGAATCAGATCATGAAACCAAAGCTTGGTCGTATCACCCTGCTTGAGTTATTCCAGAGATCTGGTTGTCTATGCCACTAACAAGAAAGCTAAATTAGAATCATAGAATCATAGAATCATTGAATAACAGAGTTGGAGGGGACCTCCTGGGTCATCTAGACCAACCCCCTGCATATGCAGGACACTCACAACCCTATCGCTCATCCACTGTAACCTGCCACCCCCTTGAACCCTCACAGAATCACAGAATCAGTTTATATTAGATATTAGAGGGCTTGTTCCCAGAAACTAGTTCTGATGACAACTGACCAAGAGGCTATAGGTCATCAAGGCCTTAAGCAGCTTCTCACCGAGTCGTGGTAGCGTTCCAGGATTCCACCCGAGTGAAAACCTGCGGAGGACGGAAGCGGTTCTCTCCCGAGGGAGGTGCTGCGTATGGAATTCCAAGGAACTGGTAGATGCTCTTCCAGTTGGAGCCTACTTGGATGACTTTAGAAGCGCCGTACAAAACTCCAATGGAAGGAATGCTCACAGTCACGGTGCCACTCGTTTCATTGATGGGCGGGAACACATCTATTCAGAAGGAGCAGAGAACAGATTGTCTCAAAAGAAGCTGATGTCTTTATCGACAGAAAGTTTCCTTTAGAATGATGGGTTCTATTATGAGATGCTGCAAGATTCACAACATCTCAAATTCAACACTCAGAAAGTTCAGCTGGTAAAGAACTATGCCACATGGCTATTTTCAGGAACTGGGTAGGAGTATGAGGGCCTTGTATCTACAGGAGAGACCATGGGGCTCCATGGAAGGCCATATGAAGAGGGAAAGGACAAAGCGAGAAGAGGGATTAAGAAGGTTGGATACACACTTTGATTGGATGCTTTAGGATGCTTTGGGCTGATTCTGCGTTGAGCAGAGGGTTGGAATAGATGGCCTGTATGGCCCCTTCCAACTCTATGATTCTAGGATTCTCGGATTCTGGGATTCTATGATTCTAAGAAGGCAGCCCCCAGGTTAAGACAAAGGGAGGCATCCAATTCAAGGAGATAACACCTATGCACAATTAGAATGATGTACCCCCCCCCAATGTCCAGGCATGCTGAGTTGCTCATTCCAACATAGGACATGCATGTCTAAAGGACCACCCTCTTCCAATATTCCCCACTGTGCCAGCTGCGCTCATGGGAGCAGTATATGCAAGATGCTGCCCTACAAATGGGTAAGGTCAGCAGCTGCCCATACCTGAGCATTCTCTGTTATGGTTCCCAAGGTCAGGACAGTTCCCACATTTCTGAATCTCAGAGCCGGGAGGCAACTTCTGTGCCCTGTTGTTGGCCCTCCAGAGCAACTGGTTGGCCGCTGTGTGAGACATGATGCTGAACTAGATGGACCCCTGGTCTGACCCAGCAGGGCTCTTCTGATGTTCTTATGAAGGCCTCGGCCTCTATGCCCTGTTGTTGGCCACCTGGAGGAACTAGTTGACCACAGTATGAGATAGGTGGCTGGACTAGATGGACTGTTGGTCTGAGCCAGCAGGGCTCTTCTTAGGTTCTTATCAGGAGAAGGCCTCAAACTCTGTTCCTGGTTATTAGCCCTTCAGAGGAACCGGTCGGCCACTGTGCGAAACGGGATACAGGACAAGATGGACCCTCACAGGGCTGATCCAGCAGGGTTCTTCGAGTTTTCTTATCAGGGGAAATCTTTGAACCCCATGGAGATGTGACTGGTTGGCAAAAGCTACATATTTTAAAATAGGGAGGGATGAGCCCTACTTCTCTACATCTCCTAGCATGTACTAACCTTGTCTACGATAGATGTATGTAGCTGGCTCTTTGAGCAAGAGTTGACAGTGGTGCCCTTGCAGGCTTAATCTGCAGCTCTGGGTTTCTGGGTAGAACAGGCATCGTGTCGATGAAGGCTGTATTTCCAGAGTGGTCACCAGGCAGAATTTGTTTTCGGAGCATACTGTGAGGAGAGGGACAGTTGGAATGAGAATTAGCAAGGCAGGAGGACATGACAGACCAAAGGAACCTATTAAACTATTTACCACTGAACAAAGATAGAGCCCAGAGGCGCCTTTGAGACCAACAAAGTTCAATTCCGGGTATAAGCATGCACATGATGAAAGCTTAAACCCAGAATAAAACTTTTGGCCTTAAAGGTGCCGCTGGATTCAAACTTTGTTCTGTTGTCTCAGACCAACACGGCTACCCACTTGAATATGCTTTATAGTGAGTTAGGCTATTGGTCATTTTCTGCTCCGACCAGTTCCATTTCAACTGGAATAACACCATAGAATTCTGTATTATTATTATTATTATTATTATTATTATTATTATTATTATTATTATTATTATTATTTGAATTTTTATCCTGCCACTCTTTGGAGATTCGTGGAAGGTTACAAATAAAGGCAGAATTAAAACCCCATTAAAATAAACCACAATCCCCAATACTACTGTTTTATACATGAAAAGTTTGTGTTTTCAAAAGTTTTTTTTAAAAAACCTCTGTGTGGGGAAAAATAAAAACCCACAGGTAGCCTTGAACTCACGATGTTGCGGTTTCCAGGCTGACATCTTACTGGCCATGCTCTCTGGTCCACATTACAGTTTGAAGCCTATAAGCTATATACAAAGGATTCTCTGATGGTTTTCTTCATTAAATTCATGTTTTTAGGAACCCAATTGTACCACGTTCCCTTAATTTATAAAAAGAGTAATTCCCAAGAAATGAACAGAGTGCAGCCTCCCCCCCCCCCCCCCAAAAAAAACTAAGCACATGTCAAGTGGAAGATGTGCCAATGGGCAAGAACATTAGTTAATCTGCCGCTAATGCTAAACCCCAGTTCTTAGAAGAATGAAGCAGAAAAAATGCTTTTGCAGCACACAAAAGCTAAGACAAAATGGAGGCCAGAAAACCTTCCCCCCAGAAGTGAACCATCAAACCCAGAAGTGAAAGCAACTTTAAGAGTACTGTAAGAAGTGAGCTCGAATGAGCAGGAAGTCTCGAACTCAGCCAATCCGGACACAAGAGGAGAATATTTGAACAATATCAGGGGATTCCTAATTTAACTATGCTAAATACGCATCTCCTCCGATGCCCCTGCAGGATATTCCTCTTATTCCGATCAATCATGCACACTACACATTTTGCATATGTCAACACATTCTATCACTAATTCTGTTAGTTTGTTTAAAACAGAAAGCAGCATGGAGGGTTTTGTTGTATTATTATTCAGTTTCACCAGAAAAGAGGAATCTTCTCCTTGACACAGGAAAGAGACCTCATTTGTACACAGGGAAAGCTTGCAGAACCAAGGAAGGTTATGAACAGCGTCAGTGGAAAGCCACGCAATTGTTCAAGAACATGAGGAAACCATCATCATGTGCTGAGGCAGTGAGAGCAGATTGAGAAAAGGGTCCGGAAAATTTGTAGCGCTTTCTCCAGTTCCTTGATCACCTGATGATTCAGGTCTTCCTTGCCCAAGATGACACATAGCTTGGAAAAGACTCGTTTTTTTATGGTGCAACTTCACCAAGCTGACTTACAGCAAACCCGACTAGGGTCAACAGCTCCAGGTTCGGAAATTGGGGATGTTAGGGGGTGGAGCCTAAAGAAGGGGCAGGACTGGTGATGCTCTGCAAGCTCCACCCCCAAAGGCCCCAGGTTTTTCCCAGTCCAGAACTGGCAACTCTAACACCCTATATGTGTGTTATGTGCCTTAAAGTTGCTTCCAACCTTACAGAAACATAGAGTGGGAAGGGGCCATTCAGGCCATCTAGTCCCACCCCCTGCACAATGCAGAATCAGCCTCGAGCATCTAGGAGAAGGATCTGTCCAGCCTCTGCTTGAAGAAGAAGAAGAAGAAGAAGAGTTGGTTCTTATATGCCGCTTTTCCCTACCCGAAGGAGGCTCAAAGCGGCTTACAGTCGCCTTCCCATTCCTCTCCCCACAACAGACACCCTGTGGGGTGGGTGAGGCTGAGAGAGCCCTGATATCACTGCCCGGTCAGAACAGTTTTATCAGTGCCGTGGCGAGCCCAAGGTCACCCAGCTGGTTGCATGTGGG
Organism: Paroedura picta; assembly: GCF_049243985.1. Lineage (NCBI taxonomy): Eukaryota > Metazoa > Chordata > Lepidosauria > Squamata > Gekkonidae > Paroedura > Paroedura picta. Next base: position 7,774,588 of record NC_135377.1, read on the forward strand.
GGAGGGCAGAATCGAACCCGGCATGCCAGATTAGAAGTCCTAACCACTACACCAAACTGGCTCTCACAGTGAAGACCACAGTGAGGGGGAGCTCCCCACCTCCTTAGGCAGCCCATCCCACTGCTGAACTACTCTGACTGTGAATAATTTTTTTCCAATACCGTACTACCTTCGAAATGTCCTATCATTGATACTCTCTCCGGCCATGGATGGAGTCTGTCCATCTTATGTTGGGAATAGTTCATTTCCTATTGCCTTCAGCTTTTCCTAGCTTCGTTGCCCTTTCCACCAAGACCTGTCTCCTCAAGCTGTGGCCAAAAGCGCAGTAGCCTCAGTTTGGCCATTTTATAACAAAACTGTTCCTCGGGGTCCCTTTATACAGACCCTGTCTGGTGGTTCCTTCTGGTGCCCCTGGGTGTAAGTGAATGGGAGGAGAAATAACATTTGGTCAACAAAATGGCCGCTCTCACCTGACAGGCAAACGTCTCGGGCAGAAGCAAAATCTCCGGAAACTTCTCTGCTGAGTTGCAAAATATCGAATTGCGAAACTGAGGGATCAATGAGAACCGAGGACGCATCTACACGTCGCCACTTGTCCAAAGCGACTATGAAACAAAACAGAGAATGACACAATTCAAAATGGCCGTAATTGGTAGTTCCCTGCATCCTCGTACAGTATAATTCAATTATCACAATGGTGACTGAGGAACAGCTCTGTCAGGAACATCTTCTGGGTGTTTAGCCAAAAAGTCTTTGGAATTAATTTCATCCCATTGGTTCTGGGAAACACCGAAACATAAAATGTAGAAACACAGAGCTGGAAGGGTCCTCGAGGGTCATCTAGTCCAACTGCCTTTTCAATACAGGAAATTCACTTCTACCTTCTTCCCCCCTTCCCCTATCCTGGGCATAAGGTGACGAGAGGATGGGGAGGGATGGTTTACAGTTTACAGGTTGGGAAACTTCTGGAGATTTGGGGATGGAGCCTGGGGAGGAAAGGGACTGCAGCGGGGCACTGTGCCATAGATTCCATGCTCCAATATATCCGGAGCTATCAGGAAGGGTGGGAAATAAGAATAAAGAATATTATGGTGATTATCCCTTTTCTTCCGGGGACCTTGGTGTAGTTTGCACGGGGCTTTTTACCCACTCCCAGCTCAAATAAATCCCGTCCACACTGAATTCGATTTCCATTTTGATTTGGGCCATTTTGATTTTTCTGCAACATGCATGCTTGATCCACAGTGACCCTACCTTTCCCCCGCAATATCCAGAAATGGATATAAGCCTCAATATTTGAAAAATCAGCATCAGTAAGTGTGTAGATTTCTCCTTTTTGCAAATTAACTTCCTTCTCCGTGTCTCGTAGCAAAGCAGTCTTCCCTGATTGGCCAGGGTGTCAGTTCAAAGACATTCTGGTTGCAAGCCTTGCCTCCCTCTTAAAGTGACTGTTCTCCAGAAGCCCTAACTTCTCTCAGCAGAGATTTTCCCCTTGGATTTATTTCCTCCTCCTCTGCTGTCTCCAATTCTCTCCCCACCCCCATGCCCACGCCTCATTCAAGAAAAAAAAGAGACTTCTGCTGTGCTTGGCTCCCCTCCCCACTCTGAGCTTCCCCAATCAAGTGCAGAACAATTTCTGTTTCAATAGGGGAAGGGATAGAGGAAGACCCGAGTTCAATTCGATCTGAATTCAGCAGGATCCACAATGGAAAAAACAAAGTAATTGCAGAATCAGCCCTGGTCTTTGCCCTTTGGAGATAAGATGTCATTCCAGGGGATCCTCAAGGCTAGCATCCCTACCGGGGCATGTGAGAAAGGGCCACGAGAGCTGAGCACTGGCTCAGCCCTTCCCAACCTCCCTCTCACAAGCTGCCTCAATTCACAGAATCAGCACTGCTGTCTGCTGGCCATCTCTGCCCAGACACGCGAATGCTAATCCAGTAATTGACAGTGGGATAAAGACGGTTTATATGACGACCCCTGCATGCATCTTAAAAAGGAATGCCAGCTTAGGCCTAATCTTTTGCCTCAAGAAACCATAAGAGGAACCTTCTCAGTAATGAACATTTAAGTGGCACAGTTTCTGGAACAACAATTACACATCAATTTTCTACTGTCTGCACGGCTGATTGCGGAGTCCCGACAAAGGGGAAGTGGCCTACCTCGGTCCAGACACAAAGCCGAAAGGGACTACTTAGAGAAAGGAAGGAGGACAAAAGTTCTTGTCTGGCTGCCATTGCAAGCCCACAGGCCTGGGTTACCTTCGTGGTTCACAGAGGCATTTTTACTGGGATGATTTCACAGCCACTTTTACCGACTCAGTCGTAAGACTTCAGGCAAGCCAAGAAACCTCAGGAGTGCCAGAACATTACCCTATTCTGTGCCATGAAGCTTTTTGGAAAACAAGAGAGAGACCTCAGACATGCTAATCAGGAATAGTTGTGGGTTTTTTTTCTGAGTCAACCATCACTGCTTCCTCTGGCAACAAATGCCACATTTTAATCACTCTGGATAAAGTCGTATTTCCTTTTGTCCGTGCTGAGCCTTCTGCCCATCCGCTTAACTGGAAGCCCTCAAGGTCCGGGCTTTCAGGAGAGGGAGGAAAAGTTCTCTTTGCCGTCTCTCTCCACCCCACACATCTGTTCTACTTAAGGTAAGGTAAGGGCTTGGAGGAGGAGCTGGTCTCATGACTTAAGTGTCACTCAGTGCTTGACACCCACTCAGGGCAGCTGTCCTGCCCCTGAGTGCTTCCTCCTCCAACTGGCTTTCCTGTCTGTCCAGCGGCCAGCCAATCACCTTCTGTCCCCCACCCCTGACCACCCCCCTCCTCCTTCCACTTCCCTCCGAGGCTCGGAGGCTGCAGATCCCTGCTGCAAGAGAGCTGCTCCTGCCAGTAAGTTCCCTTCCCAGGGGCCTCCAGCCTGCAGCCTTTCCAGGTCCCGGGGTGAGGGGGAGGTCATCCGCAGAGTTCTTCAACCCCACCGCATCCAAATCTAGCACACAATGTGTTCCTGAATGCAATGGGCTTGGCCCCTAGTAATTTTAGAAACCTCTATCATGTCCCTCCTTAGACCTCTCTTTCCTTAGCTGAAAAGTGCCCGACTCTTCAGCCTCTCCTCACAGGGAAGGTGCTCCAACCCCTTCCTCTGCACTTTTCCAGACGCTGCAATGTCTTTTTGGAGATCCACTGGCCAGAACTGTCCACTGGATTCCAAATGAGGCCACACCATAGATCAGGGCTTCCCAACCAGGGTCCACGGCCTTTCCCCTCCTGGCTTAATGGACTTGGCCACAAGGTAGGAAACTGGCCATTGTTTTCCCTCTCCTCCTCCCAGGTGTGAGTTTGTTGTCTCATAGTTTCTGCACCTGGGAGAGGATGGAGTTGCAGAGATAGTCTAGTTGCAGAGATAGTCGAACTACAGCCCTCCAGATGTCCATGGACTGCAATTCCCATGAACCCCTGCCAGCGAACGCTGGCAGGGGGCTCATGGGAATTGTAGTCCATGGACATCTGGAGGGCCGCAGTTTGACTACCCTAGTGGGATCACTGTGTCGATCCACATCATGGCCCTCATCCCCATGACCCACAAAACCTCCACCTTGCCGAGGAGCTTCTGTTTTCTACAGCTCAGCCTGTGCCCGTCCTAACCCCATTTCTGCAACCACTTTCAGTGGATAATTACAGCTCTCTGGACCCAACGAGCTCTGTGACTTTTATTGTAAAATTACACGCCTCTCACGGGAACGGTTGCTGGTTTCCAGATGTTCTTTTCGCCGGAACGTGGGAAGAAGCGGCTGCGAGGTTTTGATCTATTACTGACTTTGGCGAAGAACAGGGGTTCAGTCCTTGAGAGCAGTTTTTTGGATAAACAGAGCCCTTCCAGCGGTCACTGACATTCCGATCAGTTGTTATGAATGTAAACCAACTGATATAAAGGCTAAGCTTTGTGGGGAGGGAGGGGGAGGTTGGCTGTCATCACAGATGATTATTGGTGACCCCAACATGGGGTTTACACGGCCAGAGAGGTAGGCTCGGGTGGGTAGCCATGAGGGTTTGAAGCACCAGATCAAAGTCTGAGCCCAGAGGCACCTTGAAGACCAAACAAATTTCGTTCTGGGTATAAATTTTCATGCGCACATGTCCACCCAGCGCTCCTCCCCTTCCTACCCCCTCCAAATTTATCATTGGCTATTTGGGGGTGGCAGGTTGGCATGTCTATATATGGTCAATTTGCCAAAATAAATGTTTAACATTATTTGTTTTTTAATTAAAAATTAATTAACTCCCACCCATATGGGAAACCCTTCCAGGGCCATCAAGAAACCTCAGGTTTTCACAAAACCCCGGTTGAGAAAGCCTGGTGTACACAAAGGCTTATACCATAAATAAAACTTTGCGGGGCATAAAGGCAAGAAAGGCACAGAAGTAGTTTGCTCTCTTCTTCCATGGCATAATCTTAGCCTTCATCGGTAGGCTTCCATCCAAGTAGCGGCCAAGGCCAACTCTACCTAACTTGCAAGATCTGAAGCTATCAGGCTACCCTGGATCACCCAGGTCACCTATCCATGTCCATGGTTCTTCTATGTATTTTGGAAACTGCCCAGGGGTGGAGCATGTCCAGCCCCCGGACAGTGTCCGGACTCAAATCTGACTCAACCAGGGTACGGCCAGCAAAGTTGGCCAGCCCCTATGCAACCCACACTCCGTCACTACCCACTCGCCTCACCAGAACTCACCCATCTCTGCTGCCCCGCTACACCACCCGGCCATTCATGGCGGCTGGCAGGAGCCACCGCTGCCAAAAACTAGGAGGCGCCGCAGAAGGGCAGCCACCACAGCTGCCGAGAAGGAGGCGGCAGGGGACAAGAGCCACCTCCTTCGGCTACACGGAGGTGGGTACCAGCGCTGGCACAAAGGAGGCCGCGGACACCCCGCCCCCAAGGAGGCACCCATGCCACCACCAGTGACAAACCCGTGCCGCAGGCCACGCTGGCACCAGAGTGCCAACTCTGCAAAGTACATGCTGCTGGCACTGGGCCCCGACAGCAGCCCGCACCGCCAGTAGCATGCAGGAGGTGTTGGCACCGGGGCATTCTCAGTGGAGCTGCTACTGCACAGGCAGAGCCACTGGGGGCAGCACCACCTGCAACGTCATCTGCCCGGCCCCATCCACGTGCCACCTGACGGCACCTTCAGCAGGGGTGGCTGCCCACCTTCCTACCCCTAGCGCCTGCTGCATTTCTCTGTGCAGCGGGCTTTACTGCTAGTGCTTTAATAAGTCAGTTTAGAAGGGGAGCATGGATTCTCTAATGGTACTTACTATACCCATAATGAAGCTATAATGCAGGGGTAGTCAAACTGCGGCCCTCCAGATGTCCATGGACTACAATTCCCAGGAGCCCCTGCCAGCGAATGCTGGCAGGGGGCTTCTGGGAATTGTAGTCCATGGACATCTGGAGGGCCGCAGTTTGACTACCCCTGCTATAATGCTACCGGAGCATTCCTCTGGCTAGAATTTAAATGACCTGTTATTGGAAAGCTAGCTGGGTGCCAAGGGTTTCTTAAGCGCGTGTCTAAACCTGAATCAGGCCTGACCAGAATCATCCAGAACCAGTTGCCGTTTCCAAGCGGAAGCCCCGGTCTCTGCATGAGATCACCCAGCTGCCGTGTGGGTGTGAGCCCTAGGTGTTTCCGTTACGCCGATGACCTTCGAGCGTGATTAAGAGCAGCAGCTTCTAATTGGATGATTGATTCCACACCCCTCCACACACAGCCAGCTGGGCGACCTTGGGCTTGTCACAGTCCTGATAGTGCTGTTCTCATTGAGCAGGGCTGTCAGGGCTCTCTCAGCCACACGTCCCTCACAGGGTGTCTGTCGTGGGGAGAGGAAGGGAAGGCAATTACAAGCCACTTTGAGACGCCTCCAGGTAGGGAAAAGCAGGGTATAAAACCCAACTCTTCTTGTTTGTTTTTTTTGTTTGTTCAATCTTTAATTTCTATACTGTCCCTCTAGCTGTCCTGAGGAGGTAAGGAGGACAGGGAGCTATTCCTGTTGGGAACAGAGGGAAATGTCAAAATGAGTGACTCAGCATGCCTGGACACTGGATACTCTATGTGTATATGAGTGATATCAGCTTGAATGGGACATCTCTCTTGGTCTTAACCTGAGAGCTGCCCTCCGACCCCTCCTCTCTCACCCACTTTATCCTCTCCCTTGCCCTCCCTCCCCATGGCCTTCCATGCCTCTCCAGACTAGAGGCTGCCACAACCACTACAACAGGGAGTTGGGACTAGGTGGCCTCTAGGACCCCTTCCAGATCTAAGATTCTCGGATGCTTCTGGCTCAGGTATGGTGCAAAGATAAGACGCCCATAAGCCAACAAAATTTTGTTGCACAAACTCCTCCAGCTTTGAAAAGAAACGAGGGGAGCAGCGTTGATGGGGGGGGCAGTGTCTAGGACTCTCCGAGAAAAACGACAATTAGAAATAGGAAGTCTGCACGAATTCAGGCCCTTCTGTGCACCCAGAGCTTTTTAGACAAACATCTGCTCCGATGCCAGCCTGCTGACAGTCAAGGATTTGGAAAGGACATGTGATGCATCAGGTTTACTTCCCACATGTAAACAGGCATGCCTGTTTTTGCCAGCCTCGCTGGAGAGGAATGCAGCCACCAGTGCTATTCCACCCCCCCCCCCCAGCCCCTCCTTGGGATAATAACTATAATCTCTCCTCCGGGATTACTGCTTTACAACACATGCAAAGCTGTTATTTCATGGCACGGAGGAGCTGTCGGATGCCGAGTGGAAGCCCACGGCGTTCTTTGAACGGTGCCAGCACGGGGCGGCGGGCATGGAGGGAGGCAAGCGCACCAGATGTTTACCTAGATTTTAAAATAGGCCTCTTAAAAACAGGGCACAGCCTCGGCTCTCTGGAACAAGGAGTTACAAGGATGCCAGGCAACCTTCTAAGGGCCAGCGAGGGACCGCCGGCATGAATAAACAGGGCGGAATTGGTTCCAGGAACCTTTCTGAAGGGATCCAAGTGGATAGGCCCTTTGGTTGTCTTGAGATAAAGAAAGTTCTCTTTATCTGTTGGACTAGGCAAGATCTGTAGGGTGCATGATTCAACAGCATATGAAGAGTGCCCTGCAGGGGGCATCAGAGGAGATGTGTATTTAGCACAGGTTAGGATTAGGAATGTCCAGGTATTTTCCAAATCATTTCCTCCTGAGTCTTGTTTGGCTCTGCTGAAAGTTCCCTGCTCCTTTGAGCACACTTCCTCCTTGACTGGTTCCAGAGGAACAGCTGTTAGGGCCATCTCTCTCATTTTGTACTTACAAAGTACAAAGAATAGGCTGGAATAGGCTGCCTAAGGAGGTGGTGAGCTCCCCCTCACTGGCAGACTTCAAGCAAAAGTTGGATACACACTTTTCTTGGATGCTTTAGGATGCTTAGGGCTGATCCTGCGTTGAGCAGGGGGTTGGACTAGATGGCCTGTATGGCCCCTTCCAACTCTATGATTCTGTGATTCTATGATTCTTATGTTGTTTCTCCTCTTAATGAAACTCATTTATGCTTTAAGTAGCCGGTGCTCCTGTTCTTTTACCTATTTAAATTCTGCCAACCTCCGTATCTTGTTTCCTTACCATTTCCTTCACTTCTTCTAGGCAGATGAACCGGAGGGCACACGCCAGGGACAACAGCTGTTGGAAGAAAAACATATTGAAAGCATGTTATAATTGAGTCATTAGCAAAACAATTCTGTAAACACATCCACGGACATCCCAAGGTTCTTCCATCCCACAACTAGATTCATTTATGAATCTGTCCAAATGTCACAGGCTAGCCCAAGGAGCCATGATGGAGCCATGATGGAGCTCTATGTCATCAAAGCCTGTGGATGTGGAACAGCTCCTTTGGAGAGGGAAACCAAGTACAGAAGCTCCTGACCCAGCTTGTCTCTTGGTGGTACCGGCTGGAGCTACATCTTTCAGTAGTTTTCAGGAGCACTGCCTCTTTGATGCTCAGTTTTCTGTAGGGCAGGGGTAGTCAACCTGTGGTCCTCCAGATGTCCATGGACTACAATTCCCATGAGCCCCTGCCAGCAAACTCTGGAGGACCACAGGTTGAATACCCTTGCTGTAGGGCACAGGCTTGAAACCTGTACTCTCCTAGGCCCTGGCTTTCGTTAGCTGTGTTGTTGTAACCTGTTGATGCTTCATCGTTTCCCTGTTTCTCAGTCCAAGGAAGGTAGCTAATACTGGAGATTCAGACAGCCCCCTGTGAGTTAACCCACATAGCTGGGAGGGATGCATCTGACTCGATGAGCCACCAGTTGGGCTGTTCTGCCATAGATTGTTATACCAAGAGCACTGCATGGATGTTGAGCCTTTCAGCAGTGGATTGGAATGGGTAACCTTGTCGGTGATTCTATGAAACTTGACCCATGCAGGACAAATCCCATCTATCCATCTACCCATCCATCCACCCACCCACCCATCCACCCACCCATCCATCCACCCATCCCTCCATCCACCCACCCACCCATCCATCCATCCATCCATCCATCCATCCATTCGTCCGTCCGTCCGTCCATCCGTCCATCAGTCCATCAACCCATCCATCCACCCACCCACCCATCCATCCATCCATCCATCCATCCATCTATCCATCTACTCATCCATTCATCCATTCATCCATTCATCCATCAGTCCATCTAGCCATCCATCCATCTATCCACCCACCCACCCACCCATCCAACCATCCATCCATCCACCCAACCATCCATCCATCCATCCATCCATCCACCCACCCACCCATCCATCCATCCATCCATCCATCCATCCATCCATCCATCCATCCATCCATCCATCAGTCCATCTAGCCATCCATCCATCCATCCATCCACCCATCCATCCCGAAAACAATACAAGAAATAGTCAATAATATATACATAACCATAACATTAATACTATTAGCTGATAATTGAAACAATGGTAACAGTGCAAACAGGACCAGGAGCAGAATGTATCGATGGATTTCTGGGAAGGAGGGATGAACCAACATAATGCGATCATGCTCAAAATAAATAAAAAATACAGAGGGGGAGGGGGAAGGAGAGGCAGCTAAACAGGCAGAGTTGATACGTATCTACGACAACATCACTTGAAGGGGGGGTGGAGGAGGGAGAAGAGGAGAACCTTGAGCTTCTTCATTGGATAACTATGAATTGCCTTGGGGGGGGGGACGACAGAAATTGCAGTTTATGAGGATTCTCCAACCTTGCTGCAAACAGCGATTGCATTGGGATTTGCTCCTTAAGAGACCGATTTCTGTGTAAAAAGTTTGTTGTTCCACGGGACTTAGGAAGGGCACTGTGGCCATTTTCGTAACTGCGGAAACAGTCTCGCTGCTGAAATTTAGACGGCAAGCTCCTTGGAGTTTCTCTGACTTGCTGCAGCACACTGACTATATAAAATACTCTCCATTTTATCCTGTTGCTGGGAGAGAGGCAGGGTCAGTGGTCTCGTTTCTGGGTTTTCCTTGTGCCAGTTTAAAATAAAAGCTTGAGACACTCCACCCATACAGGCAGGATGCCGCTGCGGTCAGCTGGTTAGCCCAAACAAAAATGTTGGTGGACTCTTAACTTTGTCTGAATGACTGTAATAATAAACTTTGACTTCTGCTGGTCGATGTAATTGGACAGTCAGCGAGAAGATGAAAAAAACTATAAACACTCTATAGGGAGAAATATGAGGCCTACGGGGGGAAAACCAGCTGTATGAAGGGTTCTAAATAGATGGGCTGAGTTATAAACAGATGACCAACGGTTCAACTGAGTTTAGCCCCACAAAAACATTAAAGTTATTCCAGATAGCAGATGCCCTCGGGATTTTATGTCCCACATAAAGAACCTTTACTGTCGAACCCCAAGCTCCCTCGAACCCTGTCTCAAACAATCAGTTAAGTCAAGAGCCCAAGTCACTGGGAAATAAGCTGTTGAATACAGGTGATTAAAATGTAGAATTCATTGAGAATATTGTTATGGCCACGGGAATAAAGAGCTTTAAAATAGCTTTAGATAGATTCACGGAGGAGAGGCCTATCAGTGGCTACTAGCAATTAGGACTGAGGAGAATCTCCATCTTCAGACTCACTATGTCTTTATATTCCGGAGCCACGAGACAACATTAGGGGAAGGCCTCAGCCATGGTGCAGAGAGCCAGCTTGGCATAGTGGTTAGGAGTGTGAACTTCTAATCTGGCGAGCCGGGTTTGATTTCCCGCTCCCCCACAAGCAGCCAGCTGGGTGACCTTGGGCTCACCAGGGCACTGAGAAAGCTGTTCAAGCAGTAATATCAGGGCTCTCTCAGGCTCACCCACCTCACAGGGTGTCTGTTGTGGGGAGAGGAAAAGGAAGGTGATTGTAAGCTGTTTTGAGACTCCTTCAGGTAGAAGGTAGAAAAAAGTGACATATAAGAAGCAACTCTTTTTCTTCTTCTTATCCCCAGAATTAAACTTGATTGGTCTTGAAGGAGCGACTAGATTCACACTTTGTTCTATTGCTCCAGATCAGGCTTTCTAAATCAAGGGCCTAGTCTGCACACAATAGATAATGCACTTTCAATGCACTTTAGAAGTAGATTTTCCTGTTCTGCACAGGACAATCCAGCTGCCAAAGCACATTGAAAGTGCATTATCCTAGGTGTGCAGAATGGGCCAAGGTTTCATGAAAACTTTGGATTTCTTGAGAGCCCTGGAAGGGCTTTCCTAATGAGTGGGAGTTAATTAATTTTTAATATATATTTTTTAAAAACTTAAACATTTATCAGGTCATATGACCGTATATGGTCATGTTGACCTTCCCAAAATGGCAGTAATGGGCCCAGAAGGAGTGGGAAGGGGAGGGGTCCCAGGTGGGCTCAGCTTCCCAAGAATGTTCTGCACAGTCCTGGCAATTCTGGAGTTTCTTGAAGCCTGAAGAATATTTCTGGGGGTTCTCCATGGTAAAATAAGAATAAGAATAAGAATAAGAATAAGAATAAGAATAAGAATAAGAATAAGAATAAGAATAAGAATAAGAATAAGAATAAGAAGAAGAAGAAGAAGAAGAAGAAGAAGAAGAAGAAGAAGAAGAAGAGGAAGAAGAAGAAGAAGAAGAAGAAGAAGAAGAAGAAGAAGAAGAAGCCTGCTGCAGACCAATACAGCCAACTGATGGACTCTGTCCCTCAATAGAGATCTCACCGAGGTTAGAGATCTCACCGAGGAAATTCTGGTGCTTCGAGCACTGAAACTGAAATTTAAGCTTGAATGTTGAGAAAAGAGATCTCCAGCCATGAAAACATTAAATAAACTCAAAGGGTTTTGAACTCTGACTGAAGCTTGCATCATTTGAATAGAATTTCAATTCTCCTTTCACTGAGCATGATTGCAAAATTCATTCCGTTCTATTTTCCTGGTTCTGGTCTCTCATTCCTGGCAAGGCAACTTGAATAATGAGCACAGGAAACGATCAGCAACTGACATTCAGATCTGTTGCTTGTTTGGGTTTCTGTTAGGCATTTAGTTAGAGAGGTTAATGCTTTCTCCTGTCTGAATGGAAGGGAGACACAACAAGATAATCGTCCAGCCATCTTGCATTTCATTGTTTCCATCCTAGTAGCAGCAGGCAAAAGAGCCTCTTGTGGTGCAGAGTGGTAAGGCAGCAGACCTGCTGTCTAAAGCTGTCTGCCCATGAGGCTGGGAGTTCAATCCCAGCAGCCGGCTCAAGGTTGACTCAGCCTTCCACCCTTCCGAGGTCGGTAAAATGAGTACCCAGCTTGCGGGGGGGGGGGAGGTAAACAGTAATGACTGGGGAAGGCACTGGCAAACCACCCCGTATTGAGTCTGCCATGAAAATGCTGGAGGGCGTTTCTGGTCCAGCACTCTCCAATCGTGCGACACCCTAAACTTTGGCTCTCTACAATGCCCAGTTTGAACATTTTAAACTGATTCTCATTGAAATGCTAAATTTACATGTGGCTTGTAACACTTCAGGTCGGGAAATATCCCCAGAGTCATTAGTCTATTGTAGAGTCTTTGTCTAGCAAAACGTTCCTCAACTTTTTTACCACTGAGAAACCCCTGGCATGTTCTTCAACGTTCAAGAAACCCCAGAAGTGGTGTGGTTGTGCAGGCTATGGTAGGGAAGCAGAGTTGTGGACATGCCCAGGCCTCATCCTTGGCCATTGGGGGGGAGGAGGGACTCACATTATTGAATAGAACAATTTAAGTGAATAGAATTTCAAGGCCAATCATAGCTACACTCTCATCTAAAAGTACACTCTCTTGGCATGAGCCAGCTAGTTACGTTCACATGTAACGATTAAATTTCCTGTTTTCACCTCCTTTTTGGTACCATCCAAAGGGATGGGTCCTGGCTTCCGTTTCCGGAGATGCACAGTCTGAAATGTGCCAGTCGTTTCTCAGTTCTTCACTGCATGTCTGGATTCCCAAAGTGTTCAGAACCAAGCACAAGACTTTGCCACCTGCAGAGGGAGACAACACGAAAAAAGGAATCATAGAATCATAGAGTTGGAAGGGGCCATACAGGCCATCTAGTCCAACCCCCTGCTCAATGCAGGATCAGCCCAAAGCATCCTAAAGCATCCAATAAAAGTGTGTATCCAACCTTTGCTTGAAGACTGCCAGTGAGGGGGAGCTCACCACCTCCTTAGGCAGCCTATTCCACAAGGTTCACAATAGAATGCCAACAGAAAAACAAGGAAATTTTCCAAGGCTTAGGGCTGATCCTGCGTTGAGCAGGGGGTTGGACTAGATGGCCTGTATGGCCCCTTCCAACTCTATGATTCTTGTAATAATATTTATATTAAATTCTAATACAATTTTCTATATACATGAAGAATCAACCATAACGGTTTCTAGATAATTTCCTTTTTCAATAACTTCTTCAGTGGTTGAGTCCTCCAATATAAGATTGTTGTAACAATAGTGGGAAAATCCTGCAGCCTTTGCTTATATTGGTGTTTTAATATCAATAGGCCATTGGCTCAAAGGTACCGGAGAATGCGAGTCAAAGTTGGGGAATGGTCTTTGACTAACATTCCCCAGTTCTCTTATGTTTCAGTTTAAGGGCCGCCCCACTCCTCGCAGTCTGGGTTACACGATAAATAAATGTCTCATCTAGTTAAGCCCTTAACAAAATAAGGCTAAGGAGGTTCCAGGTTATCATGGGAACATAAACATTTATCATCATCTGTCATGAATACCTGTCGCTTGGGAAGCATTTAAAAGTCCAAAGCCCATACAACAAGGATCTGCATCACACAGGCGTTCACAGTTCAAGAACCTGAGGAAAAGCACATTTTGCAGTTTTTTTTAACAAAAAGGGAGCTGAGGTCACTTCCTGTCTGACTTGCGGATGAGCCACCTGAACCAATAAGGTTCAATAGCAGGCTGGTCTAGGCCTGCTCAATTCCTTGTCTGAGGTTTTCAGTTGTTTGTTTGTTTGTCCCGCGACTATTGCAAATCATCTTTCAATTTCATGGCAGTGCACAATGCAATCTATCTGGCTGCCCCACTGAGCAAGGGAAGAAGAAGGAGGAAGAGGAGATGAAGGAGGGAAGTTGTTTTTTATATATAAAGGTAAAGGTACCCCCTGTGCAAGCACCGGGTCATGCCTGACCCTTGGGGTGACGCCCTCTAGCGTTTTCATGGCAGACTCAATACGGGGTGGTTTGCCAGCGCCTTCCCCAGTCATTACCGTTTACCCCCCAGCAAGCAAGCTGGGTACTCATTTTACCAACCTCTGAAGGATGGAAGGCTGAGTCAACCTTGAGCCAGCTGCTGGGATCGAACTCCCAGCCTCATGGTCAGAGCTTCAGACAGCATGTCGGCTGCCTTACCACCCTGCACCACAAGAGGCTCTAATATATATATATATATATATCTTCTCTCTCTCTCTCTCTCTCTCTCTCTCTCTCTCTCTCTCTCTCTCTCTCTCTCTCTCTCTCTCTCTCTCTCTCTATCTATCTATCTATCTATCTATCTATCTATCTATACCCTGGGAGTGAGGTTAGGCTGAGAGAGCTCAGAAAGAACTGGGCCCAAGGTCACCCAGCTGGCTGCATGTGGAGAAGTGGGGAATCAAACCCAGATATCCAGATTAGAGGCCACTGCTCTTAACCACCGCAGGAAGCTGGTTCTCAAAATGGATGGGGCCAAAAGGAGAAGTCCCACAAATCCAATTATAAACAAGCGAGCAGACGGACGGACAGACGAATGAATGATTTGCATGTTCCGACTATCCAGGATACGTATGTTGGGAGGGAGGAGTTTACTGGGTAGCACAGAAGTGGCTGGGTGTATGCAGGATGTGACCTGCACACTCCGGTCAGCCCTGTAGTTTGAGGACACCTCTTTTGGATAGAGTACACCTCTCTCTGGCTCAGACCAAGGAAGACGACCCACGCTCGCAAAATGGAACAGAAAGGAAACTGACCCGTCTCCGACAGCTTTCCCCGACATGTCCACCTTGTTGCTCACAGAGATTCCCGAAACGTGACGGAAAAGTAGACGAGTGTAGAAGTTCTTCACGGTCCCTTCCAGGGAGACTGCGGAACAAGGAAGAAAGATGGGAAACTGTATTTATTTGTCTATTTAATTTATACCTCGGCCTTCACTCTTTGCAAACAATTGAAATACATAAAATAAAGCATGGGGTATTTTTTAAAATTTTTTTATTAATAATCATCAAATATAAAATAATTAAATATTAAATCCAGTTCCATGGAAATGTCTTTCAAGTGACGTGTTGGCTGCAGGGCAGCTATTTCTTGCCCCCAATATAGCCACATAAGAGAAGTTTGGAGCTTGTGGGTGGAGCCTGTGCAGCAGCTCCTCCCGCATAATAGGTTATGTGAGTTTACCCTCTCAAAAAAAAGGAAGAGAAGAAGAGTTGGTTTTTGATACCCCGCTTTGTTTTGATAGCCCTGCCCAAAGGAGTCTCAAAGCAGCTTACAATTGCCTTTCCTTCCTCTCCCCACAACAGAATAAATATTTGTTGGTCTTAAAAGTGCCACTGGACAGAAATTTTGTTCTCCCTACAACAGACACCTGCGATATTGAGAGAGCTCTGAGAGAACTGCTCTGTGAAAACAGCACTATCAAGGCTGCGATGAGCCCAAGGTCCCCCAGCTGGCCGCATGTGGAAGAGCAGGGAATCAAACCCGGATCACCAGATTAGAAGCCGCTGCTCTTAACCACTATACCAGGCTGGCTTTCGCATTCCATTTTTCCTTGTAGATGAGGATTGGAAACTACTTTAGCAGTTCCTACATAATTAGCTCATGGTGAATGCCTGGAAGAGGGCTGGATCTCTATCTCTTCAAGACCTCTAAGTCAAAAGAGTACTCTGAAAGATATGAAAGAAGAAAGGCTCCAAGTTCAATCACCAGTATCTGCAATTAAATGGATCGATACAGGGCAACTTCACATGTGCATGTGATCTGACCCACCGGCCACTAGATTTCCTAGATCCCTTTTCTTGCGATGGATGACAAAATAATAAAGTTTATCCCGTGAAGGTTGAAGCCAACATTCCCCTCCTTCTGTCTGGCCCCTCTCATCAATCCACAGGACCAATTCATAGAATTCAATTTCTCTACGGAGACAACCTTCATTTTAATAGCGGAGACGCTGATTGACTCTTGCAACGGTACGGATATGATGTGACCAAAAGACCCAGCCTAAACTCACCTGTTTTCTGAAATAAAGTGGTTGGCTTCTTAGGTAACACAATGCTGCAGTTCTCAGGGAGGCCATTCATCATGTTGTCACAGACCTGGGCCACAGGGTAGAGGGTGCAGGTAAAGTACGTTTGACTTGTGACATCAGGAATGTCAGCTAGATGACAGAATTCATCTTCTGCACAACCTGGAAAGGATAAGAGCTTCAGAAAGCCAGAATTTTCCACCCAGAATACATCCCACCTTCCCCGCATCTCCTACTACATTTCTACCACGTATTTTTACAAAATAGTCGAATTCAGATGCAACACACCCTTTTCTTCCAAATCTCCTTCTTGCTAATCATTGTCATCCTAAACACACGATAGCTCAACACAAACTTTGCCCCTTAATTTAAGAGATCATGAAAAGTCTTCTTATTTCGTAAAAGGTAAAGGTATCCCCTGTGCAAGCACCGAGTCATGCCTGACCCTTGGGGTGACGCCCTCTAGCGTTTTCATGGCAGACTCAATACGGAGTGGTTTGCCAGTGCCTTCCCCAGTCATTACCGTTTACCCCCCAGCAAGCAAGCTGGGTACTCATTTTACCGACCTCGGAAGGATGGAAGGCTGAGTCAACCTTGAGCCGGCTGCTGGGATTGAACTCCCAGCCTCATGGGCAGAGCTTCAGACAGCATTTCTGCTGCCTTACCACTCTGCGCCACAAGAGGCTCTCCTTATTTAGTACATATCTTCAAAATATCAGAAGGACGTTTACACAATTACGATCCCAATGTATGCCAACAGCGCTTCTTACTGGTTGTTATTCTCGAGTGCTGTTGGCTCTCCATTCAGTGGAGAGCCCCTAGTGGAGGACTTAGTACATGACATCTTATTTTGTCCTTTGTACCCAGATTCAGGGTCCAGTTCTGTGGACAAGCTCCTTATGAGCTCCTAACTAGTAGTAACATCTGTGCACAAGCATATAGACAACGGAGAAGTTCTCTTACGCGTAAGACACCAGAGGCGGGCTTGTTCTGCTGAGTAAGCGTGCTTGAAGATCCAGTACTCTTGGGACGGAAGGGGCCTGTGTTGGTCGGTCTGGATTTGGCTGCCTTCCACCAAGGAAAAGAGGTCCAGGGTCGAATCTGATTGATGCCAATGAGACAGCCAGAAAGAAGCAGAGAGAGAAAGTAGAAAGTTCTATAGAAAGAATTCTATGCCAGTGGCGTATATTTGTCTCTATATTCTGCTTTTAGCCAACATCAGGACCCAAACCAGCTTAGAACCTTGTTCTTGTCCTCCATTTCCTCACAACAACAGTCCAGTGAGGTAGGCCAGAATGAGAATTTGCGATGGACCCAGGGTTACCCACAGAGTTTCCATGGTAGAAGTGGGGATTTGAACTCAGGTCACCCAGGGCCCTAATCCTCCATTGTGATCACTTGACCACAATCTTATAACGTCCTGTAGAAGCATTCATTAAAAAGGAGGGACCACGCCAAGAGAATTGCGTGTTGTTTTATGGAAAAGTCAAGTCAACTCGTTTTCGCCAGCAAAATGGGATTGTATACTGAAAAATCTTTCATTACATGAAATACACAGTGGCTCGCTTTTACTATGCCAGTACCTGTCAGGCCTGGCTCTCTCATTTCTGGGGTGGCAGCAGCGTCACACAGGCTGGATCTCGTCCGACTGACCATATCAGAATCTAGACCGCAAGCAGAACAAAATTTAGTTATGCAGAGGCAGGCAATGGCAAACTAGCTTTGAACATCCCTTGCCTTGCAAATCCCACAGGTCTCGCCGTGAGTTGGCTGTGCAATCCTCCTTCCAAAAGTGACATGAAAAAACAGCCTTACCTTTCCATAGATAAACTCGCTGGAAGTGGTTGAAAGAATTATCCTTTTCTTCTCTGACCCCAGAGGCTGAAAAAGAAGAAGAATTGGTTCTTATATGTCGCTTTTCTCTACCAGAAGGAGTCTCAAAGCAGCTTACCATCGCCTTCCTGTCCTCCCCCCACAACAGACACCCTGTGAGTTAGGTGAGGCTGAGAGAGCTCTGTAAGAACTGCTCTGTGAGAACAGCTCTAAAAGCCCAAGATTACCCAGCTGGCTGCATGTAGGGAATCAAACCCAGCTCACCAGATTAGAAATCCATGCTCCTAACCACTACACCAAGCTAGCTCTCAGAAAGGAAGGATCAGTTCCTTCCTCATACAAGATGCTGGCTGGCATTGTGACCACCATTTCTAACACTTTTGACTTCTAGGGATTAATACAGTCTCATTATCAATGAAAATTGGAAGTATGCATGTGGGTGGGGGGGGGAGAATAATCGGTCTTCAGTGACGTGAGTGGGTGCAGTGTTAAAGACACAAAGTCACGGGCTTTATGCTCTTCCAAACCATTATTTTGAAGATCAGGAATGAATCATGTTCTCGCATGCTCCCTTGAATGCCCTTCTCTCACGTGCCTTCCTTTTTAGTTTCCTGTTTGATGCGAATCACAGTTATCCGATGAGAATATGAATATGAATATGAGAATATGAAACTATAATTAGAATGCGGCCCCCACAACTGATCAGAACAACACGTGAATATATGGTTTCTGGCTCTAGTATGGAGGGGTGGTGCTAACTGTGGTTTGCCGGTTCAGATGTCCCAGCTGACTGTGGTTAGGACAAAACAGGAAGTGACACAAAGAGAGCAGGAAGAGGCGGGCTCTCACAGCTCATGCATGAAATTCCAAACAGAGGCTTGGAGGGCCACTGAAATGAGCCAGAGCATAGAATTTCCATTTCTATGGGGGCATGGCCCTGGTTCATTCCACCCTATGTTATTATTTTCAATTATTTCAAAACAGGGAAGAAAACTGGCCAAAGCAACTGCTCCAAAGGAAATCATTTCCAAACTTAAATGATCATAGGAAGCTGCCTCATACAGAATCAGACCGCTGGATTGCTACAGTCCATATTGTCAATTCAGACTGGAAGCTGCTCTCCAGGGTCCCAGGAAGAGGTCTTTCCCATCACCGCCTGCCAGATGTTTAGCTGGAGATGCTGGAAATTAAACCTGGGACCTTCTCCCTGTCAGTCACATGCTCTGCCACTCAGCTTTTTGAAATCGGGTATGAACTCGGGAACCACCTCTATTTTTGATGAAGAGGTTTCCTTGTTTCAAATACATAGCTGAAGACCGCCTTGGGTCAGGAGATGCTCAGCAGAAAGGCAGACGTAGAACTATTTGTTATATTTTGTTATTTCTTATATAAAGACACTGAGGACCAATCGTTGGGAATTGAACCCAATCCAGTAGTCATCTTGACAGAGCTCTTCCAGCTTCTTCACTGGAAGAACACAGATGGTCTTCTTCTATTGGACAATAATGGTCTACTGAGTACAATTCTAGATTTAGCTGAATTTGCCACAGGGGTCCATGCCAGAGTAACTTCTAGGCTAGACAGGGATGCCAACTTCCAGGTGGGACCTGGGAATCCCCTGGACTACAGATTATCTCCAAACTACAGGGATCAGTGTGAAGGTATCCTGATAGAAACCAGAACCACGCTGGAGTACCCCGACACTGGGAAAGGAATTCACTTACTTCCTGTGAGCACCTGGCCTCCCAGCTGGAAAGTGTACTGCTTCTGTCCCTCTGCATACTTCTCTCTTGGACACAGGTCTCCTCCTCTCCGTGTCACGGTTCCATCCCAGTCATTAGCATTGCAGGTAAACACATCTGGGTAGCTCATGAGCCCACAAATTATATTGCCTAGAGAAAGTTGAGGGAAGCAATGCCATCAGGCTGGCCAGATTCTGATCTTGCACACCAAGAGAGAGACAAAGTTCCATCTACTTCTACCCAGGGGAGATTACAGATGTACACCAGAAAAATGGGCTTGGTGCACGACAACCAATAATAATAGAAGAAGAAGAAGAAGAAGAAGAAGAAGAAGAAGAAGAAGAAGAAGAAGAAGAGTTGGTTCTATATGCTTCTTTTTTCTCTACCATGAGTCTCAAAATGGCTTACAATTGCCTTCCCTTGCCTCTCTTCACAACAGACACCTTGTTTTGGAGGTGAGTCCGAGAGAATTTTTGTCAGGACTGCTCTGTGAGAACAGCACTATCATGACTATTACAAGCCCAAGGTCACCCAGCTGGCTGCATGTGGGAGAGGAGTGGGGAATCAAACCCGACTCGCCAGTCTGCGCTTCTCACCACTACACCAAACTGGCTCTAATAGTCTAATAGTCCTAATAATCTAACTGTCTTTGAGGTGCTGCTGGACTCTTGCTCCTTCTACGCCTGCTGCGGTGTGCTTTTCCCTTTAAAATGTCCACTTCAAGCGGGGTCAATGTGGGGATAAGCTTTGTCCTCCACATCTGTAGTCTGGACACTGTTACCTCCATCCAGGGGGACCTGGCTCAAGATGAAACCATCACAGCAAGCGTCTTGGCTGCAGCGCTGGCGGCAGAAGAGATGAACATCGGTCAAAGACGTCGCAGCCGCTGACAGAACCAGGTTCCTGAACACGCCAGAAACAACATCCTGGAAACTGGTCCACTCAAAGGTCTTGTCTCCAGCTGTTGTGAATTCTTGCCCTGGGAAGAAGAGAAAGGAGTTCAGCAAAAGGTTCCAAACAGGGGAAACAGATAATGGCCAGGTGGCTTCTGCAAATCTCTAGGAAGGGACGGCTGCTAACCATCAAGATTTGGATGCATTTAATATTTTTAAAAAGTTAATTGCTTACCCACTGCTCCCAGCATGCTGGCTTGCTGTGGGTTACAACAATAAAACCCCACAGTAAAACAATAAAACAATCCCCACTGTTAAGACCTTAACCTTTCTCCACATCGAAGGCTAAGCCTCGTCCTCTCCCCCCCCCCTCAGGTTGATTAAGGGGAGAATAGCCTGCCATTTAAATTCATCCCCTCTCCCCCCTGTCTCCCATGGCAGTGTTAGACTGTGCCAGGAACCCAATTCTATCTTTCCCAGCTGGTTATATTCCATTATGTTGAGACCGATGCCTGGAGCATGGGGAAAAGATCTGTTTAGGACAGGTAGGATAGGTACCACCATTTTGTACCTGTTTTGTGATTGTTTTAAAGGGGTATCTTTTATCTGATATTGCTGCATTTTTTGTTTTGTGAACCGCTGCGAGCCCGTTTCTGGGAGCGGCGGTATAAAAATGCAATAATAAATAAATTCTCAACCTAACAGCTTTACCTTCCTAATGCTCACTGAATGCCGGTCCTCTAAACCAGAGGTAGTCAACCTGTGGTCCTCCAGATGTTCATGGACTACAATTCCCATGAGCCCTTGCCAGCGTTTGCTGGCAGGGGCTCATGGGAATTGTAGTCCATGAACATCTGGAGGACCACAGGTTGACTACCCCTGCTCTAAACGGTTAAACTATGCTGAGCAAAAAATTAAAATGTTTGGAATGCCTCTAGATTCACTAGCCTCGGTGCCTGCTTTATCAGCATGTGAGTTGATTTTTAGACTCCGATTTTCACTGCCCGAAGGTGTCTCAAAGCAGCTTACAATCCCCTTCCCTTCTCCCCACAACAGACAACCCTGTGAGCTAGGTGGGGGCGAAAGAGCTCTGACAGGAATGCTCTGTGAGAACAGAACTATTAGGACTGTGACTAGCCCAGGGCCACCCAGCTGGCTGCACGTGGAGGAGAGGGGAATCAAACTGAGCTCACCAGATAAGAAGGACACTGCTCTTAACCTCTACAGCATGCTTAACCACCATAAATAATCTTCTTCCTAGCTGCAACTGGCAAACAGTAAATTGGCTGAACCAGGAGAAGTTGATGAATAACTAGTTGTCAGCATTTTTGAAGGATACATATGTGCTTTATCCTTTTCTCTCCTTTTAAAACATTAATAGATACACACAGTGCCTAGTTTCAAAATGGTAAAATCACACAGTTCTTGAAGGATTACATCTCCTCTTCCTACATGGCCCTGATCTGAACTGGGGTTTTCAGAGATTGACAGAAGTCTGTAATGCCTGTCCTGGCCTGAAGCCATTGAGAACATACCTTTTTTCAGGTAGACCTTCACTGTGTCTGGATCCCGGCTTCTCACTTTAATCAGGCAGCTAAGGTGAGTGATACCAACAGTGGCGGAGTTGCCAAAGAGGCCTTCAGCCTAAGACAAACATATCTCCGGGTTAGGCACACTCCGTTTTAATTCAGGCCAGACAGTTAAATGCCGCCTATCGAATTTCCGCTTCTTAATAGACAATGAGGAGTGTTTGGTCAAGCTATTCCTAATATTTAGGGCTAACGCAGAAGGCACGGGACTCATGTTGAGAGGCAGGATGGTATAGTGTTTACTGCACCAGACTGGAATCCGGGGGATCTGGGTTCAAATTCCCGCTGTCGCATAGACAACCTTTGGCCAATTATATACTTTTAGCCTAACCTACCTCACAGGATTGTTGTGAAGGTAAAATGGAGGGGGGGTGATGGGAGACTACAGGGTTCATTTGTGTTTGTGCTGACGAAGTGAAAGCACCTTCTTGGCCTGTGTCCACCACAGTGTGTGATGTAGTTACCATGCGAATCTAACCTTCAAACATTAGACAATAGGAGCTTGTAGCTAGCAATGTATCGTTAGCAATGTATCAGCATACAGCTGCACAAAAAGCAGCCTTATATAACTATGAGCATGTGCAATGGTAGTTTTGATATTTCAATAAAAAAGGGCTCTCAAGGGAGTCGAGGGGCAGGAGTCTGCTGGACCAACTCTGTGTAAGTGCGTATCATGAGCCACTGAATCCTCCACTGGGGGGTAGATGGGATACAAGTAAAAGCATATAAATTAAAGGATTGATAAATATAAATGGAGGGTAAAAGCCAGAGAAGGCTATTATATTTTCACCCCACCATTTCCTCCAGGAGTCAAAGGTGAATGAAGGAATATTTATTTACAGCCATGTAGACCAAAACAGTACTTAAAATATCAGATAGATACAATAAACTATTTAAGTTAACCATATATAAACTGGTTGGTAACAACTTTAAAATCCATTGTAATTGTAAACTATAAGAGATACTACAAAATTTAATTTTAAAAAATGACCTTATAAAAGAACTACGCAATTTCCTTTGTGGATCACCAGGCTACAATGCACTTTCGCATATGCTGAATAATGCACTTTCAACAGATTTCCAATGCACTTTAGTGGATTTTGCCATTTCACACAGCAAAATCCAGTTGCAAAGTGGATTGAAATCGAATTGAAAACGCAATATTCAGTGCGTGTGAAAGTGCTCTACAGTCTGCCAGTTGGCCATCCCCCATACAACCCAAAGGCATGGTTTCCAACTTTTCCAAAAGCCAAAAAGGGGGAGCTATCCACCCAGACCCCATTCCCCAGGCATATCAACATGAAGCGACAGTGTTTGGTTACCAGTCCAGAAGCAGAACAATTGTAATTGCTCTCAGCAGCACTATACAGCTCACACAGCATTCCTGTCCCTTCACCGGACAATGCGACAAACCCACAGGACTCCTCCTTCTCGCACGCTGAAAATACAAGGTCAGTCACCAGACTTAGCACGTCGTAACAGAGGCCATGGTGGTATACTGAGCATTAAAAATAAAGCATCTTCTAGTTTTCAAGTAAGACAAATTTAGCTGGTCCTGAGTTGAAAACTGGTGGAAAGATCTAGTAACCAGAAGACAAGAACCTAAAAAGTTCAACACCAGGAAAATGAACTTAAGCCTCTACGGCAGCCTTTTTCTACCATTGAGAAACTCCTGGAACATTCTTCAGGATTCGAGAAACCCCAGAAGTGGCGCCATCATGCAAAATATGGTTGGGAAGCAGAGCTTTGGACACGCCCACCCCGGGCCCCTCCCCTTCCCACCCCCTCCAGGCCCATCATTGGCCATTGGGGGGGGCAGGTCAACATAACCTATTATAGTCATATCACTGATAAATATTCAACAAATGTTAAAGATATATTAAAAATTAATTAACTCGCACCCCACTGCTTCATGAAATCCTGTTTGAGAAAGCCTGCTCAACTGGGTGGAATGCAATTTTTTAAAAAATATAATACTAGTATTTATAAAACCCAAGGCTTTGGGCATAGCCTCAATAAAATTAATACATTTGTACATGTTAAACCAAAAGATTTTCATAGTATGAACTTTGACTCTGTGAAAGGTATGAAAGGTATGAAATTTTTGTTGGTCTCTAGGTGTTGTGTTGCTCTATTGTAGACCAACATGGCTACCCTCTGAAACTATCTTCACAAGGGGAGGAATGAAATTAATGCAAAAGAAATTCTGTCTAAACATCCAGAAGAAGTTCCTGACAGGGCGGTTTCTCAGTGGAACAGGCTTCCTCAGCAGGTGGTGGGTTCTCCATCTTTGGACATGTTTAAACAGAGGCTGGATAACCCTCTGACGGAGAGGCTGATTCTGTGCTCAAGGGGGTGGCAGGTTACAGTGGATGAGCGATAGGGTTGTGAGTGTCCTGCATAGTGCAGGGGGTTGGACTAGATGACCCAGGAGATCCCTTCCAACTCTATGATTCTATGATTCTTTGAATGCACACCCCAAATTCCAGCAAGAAGAATCAGCATCCGTCTATATCAGGCTTTCTCAACCAGGGTTTCGTGAAACCCTGGGGTTTCTTGACAGCCCTGGAAGGGTTTCCCGAATGGGTAGGAGTTAATTCATTGCATACATATAGTTAAAATGTATTAAACATTGGGTGATATGACTATATATGATCATGTTGATCCACCCACCCCACCCTAAATGGCCAATGATGGGTCTGGAGGAGATGGGAAGGGGAGGAGCCCCGGGTGGGCGTGTCCACAGCTCTGCTTCCCAACCATATTCTGCACCATCACACCAATTCTGGATTTTCTCAAAGCCTGAGGAATGTTTCAAGGGGTCCTCAACAGTAAAAAAGTCGAGAAAGACCTATCTACATCCTGTCTCCACCACTCTGCTGCCCCCTTTCTTCGACAAAAAGGAAATGCAGTCTTCCTCACCTGCAACACATTGCCAAAGTGCACTGTTAGGCTCTCCTTGGATGGTCTCAGACCGAACCACCTCAGCCTCCTCTGTCGAGGCGTAAAGCTTGGAGGCAGGGACGCTCTCGAAACGCCGAAGAACTGAAACAAAAAGTATGCGAATTCAGGACACGCCACATTTCACAGGATTGTCAGTGTCAACAGCCATTCTCATGATGGAGAAAATGCCCTTTTCCTCCAAGAAGACTTTTGGGACATGCAGAAGAGAGAGACAGGCCCTGATCCAAAGATTGATCTAGATGTCCATCACATTTGTATTGTAGTAACATCACCCAAGAAGCTACACACTATGCGTCTGCCAGCCCCATCTAGCTGTTTGTTGGTCTGCTGCAAAGTCGTAGAATGTTCATCAACATTTCAAATACTGAGGTGAAAGGCAAGGTCACAGAATGGTAAAAATCAGTATGAGGGAAGTGGGATCTAGAAAAATGTCACACAGAGACATAAGGGAAACTGTGCTATAGTTGGGCTAAGGAGATGGAGGGGGGGGAGTGATTTGATTTCCCCAAAACGTATTAGGGAGGCAACAAAAACCTGAAGCAAGAGAACTGACTACTTGAGTACAAAATTCCTCAGGGGACATCACTGTTTGGAGGTGCTGGCATGGATGCCGGCACAAAATGTTTTATAAAATGTTTACAGATAGCTTTTTACTACCCCGTAAAGTCATTCCAGGTCATGTGCTTTACCACGTATAGATGGTTTCAATCTAGGAGGCATTAAGGTTTCGGCTGCTATGGTAGGCCTCGCTTCTGTTATGCATTAGATGGATTTGCACATTCACCAGCACAAAGTCCACACATCAGAGGCTGTCAGATGCTATCTCAATGGAAAGGAATACAGCCCAACTGGGCCTCTGGCATTAAATTTACAAAAAACACACACACACACATCCCAATGCCAGAATGTGTCTCGTGTCACTTGAAAAAACAACTTAGACGGGTATGGCCTTATACAACCTTTCCAGATCTGTCTGTTTCCAAAATAAACATTTCTATCGATTATTTATTATTTATTTGTTCGTACATGAACGTTCGTTCTGCCCTGTCTCGACAGGCTCGACGGGTTATGCTCCCAGCAGAGACACAACATTTTTAGCAGTGCCCAACCAAGGTGCTGGTACTTAACTTTAAAGCCCTAACCAGGGATGGCCAAATTGCGGCTCTCCTGAGGTCCATGGAGTATGGCAGGGGCTCATGGGAATTGTAGTCCATGGACATCAGGAGAGCCACAGTACGGTCTGGGATCTTCGTACCAGCAGGATTGCTTGCTCTCCTATGGCCCTCAAAGGAGCCTACACTCCAGCACAGAGAGATAAAGTTGGCCTCAACCAAAGCCAGGGCTTTCTCAGTCCTGGAACCATCCTGGTGGAACACTCCCCCGAGGGAGATCGGGGTCCTGCGGAACTTTAAGCAGTTCCACAGGGCCTGCAAGACAGAGTTGTTCCGCCAGGCCCAGCCCACTCAGATGGTGTCTGTTGTGGGGAGAGGAAAGGAAGGAGATGGCAATCTGTTTTGAGACTCCTTTGGGTAGTGAAAAGCAGAGTATAAAAACCAACTCTTGTTGCCGTTTTGAGACTCCTTTACTTTTGGAAAGGATAACAGAAGTAGTCCCATAAAGATGATCCCAAAGGTTCAGGGAGGTGTATATAGTCCTCTTTCTTCCCATTTTATCCTCACAATGACCCTATGAGATAGGAAAGGCCAACAGAGTGCTCCCAATCGAAGGTCACATGATCAGATAACTTGACAGAGAGGAATTTGTACCAATGCGAATCACTAAGCCACACATGTCCGGCAAGAAGAACTGAGTCCAGGAGCATCTTATGGACTTTGAAGAGAACCCCAAGATTTTTTTTGGGGGGGGGGAGTTTGAGAGCCAAAGCCAGCTTAGTGTAATGGTTAAGAATGGCAGCATCTAATCTGGAGAGCCAGGTTTCATTCCCTGCTCCTCCACATGCAGCCAGCTAGGTAACCTGGGGCTAATCACAGTCCTGGTAGGTCTGTTCTCACAGAGCTGTCAGAGCTCTCTCAGCTCCACCCTTTCCCTAGGTTATCTGTTGTGGGGAGAGGAAAGGGAAGACAATTGTAAGCCGCTTTGAGATTCCAGGTAGAGAAAAGTGGCATATAAGAACCAACTCTTCGACTGCTTTGTCAGATACAAGTAGGGGGCTTTGCCTCTTGTGGGCTCATGCCCTGAATCCCTTGTTGGCTTCTGGATTGTTCAAGACTTTACTGGAATTGTAAAACCAGGATGTATCTTCTCTGGGCAATGCCAGTCCTGTGCTGATCAGAAGTGAATGTTCACATTGTTGTCAGAACTACAGAGGCAAGGCATTTGATCCAAGTGTCATTTCTGCTCAGAAAAAGAGTTCAAGGGTGTGCCAGGAACGGGGAAAATGAAATGGCCTCAGTGTCTCCCGGTCAGCCAGAAAGAGAGCTGACTGAAAGGAGGTTTATAAGCAATTGGGACTCTTGTTTATAGAGTGCTAGGGACTTTTATTGTCTTTTACAGCAGGGGTAGTCAACCTGTGGTCCTCCAGATGTTCATGGACTACAATTCCCAGAAGCCCCTGCCAGCATTTGCTGGCAGGGGCTCCTGGGAATTGTAGTCCATGAACATCTGGAGGACCACAGGTTGACTACCCCTGTTTTACAGGGTTGGAACCAGCTCTAGTAACATGGCATAGGAAGGGCGATTCTGCTCTGCGCATGGAAGATATCTAGCTCGGCAATTGCCTGGTATCGATTTACATATTGAAACTCGTCCCACAGTTTCCATGCGAGAGTCGGAGCACTGACACTCCTTCGTTCATGGCTTCCCTCGTATCTTCAAAGACAACTAGCCAGCCACACTTGCCCAAAGTTGATAATCAACTGCGTACATCTTGGGAGGGCTCAAGTTGCCTCAATGACAAGTTGGCCATCCCTCCAGTGGGGGTTCTCAGCCCCAGGTCCCATTTCCTACTACTGCTCAGAGAGGCTACAGGAGAAAAATAAAACAAATGGCCATCGGGTGAGACGGCATGTCTGGAAAACCCTAGAAGCAACATCGCGCCTCTCTAGGAACTGCTAGAAACTCTATGGCCTGGAGCAGTGAAGAAAGGAGGGGAATGGGCCTACAGCGTGATGTCAGTCCTGAGAAAAATCGGAAGTGACATCATGCCTCTCTAGGAATTGCCAACAATAGAGTGGATGAGCGATAGGGTTGTGAGTGTCCTGCATAGTGCAGGGGGTTGGACTAGATGACCCAGGAGGTCCCTTCCAACTCTATGATTCTATGATGTCACTTCTGAGTTCCCTTCCAAGTGACATTATTATGTTGCTGTCAGCTGCCCCGGATGAGCCAATCGGGACACAGAGGATATTATTTGAAAAATATCAGGAGCTTCCTGATCTAAATATTTTAAATACACATCTCCTGCGCTGCCTCCTGCAGGACATTCCCCATATTCTGTTGAATCGTGCCCACTGCAGATCTTGCCTATTCCAACAGCACTGTGGGTTACAACTTCGGCAACAGGAGTCCCCAATTTGGTGCCTGCCAAAGCCTTTCTTGGCACCCAATCAAGTGTTTTTAGAAAGTGGGCAGGACTAGGTGGGGCTTTTGTCCACTAGGGATTCTGATTGGCTGTGCAGATTAGAAGGGATCCAGTTAAACAGTGTTCCTTCCAGAACTGTTGAAAAGTTACTATTACAGTTGTATATACCTGACAATTTTGGATTGGCTCCATCTCCTATACCAACCATTCTTGCGACTGGCTCTACCTGCTGCACTTGCCATGTTAGGATTGTGGCCGCTGCCCTGCATCAGAATCCCAAAGCTTCAGAAAGGCTGGGGACCCGTCGTCTATAAAATACCTTTTGAGTGGCCAAGGGCTGCTTAAGAGCCGAGGCATAATACCTGTATGAGAAATGGCCCAGGGCCTCACCTAAGCACTGGGAGACTGTAAGACGACTGTCTGTTTGAGTCCACTCCAAGATATTCCCAAGGCTATCGACACAGAATGACTTGTTGGTCGCAGGGTCTTCAAAGTAAGGCTCGTACTGGCCTTGGTCATCACACGCCAAGCCTCGTTGGTCCACCTGGCAGGCAGTGACACCTATCGCAGGAGAACAGGGAAGAGTTAGGACGGACATTGTTTTTCATTCTTGAGTCTCATGGACAAGGAGTTCCATTCTGGATTGAGCCCTGATTTACAAGAGGGGCTAAGGGATTTGCAGAGTCTGTAGCACCAGAGCTGACTTAAGGATACGCAGGGTCTTAGCAGAGTTCAATTGCAGTGCGAGCAACCAGACGGGGTTGGAGGAGCCCCCCACATTGGAAAGGGCTGTCCTTAAAGAGGGAAAGGGGGGGGAGAGAGAGGTTATGGCCATGATCTATGAGGGAGGTGGCACAGTGCAGGGTCCCTGGAAGTGTGAGGCCCAAAGCATGCGCTAAGTGTGCTACATGCACATTTGTGCGAGGACCCAGTGATTTATAATGTGTGCCTCATATTATCATCTATAGACAGGGCACTGGATGTTACAATGCTTATGGGAGACGTAACCCAAGAAAGAAGGGAAAAAGCATAAATGGCATCAATCCTCTGTTTGAATCACCAAAACTCCTATGGTTTTACCATAGAGTTTCTGTTGACATGACTTCATTTCTGCATTTATCTTGGAAATTATGTTCTGCTGCCACCAGTGGCCACCATCCTATGTCCCTGCCCCTCTCTGTCCTCTAGGTTCTACCTGGAGGTTGGTAACCCTATGACCCCCATGCATAATCCACCACTGATTGCTAGGCAAAGACTGACAACAGTAGACAATACTGTGTTTGGTGGATCTTGGTAAAAGGCAGCTTTATTTGTCCTTTCTTATGCATTTTTTAAACATTACTTAATTTTTTATGCAAATGTTTTTTTGAATTGTAGTTCTGCAAGAGGTTAAGGGTCTCAAACAACAGATTTATTTTTAATTAGCTGCATTAAACTGAAACATTATATCATTTGCAACGTAAATGTAACCTGAGTGACATGTTGGGACTCTTTCTGTGCAACAATTTGCTCCCTCTAGTGGTCGATTCAACATTATACAGCTTCGTGCTTCGGATAACAACCTGCAGTTTAATTCTCAGGTCAATATAATGGACATCAAGTGATGTAGCATAGAATCAACCACTAGAGGGGGCAAAACTCTTGCATAACCAACAACCCTCCCCAGAGGAACAGAAACACACAAGTGAAAAAACTCATTGTTTCTTGGGTTATATCTCCATTAAGCATTGTAGCCCCCAAACGGACAAACTCCAGGAATTAACTTGATATGTCAACATCACCTGAAAATGACATTGGGGGGGGGGGGTGACTGTTTTTTGGGCAAAACTCTGTGGTTAGAAGCCAATTCCATCACAGAGTTTTTGCCCCCAAACCAGAGCAGCACCCCTGAGATGCCAGCATCTCTTCTGGGTGACATCAGCACATTTTGGTACTCCTCCCCCACTGACAGCTGCGAAGGACCTGAAAATGCTATTCATTTCCTTTGCTTGCATCTAACAATCCCCTAAACAACTGTTGAAATGGGCAGTAATCAATCACCAACTAGCAACATGACGTATGGCTAATATGTCATGGGAAATCAATTCTGCGGGTCCCTTACAGTGCTTGGCTTTAAAAGCTCCCACAGAGGCGGTCGTTTTCCCCAAAGGACATTTGTTGCAAGAGAGGCTTCCAGGTTGCTCTTGGTAGAACCCGGAAGGGCACGGAATGCAGCGGTCATTTTGGAAGGAGGTTCCGGGAGGACAGACAACTGCAAAAAAGAAAAGCTTATATTACATCTACGGAATTGAAAAGCAGCGTTATAGTCACTGATGGCTAGCATTCCAAGGAGAATAAGACCAAGAAGGTACATCTTCCCATCATCCATGGCTCAAAACAATGGTAAACTTGAGATTTTGATACAGAACTTCATTTATTACTAATTGGGAACCCCTTACTGACTTTTTGCGTGAAACAGATGGAAAATCATAGAGTTGGGCCAGAAAGGCCATCTAGTCCAACCCCCTGCTCAATACATGATCAGCCTAAAGGATCCCTGTCCATCCGCTACTTGAAGACCGGCATTGAAGGGGAGCTCCCCACCTCCTGAGGCAGCCCATTCCACTGCTGAACTAGACTCATAGAATCTTAGAGTGGGAAGGGGCCACAAAGGTAATCTAGTCCCACCCCCTGTTCAAGGTAGGATCAGCCTCAAACATCCAGGAAAAGTGTCTGTCCACCTGCTGCTTAAAGACAGCCAGTGAGGGGGAGCTCACCACCTCCTTAGGCAGCCGATTCCACTGCTGAACTACTCTGACTGTGAATTTTATTATTTTTTTCCTGATAGCTATCCAGTAACATTCTACACATAGTTTAAACTGGCAATCCCCAACCTGTGGGCTGCGGACCACATGTGGTCCTTTGACTAATTGGAGGTGGGCCCCGAAGGACGCCTTCTCCCCCCCCCCCCTGGCCCTTTACTTCATCCCCCCCAGCCCTTTACAACACACTTCATTGTTGTGGCGTGTCTGTATCTTATTTTGAAGGGATGTTTAAACATTACCATAGCGATCAGAGAGTGTTAGGGCAGTGGTTGAGAGCAGAGGAGTAAACTACCCCCCCCCACCGGGCCTCAGTAAAAGGCGTTGAGTGGTCCCCGGTGAGTGGTCCCCGGCGTTGAGTGGTCCCCGGAGATAAAAAGGTTGGGGACCACTGGTATAAAGCTATGACTGCAGGTCCTCTCCTCTGCTTATTTGATGATTTGTGGTTTTGAGGACTAAAGAAAATAATTTTGAAGTAATCTTAAAATAAAAAAGTAATCTTGTTATTATTTGTAATCTTGTATTATTTCTTAATTGTCTATGTCATGGTCGCCTGGGAACACAAAAGTTGATTGTGATTATTTTACCTAGTCTTTTCTTTGTCTTTCATTATTTCTTCTTTCTGCTGTTGTCTGAGATATTTATATTTTTGTATCAAAAATTCTTTAAAAGAGTGGTTTTTAAATGAGTTTTAAAAAGAGTGATTATGATGCATGTTTTTTTAATGGAGTATCTCCCATTTGAAAGATTACCTAATGTTCCTGTTACTCATCAGTTCCCTGGAATCTAATAAAAGCACAACAAAGATAGTGTCCAATGGCACCTTTAAGAGAGCCAGTTTGGTGTAGTGGTTAGGAGTGCGGACTTCTAATCTGGCATGCCAGGTTCGATTCTGCACTCCCCCACATGCAACCAGCTGGGTGACCTTGGGCTCGCCACGGCACTGATAAAACTGTTCTGACCGAGCAGGAATATCAGGGCTCTCTCAGTCTCACCCACCCCACAGGGTGTCTGTTGTGGGGAGAGGAAAGGGAATGCGATTGGAAGCCGCTTTGAGACTCCTTCAGGTAGATAAAAGCGGCATATAAGAACCAACTTTTCTTCTTCTTCAGTAATCTCAGGGCTCTCTCAGCCTCACCCACCCCACAGGGTGTCTGTTGTGGGGAGAGGAAAGGGAAGGCGACTGTAAGCCGCTTTGAGCCTCCTTCGGGTAGGGCAAAGCGGCATATAAGAACCAACTCTTCTTCTTCTTCTTCTTCTTCTTCTTCTTCTTCTTCTTCGATCAACAAAGATTTATTCAAGGCATGAGCTTTCGTGCGCATGCACAGGTTAAAACGAAAACCGTGAAACTGTTTCCTGTTTATTCCCTTCACTTCCTTTCCTGAGTGACTACAAAACACAAGACGGAAAAAAGGTGGCCGAATGACACGTACCACACCCTTGGGAATCTGGGGGTGTTCCTTCTGTGGTCAAAGCCTTTCGGAAGCCACTCTTGCACCCGAGGAGAACTCCAGAAGATACGTTGAAATCGACATCTCTGGGGAAACCCGTGGAAGGGACCGCTTGGAAGAGTTTGGAGTCCAAATGGAAGAAGAACCCGCTGTTTCCGATGAGAGATTCGAAGCGTCCAATGAGATCACCGACCATCGCCTCTTCTGTAACAAAATTACAGGGCAGGGAATGGGAGAAATTATTCTTTTTTTTTAATTTAAAGTTTTTTAGCGCCCCTTTCAGGCTGGCTGTCTCCGTGTGCGAGTGAAACATTGATTACAATAAAATGTAAATAATTATATATTTTAAAAATAGAACAAAGTGAAAATACCCAATCTAGCCCCAATGATGTTCCATTCTGGCAAAGAGGTGCAGGTAAGGAGGTGGTATCAGTGGGGGGAGCGAGAGAAGGAGGGGTGACAACCCTGTTCTAGGCCCCGATTGTAGTCCCGATGGTCCAGAGACCCTTCCAAAACATAATCTCTAAATGCCTCTAAAGACAGGGGTTATTTTCTCATCCCGATTCTCTGAGCCAGTTAATATCGCTGCTCTCCCACATAATCCAGGCCAGATGCACCAATGTAAACACAAACAGATTGCCGAAATGGTACAGCACCCCCGCCCCAACCCATCCCAGCCAAAGGCAGCTTCTGGAGTAATTTAACATCATTCCTCGTTAGGCAAAGTGGGCGGGCAGACAACGGAAGCCGTGGAAACTCCAAGTCCGAGAAAGGAACGCCTGTGAGGTCGCTGGAAACAGAATTACGAAGCTATTGGAGGGGCCCATAACCGAATCCAGAGATTAAACAGAAGCCATCATATGAAGGAAGGATAAAGATGGAGGAAAGGAGCTTGAGAGGGGACATGATAGCCCTCTTTAAGTATTTGAAAGGTTGTCACTTGGAGGAGGGCAGGATGCTGTTCCTGCTGGCTGCAGAGGAGAGGACACGCAGGAATGGGTTTAAACTTCAAGTACAACGATATAGGCTAGATATCAAGAAAAAAAATTTATAGTCAGAGTAGTTCAGCAGTGGAATAGGCTGCCTAAGGAGGTGGTGAGCTCCCCCTCACTGGCATTCTTAAAGCAAAGGTTGGACACACACTTTTTGTGGATGCTTTAGGATGCTTAGGGCTGATCCTGCGTTGAGCAGGGGATTGGACTAGATGGCCTATATGGTCCCTTTCCAACTCTGTGATTCTATGATTCTATGGGCTGCATGTTTGGCCTCCACCCTTACAGTGGCTGGGAGGTCTGTACTAAATAATGTACTAAATAAGAAGAGCCTCTTGTGGCACAGAGTGGTAAGGCAGCAGACATGCAGTCTGAAAGCTCTGCCCATGAGGCTGGGAGTTCAATCCCAGCAGCCGGCTCAAGGTTGACTCAGCCTTCCATCCTTCGGAGGTCGGTAAAATGAGTACCCAGCTTGCTGGGGGGTAAACGGTAATGACTGGGGAAGGCCCTGGCAAACCAGCCCATATTGAGTCTGCCATGAAAACACTAGAGGGCGTCACCCCAAGGGTCAGACATGACCCGGTGCTTGTACAGGGGATACCTTTACCTTTACCTTTACCTTTACCTTTACCTTATCCACCCTTGAGATGCCACCCCCAAATCTGCAGGAGTTTCCCAACCTGGATCTATCAACCCTACACCGCCTTCCCCCTAACCACCAGACCCGGTAACCCTGGATGATAATGACACAAGAGTTGGGGCAAAGTCAAATGATGTCAGGGAGCAAGAATTTTGGCTCCACCAGCTTGGCCAAAAGAAACATCTTCTCTTACCGACGTTGTGTAAATCAGAAAGGGAAGCTGCCGGGATATCCTCAAGCAGAGCCGTCCACGTGAAGTTCACTCCCAAACGCTCAGCAGACAAACACTCAACTTGAGCGGCAGATTCGCCACAAACAGGAACCAAAACCAGGCGTTCAAAGGTATTGACCTTGAAGAAAGAGACAGGCAAGGCCGAGATTTGGCACAGCAGTGCAATAAGCTTTGGCTGCTGTCAACCTGTGCAGCATCCTTCTCCGGACACAGACCCTTGGCCTCAATATTCTCTTCTCCGACTGGCAGAGGGTCACTGAATTCTCAGGGAAAGAATTTTCCTACCAGCCATGACTCAACCTAAATGGACTCAGTGAGACCCAGGGTTACCTGTTCCCAGTTGGGGGTGGGGGAGTCCCTGGTTTGGGGTCTCTCCCCTGCCCCATTCCAGGACTCTAAGGAACCAGGGAACTTAATGGAAGTGGGGAGGGAAAAAGCAAGAAGAGAACCTGTGGTGGTTAAGAGCAGTGACCTCTAAGTTTGATTCCCCACTCCTCCACGTGAGGCCTGCTAGGTGACCTTGGGCCAGTCACAGTTCTTTCAGAGCTCTCTCAGCCTCTCCTCCCGCACAGGGTGTCTGTTGTGGGGAGAGGAAGGGAAGGCGACTGTAAGCCGCTTTGAGCCTCCTTCGGGTAGGGAAAAGTGGCATATAAGAACCAACTCTTCTTCTTCTTCAGTAATATCAGGGCTCTCTCAGCCTCACCTCCCTCACAGGGTGCCTGTTGTGGGGAGAGGAAAGGGAAGCCGACTGTAAGCCACTTTGAGCCTCCTTCAGGTAGAGAAAAGTGGCATATAAGAACCAACTCTTCTTCTTCTTCAGTAATCTCAGGGCTCTCTCAGCCTCACCCACCCCACAGGGTGTCTGTTGTGGGGAAAGGAAAGGGAAGGCGATTGTAAGCCTCTTTGAGCCTCCTTTGGGTAGAGAAAAGTGGGGTACAAAAACTCAGCTCTTCTCTAAATGCAACATTGCTACGTCACACAAACATGAAGCTGGCTTGCGCAGAAAAGCTTGTACCTTGAATTAAAATATGCGGTTGTTAAAGGGGCCACTGGACTCGAACTTTGCTCTCTGCTTTAATAGCAGCAGTACCTGAACATGACACAGCCCGCGGGCCTTCATCTCGTCCAGAATGAAGATCTGGAAGGCTTCGAGCAAGCCGGAGTAGTCAGGGCTGCAGGTCTTCTCAGGAGGCAGCAAGAGCTGAAATTGTCTCTGGGTTTGGACACTCTGGAACGGCTGGAGCCCTAAACAGGGAACAGAAGGCAGTGTGGGCAGAATTTAAATATGCAAAAAGGGGTCCAACACCAGCCGGCTTGAAAGAATAGCATAGTTTTATTGTGCAGAGCAACAATTTATATAGAGGGGGAGGGGGGGACCCAAACTGTTCTGTTTTCTTCATTTGGTCTGTTCGTTCTGGAGGCAAGCAGGGAGGAAGTGCTTGGTGTAGTGGTTAGGAGTGCGGACTTCTAATCTGGCATGCCAGGTTCGATTCTGCGCTCCCCCACATGCAACCAGCTGGGTGACCTTGGGCTCGCCACGGCACTGAGAAAACTGTTCTGACTGAGCAGTGATATCAGGTCTCTCTCAGCCTCACCCACCCCACAGGGTGTCTGTTTTGGGGAGAGGAAAGGGAAGGCGACTGTAAGCCGCTTTGAGACTCCTTTGGGTAGGGAAAAGCGGCATATAAGAACCAACTCTTCTTCTTCTTCTTCTTCTTCTTCTTCTTCTTCTTCTTCTTCTTCTTCAAAGGAGCAGGAAGCCTCCAATAAGCCAATCAGGACACTGGAAGAGTATCTTTAAAATTCCAGGAAGTTCCTAATCTAACTATCCTAAAAATCACATCTCCTGTGATGCTCCCTGCAATCAGTGCTGGTTACTGGAGCAAAGTCTTTATACAGGAGCTCTCTCAGTGATTGTAAACTGCTTCAGGAAAAGTGGGGTACAAAAAACCTAGCTCTTCTTCTTCCTGCACTGACATAAGCTTAGTCAAGGCCTTTGGGGGGGGGGGAGATTAGAGGAAATGAGCACAATTATTAATTATTTTATTATTCCCCAAATGGCCAATGATGGGCCTGGAGGGGGTGGGAAGGGGAGGGGCCTCAGGTGGGCGTGTCCACAGCTCTGCTTCCCAACCATATTCTGCACCATCATGCCCCTTCTGGGGTCTCTCAAAGCCCGAAGAATGTTTCAGGGGTTTCTCTCTCTTTTTTTTTTTTGCTCAACATTTTTATTGAAAGTTTTACACAACCACACAAATGACACAAAACCTATAAAACATTACTACCAACACCACTTAACCCCCGATAACAACTAATAGTAAAGACACCTCCCCCAAAAACCAAAAAACATACACTAACAACAACAACAAAAAAACATTTAGAAAAGACCCCCGACCATCTAGTGCATTTAGAATGTTTCAGGGGTTTCTCAATGGCAGAAGAGTTGAGAAAGCCTTCAATAAACAATAAAATAGGATTTGGGTTGTAGAACCCAACAGAAATCAAAAACGAGAACTGGAGCCAGGCATCTGCATAAATTTTAGCACACCCCAATAAATGGTATAAAAATTACACAGTAAGATCCCAGGTTCAGTAAACTAAACACGGTCGCAGAGACCACAATTCCTAATAATTTATCTCAGACAGACTTATATAAGAGTCTCGGCGTATTTCCAAGATGACACTTGGAACAGTGGGAGGAACAAACCAGTAAATCTTTACACAGAGAGGGATCAAAACATGGAATTTGCTGCCAGAGGATGTTGTGATGGCCACAGGGATAAACAGCTTTAAAAGGGATTTAGATTCATGGAGGGTAAGTCAATCAGTGGCTACTAGTCATGGTGACTGATGGGAACTTCCACATTCAGAGGCACTAATCCTCTGAATCCCAGAGCCAGCTCAGTGACCTTGGGCTAGTCACAATTTTCTCAGAGCTCTTCTCACAGAGCAGTTCTCACAGAGCTCTCTCGGCCCTACCTACCTCACAGGGTCCTGTTGTGGGAAGAAGGAGAAGATGTTTGTAAGTCATTTTAGGAGTCCTGTGAGTAGTGAAAAGCAAGGTATAAAAACCATCTCTTCTTCCTCTCACTGCTACTGGTAAATAGCAGTGGGTCCAAATTAGCTTCCATTAAATCCTCTAATTTTTCATATCTTTCACAGATCAAATGGAAGTACTATGTTCAGGAGTGGCTGGCGGAAGATTTTTAATGACCACAAAACCTTTTACACCATGTGTTCAAAGCAGGACACACACAGCAGAGGGAAAAGATCAGAACTACAATCATTAAAATCAGTTATAAAACAAACCAACAGGTAGTCATAGCAATAATGGGCATATTTTATAAATTTGGAGTGCAAGGGGTGGGTATCATATTAAACAGTGAAGAAGCCTCTCTGTGTGACTAAAGGAAGCTGAGGCAGCCGTTATGAGGCTGGGTCCACCTCCTGTGGCAGCCATTTTGAGGCTGGGTCCACCTCCTGTGGCAGCCATTTTGAAGCTGGGTCTACCTCTTGCGGCCGCCATTTTGTAGCTGCACCCAGCACACTCTGTCACAATTCCAGGGATGACCACAGGTTCAAAATGTTTAGAGACCCCTGAAAGGGAACAAACCATCCCCCTCACCGACTTACTTTGACAGGTTTGCAAGTGTGGTGGATCCCCTACCCAGAGGTTGGTCTTGACATCACAGAGAAACGTCTCCCTGCTGGAAATCATCCTGTGGAAGCCTGGATAGCAAATCACTCGACACTCTTGAGTTGACGTAGTCGGCAAGGACGTGTCATTGCAAAAAACCTCTCCATTGACCACATCAGGGGTGTCGAAAGGCAAGCGGCACTGAGGACCTAGGACAACCATTCAGACAAATATAGGAAAACCAAGTTATGTTCCAAGTGAAAGATGGAATATAAGGTCCCTCCTGGGGCAGGGGGGTGAGCCTACAAGAAGCAGGGTGTTTCATCCAATGATTCAGCCACGTGTTCACCTGGCTTCCAAGAAAACCCCACAGTGATGTAGGCATATGGGGAATGTTGGGTTGATGTTCTGGTTTTTGGACCAAAACTCGACGATGGAATTAGCTTCCACCATAGAGTTTTTGTCCAAAACCCTGATGGCCCCCATATATTAGTGATGTAGTGATAACCACAGCTTTAAAAGGGGATTCGACAGATTCGTGGAGAAGAATTCTATCAGTGGTGACTGAGGGGAACCTCCACATCCAGAGGCACTAAACCTCTGAATCCTAGAGGCAGGAGGAAACAGCAGGGAAAGACCTCAGCTTCTATGCTCTGTCAATGGCCCTCCAGAGGAACTTTTTGTGTGAGACAGGATACTGGACTAGATGGACCACTGGTCTGGTGTTCTTATCAGGGGAAGGCCATGGTCTCTCTGCCCTGTTGTTGGCCCTCCAGACCAACTGGTTGGCCACTGTATGAGACAGAATGCTGAATTAGATGGCCTGCTGGTCTCATCCAGCAGGGATCTTATATTTTTAATGCTTCAAATAAAAAATGGACTATATAATGACACAAAACTGCATTTTAACACTCTACAGCCATAAACAACAACCACAACCCTTCTCCACAAGCAGAAAACTAGCAGTGAAGGGAATTGGCTGAGTTAGAACATTTCTCCCTGATATGCTACTTTTCTTCTAGCAGAGAAAGTAGATGAGGATACTTGTTTTCCCAAAAGG
This sequence comes from Paroedura picta, assembly GCF_049243985.1. Lineage (NCBI taxonomy): Eukaryota > Metazoa > Chordata > Lepidosauria > Squamata > Gekkonidae > Paroedura > Paroedura picta. The sequence goes on from NC_135377.1 coordinate 7,813,733, forward strand.
GTGTTTTCTATCTGTGCTTAGAGGGGTTTGGTGCATTCTGTTGCCTTGGCATTACATTTTGTTCCTTTCTCTGCAGCCCTCTGCAGCACAGAGAAGAGATGTGGGTGGTAAAGAGCAACGTGGCATTAAAATCCCTCTCACACACGTCAACCCCAGAAATGCTGGCTCTCTCCCAAGCTGAAGCCAAAAATGTCCCCAGGGGAAATCTCTCCCATATGGAACCAATTTGTTTCACAGAGACCTCCGCAGATAAAATGGGCATTCCAAAGTCTCTGCTTCCCCATCCAATCTGTCCCTTCTGATAAAGGAGATGGATTTATTGTCCTTTCCCACCGTGGCTGTCTCCTCCACTGACGAGCCATGTCCCCATCCTCACGCCAGGCCCAAAATTGCAACAACAACAACAACAAAAAATGTTAAAGCTCATTCTTGACTTCCCGTAAGTGTCAGCTGGAAGGGAAAGCTCAATCAGAGGGAAAGGATCTCATATTTCTCTGAAAGAAAGGTTGTCAACCTTGGTAACGGGACAGAATTTGGAAGAACAGCCAGCCTCTTTCGGTTTGGGTTCTGAGAGCAAGCTTTAATTTTGGGGGGAAAAGGTTTAAGTTTCAGAAGGAGGCCTGCGCTGTGAAACATCCGCATTGGTGGGATTAGGTTCCGGGTTGGGTGTCACTTTTGTGCAGAGGGTGAAAAATAACAGTGGTGAAATGTCGATACAATTGTCTCTGGGGCATCAAAAGGATCAGAACTGAGTTTGAACAAGGAAAACCTGTAGAGACCTTGAGATGTTAAATGGCATCTTTTCCAGGCCACTAGGTGGCGACAGTGCACCTCTTTGAAACTGACACATCCGCCAGGAGGGTGCTGGAGATTTCCCAGAATCCCTGCTCATCTCCGGAAGTACTGAGATCAATTCTGGAGAAAATGGCCGTTTCCTGAGGTCCCTCCCTGCCTCAGACCCCACCCTCTCCCAGCTCCACCCCCAAATCTCCAGAAATTTCCCAACCAGGAGTTGGCAAGCTTGACTCACGTTCACACGCAGGCCTCCTGCTGGCGTCTCGTGTCCCGGCAGCCTCCCCGCCGTTCTCAAAGACGCACCAGCAGCTTTCCTGACGGTCGTCACATTGCATCGAGGAGAAAACCCCACTGCTGCTTTCACACTGAGGGAGATGTCCCCTTCCAAGTTCCCGTAAGAGGGCTTTGGGCTTCACCAGGCTGCAATATCCGGGGCCTTTGGAATAAGACAAGGAATTCTGGTCACTCCGTGCAGCTGTCCTCTTGGTGTTCATTCAGAAGTAAACAAGGCCAACTTCTTCCACATCACAGGTCATTTTCTGCAACATTGCACTTAACCAGCCCCTATCCTGTCTCTGGCTGTAGCTGCCCAAACGCTCCCAAGAAAACAAAATCAGAGTCCAGTGGCACCTTTAAGACCAACAAAGATTTATTCAAGGTGTGAGCTTTGAATAAATCTTTGTTGGTCTTAAAGGTGCTGTTGGACTCTGATTTTTGTTGTGCTACTTCGGACCAACACGGCTCCCAGGAAATCCACCCAACAGGTCACGAAGGAAGCAATCCTCTGCCACTGTTGAAAGATAGAGGGCTACTGAATAGGGAGTTTCCATTTAGAAATCATGACTAATGGGCATTGATTGTTCTGTCCTTCATGAATTTGTCCAATTTTTTTAAGGTGTCTAAGATGCTGGTCTTCACCATATCTTGAGAGAATGAATTCCGTAAGGATGTATGAGGGTGTCGTTTTTATGCTGATTGCACTGTTACCTTGTGGCTGCAGTGGGGAATGAAAGAGGGACTTTTCCTTCTGAGAAACAGTGTGAGCTCTTCTTTATTACATTCTAAAGTTATCTTTCATTTTCTTGAATACATCCAAAGAACATTGTTCAGGCTTTACATCTAGTGTTGCCACAAACCCACTGGCAGGAGAAAAGTTGAAAATGGCTGGCTGAACTATGATATGACATCACTTCTGAGCAAGCCCAGATGTTATGCCACTCTAGGACTGGCCAGAAAAATCTATGGTATACCCATAGAGTTTTCCACAGTTCCTAAATTGGTGTGAAACCATGTCCAAGGTTTGGCCCTGTCTTCAACATGATGGAAAGAGTTGCTAGTCAAAATGCGGGCGAAGAAGAAGAAGAAGAAGAAGAAGAAGTTGGTTTTATTTGCTGCTTTTCTCTACCCAAAGGAGGCTCAAAGCGGCTTACAGTCGCCTTCCCTTTCCTCTCCCCACAACAGATACCCTGTGAGGGAGGTGAGACTGAGAGAGCCCTGATACTACTGAAGAAGAAGAAGGAGAGTTGGTTCTTATATGCTGCTTTTCTCTACCCAAAGGAGGCTCAAAGCGGCTTACAGCCGCCTTCCCTTTCCTCTCCCCACAACAGACACCCTGTGTTTTGTGTTCTTATTAAGCCTCCCCAAGCCTGCTTGCAGGAAGGGGTGGTATAGCTCAAAGAAATGAATTAAATAATTGATTAATCAGTTAAAGAGATAATTATTCATCCACTGAAAATCTTCAATAATGTGTAGAAAAGCTGCAATATACCAACAGCCCTGATGTAACATGGAGAGAATGCTTGACGGTTTGTGCTCTCGGAATGAATGCTCAGTTTTGAGAACACAAATGGCTTTATGAAGCTCTCCTCACATCGAGGAAAAGAGCAGGGACAGAATGAAATAGAAGCTTTCACGAGACACAATAGACGACTCAGAGAAGAAGCCGTAGGTACTTACAGTGAACTCTGCCCTTTGAATCTATGCTGGCTTCTTGGAGGACTTCTCCTGACGCAGGGTCGACACACCAGGCCTCTGTCTTGGACTTCTGTAGCACGGCATATGCCCCGGTCTGGAAGGAAGCAGTTGTGTCATCCAATGTGGAATAGCAGGATGCGTGCAAAACCAGGGTACGGGACCCAACTGGAGATGGATGGACTCAGTCAAGGAAACCATGGCCCTCAATTTGCAAGACCTGAGCAGGACTGTTAGTATAGGATTTTGGGAGGACATCAACTCAGAGACTTAGAAGTGACTTGATGGCATTTCACATGCACGTATGAAAGACGGACAGCTACTTGTTGGGGACATCCTAGTTGTACTAACCGAAATGTGAACAAACCCCTGAATTTAGCCTAGGATCGAAACAGGTTTCTACTTAACACTGCTTACCTCTAGGCAGGAAGGCGTAAACAGGTCTACCGAAGCCACGTCACGGTTCAACCCCGTCTGCCTCCAGCTGGAAATCAACGCATTTGTTCGGGAGCGCTGACACGGTGTCCCACCTGTATTCAAACAGCCACTGTCAGTAACACCAGCCCGTAGAATGTGTCACACCTGGCCATTTATTCCTGCCTGGCAATTAGGTGACAGGGGCTCGAAAGGTCCAGGATAAACGCCAAAAGGAAGCCAAGGCAAAGCTCCCTTCTCCCGCTCACTCCTTTGATTGTTAATGAAGTTGACCTTGCATTCTTTGTGTGTGAAGAAAGTGGACAGGACATGAAACGTGTCCACCATCAGAACATCAGGTGTAGATCTCCAGCTTCAGATGCTGCCTACAAACCTCCAAGTCCTCCTTAAGATCCATAAGGACTAGAAACGTCCTTGGAGGAGGTAGAGAAGCAGAAGCAGAGGAAGAGGAAGAAGCAGAAGAAGCAATAGGAGGAGGAGGAGGTTTTTATACCCCACTTTTCACTGCCCAAAGGATTCTCCAAGCAGCTTCCAATCACCTTCCCTTCCCCTCCCCACAACAGGCACCCTGTGAGGGAGGTGGGGCTGAGAGAGCTCTAGCAGGACTGCTTTGTGAGAACAGCATTATCATTACTTTTGGCAGTCCTCTCTATAGCATTCACGAGGCACTGAAGCTGCGTCCATCACTTTAATCTAGCCGCACTGGAAAGGGAGAGGAGAACTTACACCGAGGCAGCTGAGCAGAGCGCATCACTAGAGAACCAGACAGGTAATGGCCTCTCTCATCCACACACCAGCAGTGGCCTAGGATGCAAGAACAAAAGGCATAAAGGAATATCATTTGCCAGAGGCACTTAGCAATCAGATGCTCTTTGCAGGGGATGTTTGCGCCTTGCACTGTTTATTTTTTTTAAATGAGCAAGTATTTCGGTGGCTGCCATTTTAACACAAGATGTTGGATTCAAAAGGCCCAGCTTCTAACAGAAACATGTTACTATTAGAGTTATGCATGACCCTAACGTTTTGAGGTTGTCTCTGCCTCCTGCAGCAGCCATTTTGAGGATGGCACCCAATTCTGAATCCCAAAGGCTAGGCTTTTGTGTACTCAGAATCTGAAGACGGGGATCGCAAGCAATAACTGAGTTCTGTGGCTTAATGCTGCCAACACTTCCCCCAGCCAGGTCTCACCTGAGCTATCATAGCACTGAACCGGTTCCCAGTTTCCCAGCCCATCGCACTGTGGGACGTAGGGCCGAAAGCCCAAACGTACAGCTTCCCCTGCGGAACTGCGGGAAGCAAAGAGCTGGTTCCAATAGAAATGCAAAGCTGAAAGAAAAAGGGTGGAAAGAGTAAACACAGTTAAAGCAAGGGGGAAAGCAGGGGCCATGGCTCAGTGGAAGAGCCTCTGCTTGGCATGCAGAAGGTCCCAAGTTCAAGCCCCGGCATCTCCAGTTAAAAAGGACCAGGCAGGAAGTGATGGGAAAGACTTCATTGGCTCAGTGGCAGAGCCTCTGCCTGGCATGCAAAAGGCCCCAGGTTCAAGCCCCGGCATCTCCAGTTAAAAAGGACCAGGCAGGAAGTGATGGGAAAGACCTCTGCCTGAGACCCTGGAGAGCAGCTTCCGGTCTGAGTAGACAATACCGATTTTGATGGACTGATGTATGAGGCAGTGCCATGTCTTCCTGTGCGGGTTTCACCCAAAAAAAAGAGTTGTTTCCTTCTGACAAACTCACTGGACTGTGCGGCCAGCCGGATGGCGTAATCCCCTCCCGTCAACAGCGCTTCTGAAAACGTGATCCCCGGCTGAGAATAATTCAGCAGCTCATTCTCCGTCAGCGTGAGGCCTCCCACCATCAAAAAGCTCTGCCCGAAAGGAAAGCGGGAGCTGTCAGACTCCCGGATGAGCCTCTCCACTGTGTCAGTAAACCTCGCGGCTTCTTGTTGGGCAGCTGCACACGCTCCAGGACCTGCGGGGAAAGGAAAGTGATGCTTAACAGGGCTCAGCAGTTCCCTATTCACCACATGCTTTGCTTCTTCCTATATCCCCTGTTATTTCCACTGCTGCAAATACATGGTTTTGGGGCTCACATGGAGAGGCTACAATAAACTTTAGGTCATCCGGGGATGCAGCCCTCGAATGTCAGAATCCCCAGATTTTCTGCCTTGGTTTTATTCTGTTTCCTTGCGTTGATTCTGCTGCTTGCTTTGACCTGTCCTGCCCTGATGTAACAGATGCTTTGGTTTACCCCCCAAGGTTGTTTCCTGCCACTATGTTTTATGACTCCCTATCCTCCCTCCACATCCCTTCCCCTCCCTTTTGTTAGTAACCCGTAATTCCCAGACCTGTTGTCCTGAATGTCCAAATGATTATCTCTATATTTTGACTCCTTTGAACTGTGCCTGGCTCAAATTCCCAGGGGAGGTTACTTATTTAGAAATCAAAGTTTCTCACATGGAGACTCAGCAGTTACATGTTTGGCATGGGTTTTGGGTGGCTCAGGATCCTGGGTGAATGAAGCTGCTGGTCACGTGGAGGTTCCTGAGCATCCATTTATTCACCCTTGCACTGGACAGGTAAGGAGCAGAATGCTCAACCCATCAGAAAGAAGCACACAGTTTCCCCCAAAATCCGTGATCATATCAATCACAAGGCCTATGATCAGGATCGAGTACATTTTTTTAAAGGATTTTAAAACGTTTGAGTGGGTAGTGTTAGAATGTGCAAAATTACTTCAACTGCTGCAATAAACTCACAGACTGGGAATTGGTTCCCCTCCACTTTGCTTCCTTGCATTTGTCCCTTTTCATCCACGCACCAACAGCTGCGCTGGTCAAAATGCCCTAGTGGGTGGCTGAAATCACTGTAAGGCCCTGGATAATGGACAAGCTGGCCCTGAAGAAGCTGCCAGAAAGTGAACGGGGCCAGCAGAACGTTCTCTGGCGAGGCCCCTGCACTGCCACCTTCCCGGACCGCTTGGGGAACAGCCTGGAAGGAAGAAAACCCGGAGAATGCTGGGAAAACGTTCTGGTGGCCAGCTCCATAGAGGGCCTTGATGAAGTCTTCAAAGCTTGATCGAGATCTCTCTTTGTAGTCAAGGAGGATGTCCCTCAAGTCCTCCAAAGGGAGAGAACTGCCGCTATTATTCTGGGTGATCCACCTTTGGTACCATTCAAACGCTTGTTCGGGGGGACCGTCGCATTGGACCCGCCGCCATTGCCCATCCTGGGTGCATTGTGGGACGTAGACACTGGCGAGCTGAGGCAGATGGGTAGGATCCAACAGGAAGCTCTGCACGCTTTGTAGAACAGCTTGGCCGCCGGCTAATTGGCAGTCACTTGGGCCTGGAGAAGAAGAAGAAGAGCTGGTTACTTATACCCCGCTTTTCACAACCCAAAAGAGTCCCAAAGGAGCTTACCATTGGCATTCCCTTCCACTCCCCACAACAGACATCCTGGGAGGTAGATTGAACCGAAAAAGCTCTAAGAGAACTGCTCCACAAGAACAGCTTTCAGAAAACAGTGACTAGCCCAAGGTCACTCAGCTGGCTGCACGTGGAGGAGCGGGGAATCAAACCCAACTCTCCATATTAGAGCCCACGACTCTTAAGCACAATGCTATGGGGGCTCCGAAGCAAAAGAACACACACCAGTGCTAAATGCATATAAGTGAAAGCCTTGAATGCAACTTCTAATTGATTGTGCTGGTTAAGAAAGTCAATATTATTGACCCTGTTTTCTTAATGGTTGTGTATTATAAGTTCTTTTGTGCATTTGTGTGCATATGTGTATACCCTGATTGGCTGGGTGGGTGAGTAGGTGGGTTAATAGGTGAGTGGATGGATGGGTGGATGGGTGGATGGGTGGGTGGTTGGATGGATGGTTGGATGGATGGATGGATGGATGGATGGATGGATGGATGGATGGATGGATGGATGGGTGGGTGGTTGGATGGGTGGTTGGATGGATGGATGGATGGATGGATGGGTGGGTGGGTGGGTGGGTGGGTTGGAGAGTGAATGGATGGATAGCTGGATGGGTGGATGGGTAGATTGGTGGATGGATGGATGAGTGGATAGAAACATACATACATACATAGGTGGATAGATTCATAAATGGATGAATGGATGGATACCTCTGCCTGAGACGATGGAGAATCTCCACATATTTAAAGCATACATTTAAGCCCGATCAAATGGCATGAGTCAAATGCAGCTTACATTGGATGGGCTCTCCAGGACTGGTGGCAATTCCTGGAATCATCCTGCCGTCTGAATTGACACAGAAGCAGTTTCTTCCATGGCACTGAACCGTCAGGAATTTTCCATCCAGCGTACAGGAAGGAACAAAGAGCTCAGATCCCGCGGGCTGGCTTCTTCTCAAGCGCTGCAGATGGTCCCGTTGCTTTTCACACAATGTCGGGCACTTGGGACGTGCACCATGGACTCTGGATCCGGAGAGTTCTTGGCCGTTTGAATCCACACACCAGCAATCTCCTGCATAGCACTGGAGTTCCTTGTACCTTCCTGCTGTGGTGCATTCGGGGACAAACAAATTTCCTGCCCGCTCCTGGCAGTTTTGGGATCTCAACACGATCTTTGCAACATCCCCTAAATCTTCAGCGACGCTTTCGGGGACGGAAATGACCTGCTGCAGAAAAGCAAAGAACTCTGGGGATTCTAGGAGGGAAGCAAGAAACCGGACCAGCTTTTGATTGTCTTGCAGGTTAAGAGTCTGGCCTAAACTGTCCACACGAGGCTGGCTTGAGTTCAACTCGGCTGCTTCCAGTGAAATCGGCTGCATGGTCTGGGCAAATCCACCGCTGGTCCCGCTTTGCTGGAAAAAACGTTCCAAATTAAACTTGCCGTTGGTGCCAATGGCTCCGGTGAAGTTAAACTGAGCCAAATTCTTTAAGAACTTCCCTCCGAAAAGGTTTTCTTGGAACCGCTTGGGGTTGTCGATGAAATGGAGAGCAATTCGGGCAAGTTCCCTTGAAGGAAACATCCCCCTGATAGCCTCACTAAGGACAGATTCGAGAGCAGGCAGCTGAGAAGCTTCTAGCATGTCTGCGAGAGATGAAAGCAACCCGGAATCCACAAACTGTCCCTTTAATGAAGGCGGGCAAGATCTTGAGGAGCTGGTTGTTTTCTGGGTCTCCTCTGCAGCAGAGAACAAATGCAACTGGCCAAAGGCTCCAGTGGGTCCATAGAAAAGGGCCGAGAGTGCTCTTTGTCTCTCAGAGATGCAGGCATGTTCCTCACCTAGAACAAGGGGAAAGATGCAATTCCTGTTCAAACCAGATTAAGGACATAAGAGAAGCCATGTTGGATCAGGCCAATGGCCCATCCAACCCAACACTCTGTGTCACCCAGTGGCTGAAACCCAGGGGTCATCAGGACCCAGGAGGTCCCTTCCAACTCTATGATTCTATTATTCTAGGAGGTCCACCAGTGAAACCAGAACTCCAGAAGATCTCCCACCATTGACACCCAAGCCACAAGATTAGTATCCCTGCCCCAGACACAAGAACATAAGAGAAGCCATGTTGGATCAGGCCAATGGCCCATCTAGTCCACCACTTTGTGTCACACAGTGGCCCAAACCCAGGTGCCATCAGGAGGTCCACCAGTAGGTCCAAAACTCCAGAAGCCGTCTTACTGTTGCCCCTCAAGCACCAAGAGCATCACTTCCCCAGATAGAGTATTCCTTCTAAACCCTGGGGTTTCTTGACAGCCCTGGAAGGGTTTCACGAATGGGAGTTAATTAATTGTTTATATATTTTTATAAGGTGTTAAACGTTGATTGAGTGTTATGACCATGTATAGTATTTACTTACTCTCCCTCCCCAAATAGCCAATGATGGGCCTGGAGGGGGTGAGAAGGGGAGAGGCCCCAGGTGAGCATGTACACAGCTGAGATTCCCCACCAGATTCTGCGTGATCACATCACTTCTGTGGTTTCTCGAAGCCTGACGAATGTTTCGGGAGGGGGGGGGTTCTCAACAGTGAAAAAGTTGAGAAGGGCTGCTCTATACCAGGGGTGGGCAAACTGTGGCCCTCCAGATGTCCATGGACTACAATTCCCATGAGCCCCTGCCAGCGAACGCTGGCAGGGGCTCATGGGAATTGTAGTCCATGGACATCTGGAGGGCCACAGTTTGCCCACTCTTGCTCTATGCCTTGTGGCTGAGATGAGGGTGATTGCCCTCCGTTCTACAGGTTTGTCCCATCCCCCCTTGAAGCTGCCTGTGCTTGTAACCAACACCCCTTCTTGTGGAAGATTTGCCACAGAGATATTTTTAATGGTTTCCTCAGTACAAATCCTAGGATGCACGTGACACAAAAATACATTTGAAGTACTAAGAGCAAACCAGGTAGATATAAGTGGGTTAAACATGAAAGCCAGAGTGGTTTGATGGTTAGATTGCCAAGACTAGGATTCCTCCTCACTCTACCATGAAAGTTTGCTGAATGACCTTGTTTCACATGCCTACAGTCATACACTCCCAGCCTAACCTACCTTGCAGGGGAGTAGCAAGGATAAAAGGGATAGAATTTAAGCCACTTGGGCTCTCCACTAGGGCGACAGGTGGGATATAAATTCAAATAATTAGTACACAACAATGCAGATCACGATTGGAGGCTGGGAGTTCCGCCAGCTGGTCCCCTAAACCTGGATCTACTTAAGGTGAAACTGCAGCACGAGTCTTCCCATGTTGCCTTGGGGCATGGAAAGGAGGACTACAGCTCCCACTTGGAGCCTGGCTCCCATACCTCCACTAGCTTAAATAGATCTGCAGAGGACCCAACCCTCTCCTTGGACATTTAACGATGAGAAGTGAAGACTCAGGAGATCCATCAGATCTCCAAGTGTCCGATTTTACATACCACATGTTGGACGCTCCCCTTTACGCCTGGTTCCCATGAGCTCCTGCCCTTCGGAGTCCACACACCAACACTGGCCATCCAGTTGGCATTGCGTTGGTTCATAATCTCCGTCTTCGTCACACAATGGCCTATACGTGTACTGGAAGCGGATCGCTGAGTCTATCTCCGTTTCACACTTGGAGGGGCCTGCAAGAGACACATAAGGGGCCAAGGAGAGAAAGGTCATGGGAATCATCTCCATCTGTTGGTGTCTAGCCAATCCTATGGAAAGTCAGTGAGAGGCTTGATCCAGCTGTACCTCTCTGCTCTGCTCCATGCAACACAGTCTCCCCAGGTTGGTAGATCAAAAATGACATGGGGTGCCAAGTAGGACTGTACTAGAATATCTATGAACACAGAGTACCAGTGTAGTGTTGTCAGCTGAAGCTGAATCCAGCTAAGGCACAGAACCGCCTGGCTGGGCCAGCATGCCTTAGATGGGCCACTACAATTCCGAACCCTTGACAGTGTCCAGTTATCACTGGTGTCCACTTAACACCTTGACCGTGTCCAGTTAACCATCAAGAGCAGGGGTGGCCAAACTGTGGCTCTCCAGAGGTCCATGGACTACAATTCACATGAGCTCCTGCCAATTGGCTATGCTGGTAGAAGTTCATGAGAACTTTAGTCCATGGGCATCTGGAGAGCCCCAGCTTGGCCATCCCTGGTCCAAGTGAGATTCTGGAGGTCTCCTTGTTAATGGAGGCCCAGGTATGAATGTTGCACACCTGGCCTTTTAAGCACAACAGTTAACACCCTATCTGTCGACGTTCAACCTAGCCACTGTGATCCATGCAACAATCACCTCCAGACTAGATTATTACAACTCGTTCTACGCAGGGCTACACTTGAAGCTGCTTCGGATACTCTAACTTGTCCAAATAGTGGCTGTGCGGGTCCTTACGAAGACTCCATAGAGGGCATATATATGACCTGTGCTCTCCCAGATCCATTGGCTCCAGATGGGAGACCAAATCAGATTCATGACCTTTAAAGTCCGGGACCATTGTACCTGTGGGACCGCCTCTCTCTGTAAATCTCCCAAAGGGCATTAAGATCAAGCAAAAAAAAAATCTGCTTAGGGTCCCAGGCCCAAAGGAGATCAAACTGGCCTGAACCAGATCTGCCTCGGCCTCAGCCTGGTGGAAGACTCTCCCAAATGAGATCAGAGCCCTGCGGGACCCCCAGGCCCAGGCCCTAACCTAGCCAGACGTTCCTTCTGCATACAAACTGCCACAGAAGTGCATGGGTCTTGCTGCCAGAGATTGTGGTTCAAGAGCACAGAGACCTGGACATTCAGCCAGGAGCCTACCATGCTCCTGGAATCATCATACTTACACCTGAACTTGCCCGATGTCGCCAGCCGCACTGCCAAAAACCGCCTCTGCAGGATCCGGTACATGCTGGTCTCCCTGAAGGTTTGTGCAGGCTCCATTGAGGCAAAAACTGTGTCATAGACATCGTCAAGTAACATCTCCAGACCTGGAAGAGAAAACAGTATTTCAGACCAGGTTGTGGCATGTCAAGTCATCCTTGGGGCTCTAGAGATTGACCAGGTTCTTACCTGTCTCTTCTAGCTCCCTCCCAAGACTATCAGCACAGTAGCAGTAGCCAAACATCTCTGGGAACAAACTTCTAAAGGAACTGAATGTCAGGAATGCTTCAGGGAATCTACAAGGGAGACCAAGAAGTTACAGAGCGCAACATTTACAGTCCTTCTCTGCGTCTCTACAGAAGCTGTCTGCACCATTGAAACATAATTTGTCATAAGTTGCTGGATTTTCCCCATGCAGCGTGTGGTGTATAGAAAGCACAGGCAGGTGCATAATTGTGCAATGGCCAGATGTAAGAGAGCATGGGATTTGCCATGATTAGGAAATACATTCACTTGAGGAACATGCAGATTGAACCATACAAGATTTGGTGATGAAGCTACCAAGGATTTGGTTCCCTTCCTCCCTAAGAGAGTTCAAACCAACACTAGTAAATTATCAGAAGATGGCCTGCCTGGTGGTGGCCACCACCACACCACACCCTAAGAACAGCAGAAGAGCCCTGCTGGTTCAACCCAACCATCCATCTTATTCAGCCTCCTGTCCCACACAGTGGCCAGCCAGTTTCTCTGGAGGACCAACAACAGGGCAGAAAGGCTGAGGCCTTCTTAAGAACATCAGAAGAGCCCTGCTGGATCAGACCAGTGGTCCATCTAGTCCACCATCCTGTTTCACACAGTGGCCAACCAGTTCTCCCAGAGGTCCAACAACAAGGCATAGAGGTCAAGGCCTTCCCCTGACCTCCTGGTTCTGAATGTGGGGCTTCCCTTCAGTCAACATGGCAAGGGAGTCACCAACAGTTTCCAGCTGACACCTAAAAATGGGCTTCACACACACACACACACACACACCCCGCCACATTCTACTCGCCACCAACATGGGATGTATTCCCTCTATTTCAACATCCCTACAGACCAGGGGGGAAAAACATGTTGTCTTGTTTCTAGGCATGGCATCCATCCATTTATTAGGAACCTGCAGCATATCCAAGAGAGGCATCCAGCAGCCTATACAAGAAATGCCTGTTTCTTGCCTGCTATAGCGTCTGCCTTCTGCAGCAAATTAAAGCAGAGGCATGGGTGGCCCAACTGTGGCTCTCCAGATGTCCATGGACTACAATTCCCATGAGACCCTGCCATCTTGAGGCTGCACCATAGGTTCATTCAGAGGCATTATGATATGGCATTACTAATAGAACACTACTTGAGCTAGCCAGAGCTGGGAAGTGCAAGAATCTTTCTTTCTTTCTTTCTTTCTTTCTTTCTTTCTTTCTTTCTTTCTTTCTTTCTTTCTTTCTTCCTTTCTTCCTTCCTTTCTTCCTTCCTTCCTTCCTTCCTTCCTTCCTTCCTTCCTTCCTCCACCCCTACCTTGTTTTTCTTTCTTTCTTTCTTTCTTTCTTTCTTTCTTTCTTTCTTTCTTTCTTCCTTTCTTCCTTTCTTCCTTTCTTCCTTTCTTCCTTTCTTCCTTCCTTCCTTCCTTCCTTCCTTCCTTCCTCCACCCCCTACCTTGTTTTTCTTTCTTCCTTCCTTCCTTCCTTCCTTCCTTCCTTCCTCCACCCCTACCTTCTTTCTTTCTTTCTTTCTTTCTTTCTTTCTTTCTTTCTTTCTTTCTTTCTTTCTTTCTTTCGTACTCTGCTCTCTGTTGGGATCGCAACCCCATTGATAGCCGAAATAACTTCCATCCAACCAGCCATTACCCAGTGGCACCTGAAAACATTTCTTCCCATGAAAGTCTTCATGAGCCTGAACCAGACAACCAGAGATTGTGGCCTTAATGCTTCACTCCCCTCTAGTGGCTTAAATGAGCACTTCCCATGAGATGTTTGGAGGGAGATGTGGAGCTGGGATTTTTGATTCCTAGTACAAATTTGAGCACAGCTTGAAAAGAAAGCAACTACTTGTGTGCATCATGGACAAAACACAAATCACAGTCTTCTCTTCTGGGTTACTCCAACCCAGGCAGAGCGACCTAACTCCATGATAGCACCCAAGTCTTCGTTCTACTCACCAAACAACCATGAAAACGTGAATGATTTCACCATATTTATTTACCAGTAAAATGGGAGAGCTCTTATCAGTCCTCCTGTCTTCAGGCAGCTGCCTGATCTCCCGGTGGAATTGCAGATCAGGTTCCAGGTATTGGTTTTAATCTCGGAAGCCATCCATAACCTGAGCCCAACATATCTGAGGGACTCCCAAATTTACTATATCCCCCAAAGGGCACTTTGCTAGGCCAATATGAACCAGCTGGCAATCCCTGGCTCTGAGAACCAGTTTGGTGCAGTGGTTAGGAGTGCGGACTTCTAATCTGGCATGCCAGGTTCGATTCTGCGCTCCCCCACATGCAGCCAGCTGGGTGACCTTGGGCTCACCACGGCACTGATAAAACTGTTCTGACCGGGCAGTGATATCAGGGCTCTCTCAGCCTCACCCACCCCACAGGGTGTCATGGGGAGAGGAAAGGGAAGGCGAATGTAAGCTGCTTTGAAACTCCTTAGAGTAGAGAAAAGCAGCATATAAGAACCAACTCTTCTTCTTCAGTAATATCAGGGCTCTCTCAGCCTCACCTTCCTCACAGGGTGTCTGTTGTGGGGAGAGGAATGGGAAGGTGACTGTAAGCCACTTTGAGCCTCCTTCGGGTAGGGAAAAGCGGCATATAAGAACCAACTTCTTATATAAGAACCAACTTCTTATATAAGAACCAACTTCTTCTTCTGAGGCGAACATTTGGCCTCAACCAGGGCCAGGACCTGCTGGAATGAGCTCATAGAAGAGAAGCTCTTCCACCTGGCATTTGGGTGGAGCTAATGGATGGTAGAGCATCATTGAATTTGGCCCCCTCCCACAAGAGTCCTCCCCTGGAATTAAGGGAGTAGCGCATACATTTCGACGTCAGGAAGGAACTGGAATTGTACTGCATTCTAACTGTTTTACTTGGTTTTTAATTCTTGTTTTAATGCTCATATGTATTAAGCAACGTTGAAACCATTCCGAGCCGGCTTGCCGGGAGGGGCAGTTATACAAATCCAATTATAATAAATAAAGAAATAAAGATCTGCCCTAAGTATTTGGAGCCCCTCTAAGCGGTTTCTGAAGGCCCACTTCGCCTACCTGTTAAAATGATGAAGGAGATCAAACACCATCATGTCTGTCCTGTTGACAAACTTGCACTGGACAGGCAGAAATTCCCCGTCCGCTGAGCACTGCGGGGGACTCTTTTCCCCAACGCCATGCAACAGACGCCGGTCTCGGATCTCGCATTTCCCAGGGCCTGAAATGCAAACACGTCACATGGCTTACAGTGGTATAAAAACTCATCTCTCGCAGACATGCTAGAACAGGGGTAGTCAAACTGTGGCCCTCCAGATGTCCATGGACCACAATTCCCAGAAGCCCCTGCCAGCGAATGCTGGCAGGGGCTTCTGGGAATTGTAGTCCATGGACATCTGGAGGGCCGCAGTTTGACTACCCCTGTGCTAGAAGCTTCTCATCTGCCCGCTCTTGAATCTGTTGCTAATGTGAACCACCCTGTAAATGAAGGTTTGCAAATTAACCAACCTCAGACTCTGAACTGTGGATTCTATGAAGCAATCAAAGAGCTGCATTAAGGGCGAATCAAAGCTCTTGACAGGCTCGCTGAATGGTGTATAAATTCATGTTCTCCCCACTGTTGTTGCTTGGTATTTGGTTGGTGTTTCGATTCCATAACAGAGCCGGTAGTCTGCGTCTACCGAACCCGCAGACTTTTCAGCCCCTTTATGGAATAAAAGTTCTCGCTCCCAGAACTGGGGCAGAAATGCCAAAGATGGAGGGAGACCATCACAGCCAACCCTGGTTTACATGGGTAACCTTTCCCCACCCCACCCCCCATACAACCTTACTTACATTGCTCCGGCTTCCCTTTCTGCCTCGTGCCATAAATTTCCATCCCTTCGGCGTCCACGCACCAGCACTGCTGGAGGTCCACGTTGCATTGGACCGGGTCAAAGCCTCCGGAATCCAGACACTGTGGAATGTGGGGTGTTGCGCTACTGTTGATGTAGCGGCTGACCAGAATGTGCTGCTTTTGCAGCTGGCAGAAGGACAAACCTGTGGCGGGAGACAGCCGCATCAGACGGGGGAGATAAGTCACGTTTTGCAAAACTCCCGCCAACCTGGCCTTCCAGCCAGGCTCCCTGAAACCACTTGGAATGCAACGTGCCCCAGCAAGCCAACTTGGAATTTAGTGTTCTTCTGCAAAGGAGCTTCAAAGGGACTCTCCAATGGGAACTTTGCGGAATTAGAATTCACCGACAGGTTTGGCGGCGATCAATAACCTGAGAATTGTCTCAGTCTTAACAAAATCAAAAGGTCAGTCTTGGCCAGTTAACAGCAGCTGTCAGCAGCTCAGAGGCCAGCGCATGTGTATTCGATGTCACACAAGAGATGCTCTGCAAGATGAGAGCCACCTGCAAACATTTTCTGATGGTTAAGGAATGGATTGCCACAGAGCGATGAAAAACATACATCACCAATGCAACCTACACCCCAAATCCAGGTGCCTTACCCATGACAATGTAGTGAACATACATTTGCTATGATACCTTATGGAATCATAGAATCCTAGAATGGGAAGGATCCATACAGGCCATCTAGTCCCACCCCCTGCTCAATGCAGGATCTGCCTAAAACAGGGCTAGTCAAACTGCGGCCCTCCAGATGTCCATAGACTACAATTCCCAGGAGCCCCTGCCAGCAAATGCTGGCAGGGGCTCCTGGAAATTGTAGTCCATGGACATCTGGAGGGCCGCAGTTTGACTAGCCCTGGCCTAAAGCATCCAGGAGAAGGATCTGTCCAGCTGCTGCTTGAAGACCGCCAGTGAGGGGGAGCTCCCCACTTCCTTAGGCAGCCCACTCCACTGCTGAACTAAACTCACAGAATCCTAGAATGGGAAGGGGCCATGAAGGCCATCTAGTCCACCCCCTGCTCAGTGCAGGATCACCCAAAAACATCTGCTGCTTGAGGGTGCCAGAGAGCGGGAGCTCCCCATCTCCTTAGGCAACTGATTCCACCCTTTAATTCCCTGACCCTACATATGAACATGGGCTTCAAGGGGGATGATCAGGCACATGGTGTTCTTATGAGTCCTCCTTTGCAAAATTCATGTTCCAAGTCGTGACTTACAAGCTACAGAAGAGCCGTTCTGTTTGCTGCCTGGGACCTCCATGCCTTTTTCATCGACACACCAGCACAAAAGCTGATGACGGTCACACTGCATGTTCCTAGGAGAGAAAGCGGAGATTTTCAGCATCACTGATGTGCAGGTTTCAGGCACAGAAAGTTTTATGGCTTCTAAGGGCCTTCAGAAATCTTGAAAACCAGCATAATAGGGCGCATCAGGAAATTATATATTTACTTCCGTCTCTCACCCCCATGGGCGCTTTATTTGGACCCAGGGCGATACAAGAACTGGACTGAACTAAAGAAACCCACAACCAACCCCAAGTTATATACAAAAGCCCCACAATAGATCTTCCCAACAGTGTGCACTATTGGTCAGTTTCATTTTAAACTGATTGGATCCAGCAGCCGGGATCTAGACACGCATTGGTTGATTACAGTGCAGGCTTCTGATCCTGCCTTAGACCTCAAGCTCAGTCCTCGGTAGAACTACAGACACAACAAGGAGCACACCTATTGCTCTTCTGGGTTTGGGTGAGTGCAGGGGGGAGCTTCTGGAGAGTGTCCCTTTCCCCGTTGACAGTATATTGGCTTCTGGCACCCCAAGGTACACTTTATAAGTCTGCTCCTTTATGTCTTTTGCTCTCTGGCATCCATGATCCCAGAGAATCAATTAATCTGAATTTTTGCCCAGCTTGTGAAGGAGAGAATAACAGTGTCTTGGGCCATCCCAAAGAAAATTGTATTTACTTCATGCATGCCACCCTCTCTGTTGGCACAGCTTAAATATACAAAGAAGAAGAGTTGGTTTTTATACTCCACTTTTCACTGCACATAGGAGTCTCAATGGGGGTTACAGTTGCCTTCCCTTCCTCTCCGCACAGCAGGCACCCTGTGAGGTAGGTGGGGCTGAAAGAGCACTGACAGGACTACTCAGTGAGAACAGTACTATCAGGGCTGTGACTAGCCCAAGTTCATCTAGCAAACACTGGCAGGGGGCTCATGGGAATTGTAGTCCATGGACATCTGGAGGACCACTAGTTGACTACCCCTGATCTAGCTGGCTGCACGTGGAGGAGTGGGGAATTAAACCCGGCTTGTCAGATTGGAAGCCGCCACTCTTATCCATTGTTCCACGCTGGCGAAGCATCAAGCGGCTTAAAAGAATAAACTGGTTTGATTTAGAAGAGAAACAACTTTGTAAGGAGACTGACTGGCGAATTGTTGTCCTTTGTTCAGGTGTTCCAGAGGCAAGCAGGGAGGGAGTGTGCTCCAAGGAGAAGGCCCTGTCCTGTTGAGCCAATGAGGATGCTGGAGGAGGCTCTTTGATAAATATCAGGAAACGCCTATTCCAACCATGCTAAATACACGTCTCCTCTTATGCTCCCTGTGGGATATTCCTCATACGCTTTCTGAATTGAACACACTACAGATCTTGCAGGCGGTATTTCCCACACGCCCCACCCATACGTCTCTCTAAAGGGTACCCCAAGAGGCTTACGTTATTCTCCTCTCCTCCTTTCCCCCCTCACAACAGCCCTGTGAGAAAGTTGGACTGAGAGTGGATGGCTGGCCCAGCCAGCTTCCAAGGTTGAGCAGGGATTCGAACCTGGGTCCCTGAGACACGAGGTCAACCCTCTCACCCCTCCCCCACACCGTTCCAGGCCAGCGTTACCTGAACTGCCCATCTTCCAAGCACTGAGGGACGTAATTGTCCCCTTGCTGGAAAGCTTCTTCCCGTTGACGTTCACAGGGACGGAGAGGCTGGGATGTCACCTGGTATTCTGAAAGCCACGTTAACAAAGATTAGAAAGCGTTTTGAATGAGAATTTTATTTGAAATGTGTTTGAACACTGCAACGTGATGTATAGCTGTATTTTACTCTTGATGCTGCCCACCCTGAGCCCCACAGGAAGGGCGGACTACAAGAACGAAGATGATTGTATTATTATTATTATTATTATTATTATTATTATTATTATTATTATTATTATTATTATATTATTATTTAGATTTATTGCCCGCCATTCCTAGAGGCTCATGGCGGGTTACATTAGTCTGAATAAAACCCCATTAAAACCCCAGACATAAAAACATTATAATCCAAATGAACAATGTAAAAGAGAAGAACGGCTGATATTAATTTTTGATATTAATTATTGAAGTTAATAATGATAATCTTCAGACTCTACGTGACACTCCTTGGCTGCTAGAAGGCCGGTGAGGGCACATGTCCTGAGTCCTGTGAAGGATGATCTGATTCTGACGAAGGCCTTTATTTTGAAGGCCCTCACTGAAGGCCTTTATTTTGAACCTCTTTCCCCACCAGAAGGAAAATAGCCATTAAGGGCTGCCAAGTCCACTTTGGTGGGGGCGTGGCCATGCCAGACTCAGGGTGGGGAATTCCTGCTGATCCCTCTCCCTTCTTTCCTTCCCACACACCAAACTTTCCTTTATCTTTATTGTTTATTTCATTTATGCCCCAAGGCAGCTTACATCATTCTCCTGTCTTCCATTTTATCCTCACCACAACCCTGCGAGGTAGGTTAGGGGGTGTCTAGACCCGGTTCACATATTCACTGGTTACCTGTTCACCTGGTCTCATGTGCCTGCCATGGGATGTTTCCTCGACCTGTTTATGCCATTGTGTCTATGTAGTATTTCTCCGCAGCTTTGAGGCCCGAGGCCTCTCTCATATATCTCCTGGGAGTATTTTATTGTTTTGACTTTGCTAGCCTGATGCATCTCTTGGGAATGCCTTTGTAGTGTCTAAGCAACTGTGCTTTTGCATGGGAAACACTGTCTACATCTGGCAACTTGTCCATTGTGCCTTTTTTCAAATTGGGGGTGGTGATTTAGAGAAAAAATATAGTCCTGCTTGCTGGCTTTGCTTTCAGTTCCAGCAAGGAAGCACCTTGCTCTCTGTTCACCATTCTTTCTCAACAAAGAGATTTCCTTTTACCAGCGAGCCTGCTTATTGAGAGTTCGACAGGGACTTGCCAGGAGGAGACTGTGTGACTGATCCAATGTCCCACAGCAATCTTCCATGGCAGAGTGGGGATTAAAAGTCTAGACCTCACATACTGTCGGCTAACATGGGGTGGCTACTCTTGAACAGCAGGAAACAGCCACACTAGGCCGAAGCATGCAAGCCCAGCAAGTTGCTGGGTGGGCAGCATCAGTCCTGGCCCCAACGAATTCTCCGTTGACAGTGAACTGCCCTGGAAAGGGGCCCGTCGCCCACCCCTTGCCCTTTGTTGATAGAAACCAAGGATCGAAACTGGCAATACTGTTCTGGTTGCCTAGCAACCACCATCCATTTTTGTTTTTAAGAGATCCAATTTTTTCCTGTAAACCATGGCTCCCTCGTTTTGATGAAAGATCTGTTCAGTCTACCCATAGCCCCAGATATGTTGTCCTGTTATTTGTTTGTTTGTTCGGATTTTTATACCACCTTTCCCTACGGCTCTGGGCAGGTTTACATAAAACATTTTAGAACCTTTACATAGAACAATATCAATACAGCAATAACAGTGACACACCAACAAGAACAACTAAAACTTCATTTCAGCAACAATAACTTTGACACTCCCTCTGTAGGTTCGACCTCTCAATTTGAGAGGGGTTGGGGGACCTGTAGTTGTTTTGAGTCGGTCGACCTCAAGCAAATGCCTGGTGGAAGAGCTCCCTTTTGCAGGCCCTGAGAAATTGTGGAAGTTCAGGCAGGGCGCAGATCTCTTTGGAGAGCTCATTCCACCAGGTGGGGGCCAGGACTGAAAAGGCCCTGGCCCTTGTTGATCTGACGTGCCTCTTTAGGGCCAGGGATCTTCAGCCTTTTGGAGGTGGCAAAGTGGTGAAGTACATTTCTTGGATGCTTAGGGCTGATCCTGCGTAGAGCAGGGGGTTGGACTAGATGGCCTATATGGCCCCTTCCAACTCTAGGATTCTATGATTCTAAGTGTAAGGCTCTTTGGGGGGTTTAGGCAGGGAGGCAGTCCCTCAGGTACACTGGACACAGACAGCATAAGGCCTTATGGTGAGTACCAAATAGGCTGTTACTTTCAGTTATAGTTATTGTTATTACTGTTATAGGACACTTCTACTATGAAGAAACAAAATTCTATGTATTGTTTATCTTCCATGTGAACCGCCCTGAGCCTCAGGGGAGGGCAGTATACAAATATAAATAATAAAAATAAAAATAAATGTGATCTACGGACCATTATGTTCTACCCTTTGACTTGACAAGAGTGCGAAGAAGAGCTTTTTGTTTTAATACCCCGCTTTTCACTACCCAAAGGCAGCTTACAAACACCTTTCCCTTCCTCTCCCCACAACAGACAGGTAGGTGGGGCTGAGAGGGCTCTGAAAGAACTGCTCTGTGAGAACAGCTCTAAGATAACCATGATGAGCCCAAGGTCATTCAGCTGGCTGCATGTGTAGTGGGGAACCCAAGGCCATTTCCCCCCTTTTATAGTCCACCGTTCTTAACCACTACGCCATGCTCATGAGCCATTTGTCCATCAACAAAGATTTCTTCAAGGTGTGAACTTTCGAGTGCAAGCACTCTCGGTCAGACTAATCTGACGAAGAGTGCTTGCACTCGAAAGCTTACACCTTGAAGAAATTTTTGTTGGTCTTAAAGGTGCTACTGGACTCTTGCTTTAATTTGTCCATCAGTTTAACACCCACATCCCTGAGATTTGGCTAACCCTCCAGGACAGTTTTCGTTAGATTAGACGTAAGCAGCTAGGTTACAGCAAAATCAAGAACCTTGCAAAACCTTGAAAATGTGACATGAGTTTTTGTGGTCTAGCACAGTGGTCCCCAACCTGCGGTCCGCGGCCTGGTGGCGGGCCATGAAGGCCAGGGCACCGGGCCGCGGTTCCCTCTCCCCGCCCCCCCCCCCCCGCAGTAAAAAACTTCCCAGGCCGCAAGCTTGCGGCCCGGGAAGCTTCTTACTGCGGGAGGGGGGGGGGGATAGAGAATCAGGGCTGTGCCGCGCATGCGCACATGCACGCTGCGCGGCTGAAATAGCACATGCGTGGCACTTTCACGCATGCGCGAAAGTGCTGCGCATGTGCGACTTCAGCCACGCTGTGCACATGTGCGCATGTGCGGCCACGCTTGCGCGCTGCACAGGCGTGGCCGTCGCCCCGCCGGTCCCCAGCCAAGAAAGGTTGGGGACCACTGGTCTAGCATTTAGGGGGATTCAGCACTCTATTTCCTCTCAAGCTTTTCTGCAGCTGAGTTACAATAGCAGAAGCTCCATGGATTAGGTTCGTCTTTTCATAAACTGGTGCCTGAAACAGTTTTTGCGCTTCCGGTCCCATCCCGCTTCAACAAAAGCCTCGACAAATGATGAATTCTAGGCCCAAAGTGGCTCCTGAACCTCTTTGGAGGAGGATGCAGGCCTGGTTCACTCACAATTTACTATCTTTATGACGTCACACTGTGAGAAGGGAGTCGTGCTGCCGTTAAGCTAGACCTAAATTCAAACACGAGAAGACGGGCGAAAACGAACCGAGGAACAGAGAGGCACTTACTTACCAAAGATACTGGCGGCTGCTATATTAATAAAGCACAGGAAGATGCAAAGGAAGAGGCCCATTGTGGGAGACCAATTATGCCCTCCCTGGCCGGGCACGGGGATATGGACGCTCAGGCGGAGCGCGTCCTCAGGCAGGTTTTTATACTTGCCTCTGCTTCGAGGGCTGTGTTTTTGAAACGGAAGACTGGACACTTGATGGGAGCCCAATGACGCAGGACGCTAAGAAAGTCACAAGGGCCATTGACTGGAACCCGGCCCCACTGCGGATTTCTTCATCGTTTCTCTCCTGGAAGCGCATCCCCTCGTTCCAAAAGCAGCATGACGGTGCAAAATATCGTGCTCAACGCACCAAAGGGCGGAAAGCTTTTCACTTCACTCAAGGAAAAGGGGATGGGGAAAAACAATGCGCATTATGCGCATTTCGCACATTAGCTGTCACAGGCTTGGATCCAGGTATGGCAGAAAAGAAGTGGAGAACCAGAGGGAGCAGGGTCCTTTGCATGCATGCTTCTTCTCTGGCGTGGCCCCCCTTGCACTCTGAAGGCCTCAGGTGCGATTCTTGGCCTTGGTGACAGAAAGTGCCATATGTTGCAGGGCTGGGCCAGGCCTAGTACCGATGGTCTAAGGTACCTCACCACCAAAGTCCACAACACATAATAGCTTTGGCAAATCTGCTACTCATCTGCTTTATACCCTAAAGCAGGGGTAGTCAACCTGTGGTCCTCCAGATGTCCATGGACTACAATTCCCATGAGCCCCTGCCAGCGTTTGCTGGCAGGGGCTCATGGGAATTGTAGTCCATGGACATCTGGAGGGCCGCAGGTTGACTACCCCTTGCCCTGAAGCTCCGCTGACACCATCTTCCTCTCTCCCAGTTCAGCTTCACCACAACCCTGCAAAGTAGGCTAGGCTAAGTCCATGTAACTGGGCCCAAGCAGAAAGCTGGATTTCCCAGATTCTAGCGGAACAAACCGCAACGCCACATTGGCTCTCTGTTTTCAGGGTTACGGAAAGCATGTCACAGCCTGTATTTACAGGCGGGCGAAGGAGGACGAAAGACAGCAGAGTATGCGGAATAGTTTAATAAACAGCTTTACATACAGTACCTTACATATAGAACAGTGTCTCTGCAAATTTAAATACCTTTGTCATGTACAGTGGGGCTGGTACTCTTTTATCGAAAGGGAAGCTTCAAATTTACTGCTAATGGAGCAGCTCTCTTGTCTAGATGGGGTTTATATATATATATATATATATATCACCAGCACTGAAACATTCGGGGGACGCAGAAAGAGTTCGAGAACCCAACCGTTCTCAGCTGCTCAGGATCTTCCGAACAGTCAATGTGGTTATTTAAGAAAAAAAAAAAAAAAGGAAAAAAAATTACAAATTTCAAAACCTGTACATACATTATTTCCATTTTCCTTTTGTAATAGAAACGGCTCGTTAAAAGGCGACCATTTTTTTTAAATAGTGCGTCACCAAGGTCTTAAGTCTATAGTAATAAAACTAGACATGTCGATATAAATATGTCTCTAGAATGCATTATGCAGATATATATATATATATATATGTATATTCTATATACATACGCACGCGGACGCATATATACATAAACCCCTCCCCAAGGTGTAGATCGTGTGGCACCCAACCTCAGGTGAGCAAAAAGTCAAGTGAAAGGCCTGAAATTCTTGGCTCAGCATCGGTTTTAAAAACAGCATGGGGTTTGGCTTTGGTTTCAGAAGGCCCTCCGGCCATCACACGAGGGAGGGAGTCCTTCCTGGGTCCGTCTGTGGGCGACGGGAAAATTCCGATTTGCGGCAGGCCGCTCCAGCAATTCCAATGAAGCAGAGACAGGTTTATCGGGATGCGGGCAGAGGTACCGCTAAGCCGTCTTCACATACAGGTTACAATTTGCGTATTTCTAGAGAGAGAGATATTGTGTTTCCGGGCAAAGAACTGAGAACGTGGGAGGGCGGGTGGGCTCGTTCCACGGCTGGTCACTGGTGCTTCCAACGCTTGCAGGTCCTCATGCCAGCTGAGGAGGGCGGCGCTTGAAATCGCTAACGCAAAACCGCCGGGACAAAGGAATTTAAAACCACGCGGAGAGCCGGGGATACTGCACTTAAGGCGAATGTGAATGTTCGCTGGATGAGACGCCAGATGGTTTCGCTGACGCTGTGGGGATTCCGGCCAGGGAAGAGGAGAGGGGAATGCTCCCCTGCTCCCCGAACAATTCACACTCTTGTTTCAGTGGGGTTTGAAAGCATTTATTTGGCACTTCTGACCCTCTTACCCTCCCCTCTTTTGCTTCTGAAAGGAGCGTTGGGTCACGGCAAGGAGAAGTTTGCTTCAAAAAGAAATGTTCGTAAAGAGGCTACCACAAAAAGCAGTCTCTCTTTATTCAAACTCCGCCCCCCGCCCCCCAATCCTTAGTCATCATCCTGAATAATATCCTGTTAGGGAGGCGGAGACGTCTTTTGATTTTCTATCCTTCAAGACGCTGTGGGCCACGTATCTCTGAACAAGTCTGGAAGAAAACTTTGCAAAAGGACTCCCCTTCCCACGTGGCCAAGCTTTAGTGGGTGAAACTTTCCCAATTTCGCATTTGGGGAGAGGGAAGTCCCGCTACGACCCGTGAAGACATTAAAGATGCCTCCGTGCATATTTCAACCCCAGAAAGCCTCCAAGCTAAGGAACAGTTTCCCTCTCGCTGTGCAGACCGTTCTCTTGGCCCTGGATCCAACTCGTAGGTTTCTTCCGTTCCTGGTCACGAGGTCTTCAGGAGGCGAGAGAGCTACGGCACAGACCCAAGAATAACCTCCCCGCTTGGCTTTCGTTTTCTAATCGCCCCTTCTGTCAGTTTTGCGGATTGTGAAGGGGAGAAAAAAAATAATTCCTCGTGAGTGCCTATTATTACTATTTAAATATCCGGCCAGCCTTCCGTTCGTCATACGGAGCAAAGAGTTGCTATTTGCTGAACTTTCCCCATGTCGGATATAAGCTGCTTGATCCGCCGTTTCAGCTGCGGGAGTCGCGCCAGGGGGTCCGGGGGCTCCAGTTCTCCGGTGAAGTCCAGCCAGCTTTCCAAGACTGCAAAGAAGGCAGAGGGGTCCCATTAGGAACAATACGGTCAAACTATAACTTAATTTCTTATCCACTGGAAACCCCTTGCTGGCTTTTTGCAGAAAAGTGAGAAGAATGACTGGGTGACTTATAGGTGGATCTCTCAATAGGATCCCTTTAAGGCACAGGAAAATGGAATGAAACATGCCCCCCTGCCAAGTTAATTCATGGGGCAATAACTTATTTGAGTAAGTAACTCCAACTGGGCATGACAAATCCACTTTGGTGCTTGAGTCATAGAATCATAAAGTTGGAAGGGACGTACAGGGTCACCTAGTCCAACCCCCTGCTAAATGCGGGAAATTCACCTGCCCACCCACAGTGACCACAATTCCATGCCCAGATGATGCCTCCACCACCACCTCCCCCCCCCCCTAAAAAAAAAACACCAGAATTCCTGGGCAGTCCGGCCTAGAGGAAATTCACCTCCCAACCCCAATGTGGCCATTGGCATTTCCCTGGGCAAGCAAGAAAGGGCCACAAGAGCCAAGCACGGACACGATCCCTTCTGCCCGTGTGCCTAAGTTCACAGAATTAACCTAGAACTGACTGCGGCTACCCTCCAAGAGCCTTTCTGATAAGGAGAGGCCCCAATCTCAACACGTGTGCTTCGTGCTTGAAGACAGATTCAGGTGTGTAGCCATGCTGGGCTGAAAGAGCAAAACAAAGTTTTGACCAGGTTTGATTCAAGGTATACGTTTTTGTGTGTGTGCACACTTCTACGTACAGGGAGACGCGTGCATGCACTGGAATAAAGCTTTGTTGGTTTTAAAGGTGTCACAGGACTCAAACTTTGCTCTGCTCGAAGACAGTTACCGTCTACTTCCTTCTCGATGAGGTCCATCCGGCTAGAGACCTCGTTCTGCACGTTCTCGATGTGGGTGAGGAGATTCAGCTGCCACTGAAGACGAGCGTCCACGTGCTCCTCGGCTCCTCTTTTCTCGTTGAATATGAACACGGTGTTCCCTTCGGCCGAGTGCCTCTGTGCGAAACGCAACGATAAAGGGGGGGAAATCAGGTTTGCAACAACGAACACCCTACGCCACATTTAAGGCCACGGTAGTACAGTGCCCCCCGCCCACAAATATTTGGGCATATTGAGATTTGGGCAAAAAAAAAAAAAATCAACATCACATTTTAAGGCTGCCATGATACGGCACCATCTGCCCCTGATAATTTGGGCAATTCTACTGGAGCTGAAGGAGGAAGATCAAGCACAGTATAGCTGCTCTTAAGCAAGAGAAACTGGAACTTCCAGGCATTCCAGGCAGATTCTCTTACTTTCCTTTAACCTCCTTTGATCTAGGATCTAGGTGGGCAGCCGTGCTGGTCTAAGACAGAAGAACAAAGTTTCAGTCCAGCAGCACCTTTAAAGCCAACCAAGTTTTATACAAGGTATAAGCTTTTGTGTGTGTGCACGCTTCTTCAGAATGTTCATGAGTTGGAAGGGGCCATACAGGCCATCTAGTCCAACCCCCTGCTCAATGCAGGATCAGCCCTAAGCATCCTAAAGCACCCAAGAAAAGTGTGCATCCAACCTTTGCTTGAAGACTGCCAGTGAGGGTGAGCTCACCACCTCCTTAGGCAGCCTATTCCACTGAACTACTCTGACTGTGAAAATTTTTTTCCTGATATCTAGCCTATATTGTTGTACTTGAAGTTTAAACCCATTACTGTGTGTCCTTTCCTCTGCAGCCAACGGAAACAGCATCCTGCCCTCCTCCAAGTGACAACCTTTCAAATACTTAAAGAGGGCTATCATGTCCCCTCTCAACCTCCTTTTCTCCTGGCTGAACATTCCCAAGTCCCTCAACCTATCTTCATAGGGCTTGGTCCCTTGGCCCCAGATCATCTTCGTCGCTCTCCTCTGTACCCTTTCAATTTTATCGACGTCCTTCTTGAAGTGAGGCCTCCAGAACTGCACACAGTACTCCAGGTGAGGTCTGACCAGTGCCGTATACAATGGGACTATGACATCTTGTGATATTGATGTGATGCCCCTGTTGATACAGCCCAAAATGGCATTCGCCTTTTTTACCGCTGCATCACACTGCCTGCTCATGTTGTCAGCCTTCAAAGTGCCACTGGACTAAGATGTTGTTGTCCTATGAACTAATGATCTTGAGTGGCAAATAAGGAGCTTTTGTTTCTTTAAGGGAAATATGGATAGCCGTCTGACGGAGGGGCTAATCCTGTGAAGCTTCAAGGGGGTGGCAGGTGACAGTGGATGAGCGAGAGGGTTGTGAGTGTCCTGCACAGTGCGGAGGGTTGGACTAGATGACCCAGGAGGTCCCTTCTAACTCTGTTATTCTACAGTTGAGAGACAGCTGGATGTAATCTCTGGGTCTCTGTCTACTAACAAACAGGGGGCTGTAGATGGCTCTAGAACTGAGGCTTCTGACTTAAGAGGCTCTGCACGAAACAACCAACTCTGTGCACCACGCGGATTCGGTATAGCGGGGTTCCCCAACGTGGTGCCCGTGGGCGCTGTGGCATTCACCAACGCCTTTCCTGGCCGTGCCTGCCACACTGTCTCAGAGTGTCAAAGGTGGCTGCAGGCAGAAAAAGACTGTGGGATCTTGCTGGAGAGGCACGTGCTGCCGTTTGCCTCTGGTCCAGAAGTGCACCTGGGCAGAAAAGCACCACGCCTGCTGTGCCCCTTGATACTGAATACACCAGTGATCAGTTCCGGGAAAGATAAACAAAACCAAAGGCTGGCTGATTTATATGGCCCAATGAACTGGGAAGTTTTCGGAACTTCAAGGCCTGCCTGTTGCTCCATCGCCACCTGCCAGGTGCATAACACAGAGTGGGGCTCTGTGCAAATGATAGCTGCTTGAGCTCCCAGCAGGACTCTCCAGCACACAGGCCCAAATATAAGAAGAGTCTGGGAGATATATATATCTCCCAGTACTCCAGAACATGTGAGCCAATTGGTAGGCTGCTGTGTGACACAGAGTTGTACTAGATCAGCCATTGGCCTAGTGAAACATGGCTTCTCTTATGTTCTTACACTCTGTATGTTCTTATGCTCTACATTATTGGTGCTTGGAGGGCAACAGTAGGAGGGCTTCTGGAATTCTGCCCCTGCTGAGGGACTTCCTGATGGTAGCTGGTTTTGGCCACTGTGTGACACAGACTGATGGACTGGATGAGCCATTGGCCTGATCCAACATGGCTTCTCTTATGCTCAGATTGCACCTGGAGTCCTGTGTACAGTTCTGGGAGCCTCACTTTACAAAGGATGCAGACAAAATGGAGAGGGCTCAGAGGAGAGTGACGAGGATGATCCAGGGCCTGGGGACCAAGCCCTCTGGAGAAATGTTCAGCCTGGAGACGGGACATGATTGCTCTCTTGAAATGTCTGAAAAGTTGTCACTTGAAGGAGGGCAGGGAGCAGTTCCTGTTGGCAGCAGAGGGGATGACCCGGAACAATGGCATTAAACTACATGTAGAACAGTACTGGCTAGATAACAGGAAGGGGGGGGGGGGAATTCACAGTCAGAATAGTTCAACAGTGGAACTGGCTGCCTAAGCAGATTGGTCAGCATTGGCCCTGGTCGAGTCCTGGGCCTATTCTGCACACAATAGATAATGCACTTTCAATGCACTTTAGAAGTAGATTTTCCTGTTCTGCACAGGAAAATCCAGTTGCCAAAGCACATTGAAAGTGCATTATCCTATGTGTGCAGACTAGGCCCAGTTTTACTTCTTTAGGGCTGGGGATCCTGAGCCAGTTCTGATCTGCGCACTCCTTTTCTGGGGCGGAACGGGGAACCACAGTTGAAAAGCTCCTGAGGGATTGTTTAGCCTACTGCGCAAAAGCATCTCAATCATTTCAAAGCCTCTGCTTGGGTTCTACCACGAATGGAGAGTGGAACCATTACAGCTCTTCTTCCTGAGAGCCTCTTAAAATATCTTAGAAGAAGAAGAAGAAGAAGAGTTGGTTCTTATATGCCGCTTTTCCCTACCCGAAGGAGGCTCAAAGCGCTTACAGTCGCCTTCCCCTTCCTCTCCCCACAACAGACACCCTGTGGGGTGGGTGAGGCTGAGAGAGCCCTGATATCACTGCTCGGTCAGAACAGTTTCATCAGTGCCGTGGCGAGCCCAAGGTCACCCAGCTGGCTGCATGTGGGGGAGCGCAGATTCAAACCCAGCTTGCCAGATTAGAAGTCCGCACTCCTAACCACTACACCAAACTGGCTCTCTTAAAACAGATAATCCCGTAAATAAACTCTTCTGTGCTGCAGGCTAAAGATGCTACAAGACAGGCTAAACCTTCCAGCGGAAGGCAAGCTGAAGACCAGAAAAATTACACCCAGGAGAGGGGAGGTTTACCTGATAGCTGAAACCATCTTCTTTAGATGCGTATTGTAAACAGTTTTTATCCTCCAACAGCAGCTCCTGATCGTCCCCAAAGCTGCTGGCCTCCTCGTCGTCTGAGCTCATGGGATCGTTCCTCGGTCTGCAGTCCGGGACAAAACTCTGTGGTTTCTGGTAACTGTGCTCGCTAGTGATGTACGTTTCCTCCATCTTTGTGGGCAGACTAGGGGGCTCCTTATGGTTCTGACCGCGACCTGTCCTTTCGGGGAGGTTAACGGTATTTGGCACAGCCGATACCCTCCTTTCCAATCCGAGGGTTTTTTGGTCTTGCTCTTTCCGCACACCTGCGCAAGCGCACAGATGAAGGTCGGGGTGGTTTTTATTCCTAGGAGGGGAAGAAGTAAAAAAAGAAAGAAAAATGAGTTGCACAAACGCACAAATACCCTTTTTGTTGGCCTAAAATGGCTTTCAACGGGAAGGAAGGGAACCGGCATGCTGAAATGGCTGCCACGGGACAGACGAGCAGACCCCGATTTCATAGTGAGGGATCAGCCCGTCTCTGCAGGGTGAGCTGTTTGGTAGGATAACTGGCTGGAGGCAGACAGAACTTCGCCACTCCTCCAAGATCTGTCCCCCTAAGGATACTTCCGCACAGAGCTGGTCCAGTTCAACAGTAGGTAGTTAAAACAACAGGGAAAGGAAAACTAAGTAGCTACAAAGGACAGGGCGGCGTGTGTCTTGTGGACACAGTGTTAGATCTATGCTGGAAGGTTGAATGGGTCACCAGTGTTGGAATACTCAAGATCTTGCAGTGTGCAAGAGTGTCCTGCAGGGGGCATCTGAGAAGATGTATATTTTGCATAGTCAGAGCAGGAACTTCCCGATGATTTTCAAATTCACTCCTCACCAGTGTCCTAATTAGCTCAAAAGGGACTTCTGGCTTTTTGAGCTCTGCTTGCCTCCAGAGCAGCAGTCAAATCTGAAGAATGACTGCAGGGACCAGTCTACATCAGCCTTTCTCAACATTTTTACCATTGAGAACCCCCTGAAACATTCTTCAGGCTTCAAGAACCCACAGAAGTGGCATCGTTGTGCCAAATACGGTTGGGAAGTGGAGCTGTGTACGTGCCCATCTGGGACCCCTCCTCTTCCCACTCCCTCTAGCAGCGGGGGGAGGGGGGCAGATCAATATGACCGTATATGGTTATATTATCTGATAAAATGTTTAACAAATTTTTAAAAAGATATAAAAACTGAATTAACCCTTACTCATTCGGGAAACCCTTCCATGTTTCAACAAAAGCCTGATCTAGACGGTTAGGTCTGTATCTCTCTCATAGATGTTTGTCCTCCATTCTATTTCATTCTGTTCTATTTTATTTATTCTATTGTTAGTGCTATTAACATCATGGCACTATTCCCATCTTAATGAGTCAGCCCTCCTCCCTGTTTATCCCCTTGTGTGGATAGGGTGGGGTTGGGTTTACGTTTTTTGCCATGTGTTTATGCTATTAGATTGCTATGATTGTAATGGGATTTTATGTTTTTAATGGGGGGGTTTAAATTGTTTATGGATTTATTCCCTGCCACTCCAAGCCGGCTTCAGGAGTGGCAGAGAATAAATATAAAAAATAGGAAGGTCGGAAGACAAGACAGAAAGATAGAGATAGAGAGATAGATAAAACCTATTTCATTCTTTAAGCAGCTTGGTGCACACACTCTCTCTCTCTGTCTCTCTGTGTGTGTGTGTGTGTGTGTGTGTGTGTGTGTGCAATGTGTGTGTGTGTATTTGAACTCTGCCAACAACCACTTCTCCAAGCCATATTCCGATCAAGATTCTTAGCGAGCATTTTATTGCACTTAAGATCAAATTAACATCATCCCAGAGCTCCACCGTTGCTGGGGCAGGTTGAGGAAAGGGAGGAAAAGGAATCTGCACCAGAAGACTCTTACTTGAGAATCCCTATCTTCAACTGCAGTCCTCGGAGTATTTCCGTGACGCCGTACACGTCCGCCAGGAGGTGGTGCGTCGACACTATCTTTTTGGCATTTAAGTGAGAGTAGTTCTCTTTCAAAAACGAGAGGCCGCACATGTGGCCGTTGTTCAGCCAGTCTTTATCGTAGAGATACTTGGAACTCCATCTCTGGCCTAGGAGCAAGGAGAGAAACCAGAACTTATTTCATGGTCAGGGTCAAGGAAGTCAGTGTAGAGGCCTTTGCTCTGCACAGTGAATCGCTCCGCAAAACGGTACATGCAGATGCCCCTTTTGCTCCCATTATGGGAGACATAATGTTGCTTTTTAAAGGAATAAAATAGTGGGCAAGAAAAATAAAGGCCATTTTCTGCCAAAAAGAAGCTTTGTCAACATTGTTCATGCTGGCACCGTCTTCTGCGCACAGGTGAAGGCTGTGATTTTGACTTACAAATGGAAAAGTTATTGAGACACTGTTTTCTCCGCCTCCTAATGTCCCACTGTGATCATCTGGTCCCAGGCAATGGCTGCCCATCAGCAAAGTCATCTGGATGCACAGTTGTAGCTCTCTCTCTCTCTCTCACACACACACACACACACACACACACACCCTTAGCTTGAGCAACCTCTCATTTTTGATTTGCATTTCAGAAACACTGCAAAGATCTGTCTGGAACAGCTGACGAGGGGCAAGTGGAAAAAAGCAGGGGTTAAACAGGTAGGAGGATAGGTATTTTTTTCGTTTTACTGGAAATTATTTTACCTGGGATATTTTAGACCTCTACGTTACCTGTACAGAGACCATGCTACAAGGTGGACTATCAATAATCTTTAAAATAACGTAAGCGGCCTGCAAGTGACGGTATGAACAGTTAGAGAGATAATACAGTATTATATTACCACTCAATTGGAATGGGGTGAAAGAAGAAGAGTTGGTTTTTTATACTCCGCTTTTCACTACCCAAAGAAGTCCCAACGTGGCTTGCAAACACCTTCCCCTTCCTCTCCCCCAATAGACACCCTGTGTGGTCAGTGGGGCCGAGTGAATCCTGAGAGAACCGCCCTCTCAGAACAGCCCTGAAAGAACTGTGACTAGCCCAAGGTCACCCAGCTGGCTGCATGTGTAGGAGGAGTGGAGAATCAAACCTGGCTTCCCAGATTAAAGACCTTTCACCACTTTACGCCATGCTAGCTCTCAAGGAGCCATGATCCCGTTACCAAGAGTGGCGGGATATAAATTTAATTAATAAAATAAAATAAATAAATAAATATTTAACTCAGTAACCAGAGAATTTAGCAGCCAAACTTGGGAAACCACCAATACAAAAGCTAGAACGACAAAATGTAACAGCTGGAAATTTCAGAACTTTAGTTTGAAAATGTACTCATACCAGGTGGGTCCCTGCAAATGTAGCAGATGTACTGCTCCGGAATACTGTCTTCCAGCAGCCCCATGCACACACTGTGCTGCCAACACAGGCACTCTTCACACTGTGGGGGGGAATAAAAGAAGGGGGCAGTGAGGAGACATGAGGGATGTGCTTTCACGACTTGCTTTCTTAGCATGCAGAGACTAAGTCTGGCTGCCATGCTGTGAACACAGATTCATTTCAAATTCTGAAGCAAAAGCTTGGGCAGTGCTACGAATGGTAACTTTTCACCTCAAAGCACCATTAAGACATCGACAAAACCAGGGGTAGTCAAACTGCGGCCCTCCAGATGTCCATGGACTACAATTCCCAGGAGCCCCCTGCCAGCGAATGCAGATTCGCGAATGCTGGCAGGGGGCTCCTGGGAATTGTAGTCCATGGACATCTGGAGGGCCGCAGTTTGACTACCCCTGGACAAAACACTAATGCTCACATTGGCAACGTGATAGCTTTGGTTCTGACATTAAACCGGAGGACACGCAGTAATGGGTTTAAACTTCAAGTACAACGATATAGGCTAGATATCAGTTAAAGATTTTTTGCAGTCAGAGTAGTTCGGCAGTGGAATAGGCTGCCTAAGGAGGTGGTGAGCTCCCCCTCACTGGCAGTCTGCAAGCAAAGGTTGGATGCACACTTTTCTTGGATGCTTTAGGATGCTTAGGGCTGATCCTGCGTTGAGCAGGGGGTTGGACTAGATGGCCTGTATGGCCCCTTCCTACTCTATGATTCTATGAAAGTGATTTTATCCAGAAACAGGAGGAACCACCGTTTTGGGAAAAAGAAAAGGCTGCACATTCTCGCTCTCTGCTTTGAGGATTTCTGTCACGTGGGAGGTGGGGTCATGAGAGAAGTACTCTTTTCCACGCTGCTCCGCACCTGATTTCCCAGAACCTGTTCTCGAAATCTCATCAACGTAACTGAAATTGCAAAATGTGGGCGAGGAGTTAGTTGTTGTTTTTCCACGAAGGTCTCAGAAGTCAGGAAAGGAGCAGAAACTTCAAAAAAACAACTTGTTCTTTTACAAGGAGACTGGTCATTTGGCGCTTTAGAGACTGTCAGCAAGAACCCACTGCAAGGGTTGTGGGCGGGCTGCAATTCCATGGGAGCTGAGGACAAGACGAAGAAGCCGTATCAGGCCTTTTGGTACGGACCTCAAATCCAGAGGCCACTGTTCTGAGGAGAAACTGAGGTAACAATTTTTGAAGAGAAACCGAGGTAACAATTCTTCTGAGGAGAAACTGAGGAATTTTTTGAGAATTCTTTCTTCTTCAGTACCTTTCTGCAATGTGGAGGGGAGGGGGGGGGAGACCGCAAGGTAGCTTTGGGGATCCAGATTAAACCTCTGACAGATTTAAACGATGGGAACCAATTCATTTGAGTTACCTTTCAGTGAATGTGGCAAATGGTTGACAAAAATGGACATCAGAAGAGCCCTGCTGGATCAGACCGATGGTCATCTAGTCCAACATCCTGTCTCATACAATGGCAAACCATGGGGCAGGGGGATCCCCATAGAAAACGTGACATTAGCAGTGAATTCCTGACCTGAATCATGAAGCCGTTTTCCTCATCCATTTCACAGATACACCGGACAATCTCGTTAAGAGTGTCCTCTTCGTCCTGAGATTCTTCAAAATTGGTTGAATCGAAGTCCTGGTTGTACTCATCGCCGCTCATCAGCAAGCTTTCAGTAGAGGAGTCATCCAAAAACTCCATGTCTGAGAGGTCTGAAATTCGGAAGGGAGACAGAGATGTGATTTGTCGAGCAGGTCCTCATGGGCCTCAAGGGAGAACAAGGTGGCATCCCCTACTGAAGTGCACATCAGACAGTACAGCAGATGAGGCAAGACTGATTTCTCCAACCAGATTCTCTGGTTTTAGACACATATATATATAGGAAATGCTGACAATGGACCACACAGCGGTTATAAATCCACCAAGGGTAGAAGAAAGGAGAGCGGATTAAGGGTATATGTTGTGAGTCAACTTTAGGAAGCATTTCTCCATTGTCATACCCAGTGCTCAAGGCAAGTGGGATTGAATGAGCTGTACAAGGAACAGACTGCAGGTACTCAGACAAGTTTAGAGTACTATCTACAATGTGTGTTGGGGGGGGGGGCTGGTTCTCTAGATGTCCATGGACTACAATTACCGTGAGCATGGTGCTGGCAGGGAAGCATGGTAATTGTAGGCCATGGACATCTGGAGAGCTATAGTTCGGCTACCCCTGGGTCTACAACCATTCAGTCATTGTGGGTATGCTGAACTTCGGTGTTCACTGAATCTTTCCCCCACCCCCAGGTTCCTGACCACTAGCTGGCAAAGACAAAACTGTCTCCATCACACCCTGCTTTTCCAGAGACCTCTGGCAGCCTGGCTGGTGTTTCCCTTTCCCCCCTACCTCTTATACACCCTCCACCAGTTTCCCAGATGCGATGGTATAAAATAGGAGATGGTCTAAAACAGGGGTAGTCAAACTGCGGCCCTCCAGATGTCCATGAACTACAATTCCCAGAAGCCCCTGCCAGCATTCGCTGGCAGGGGCTTCTGGGAATTGTAGTCCATGGACATCTGGAGGGCCGCAGTTTGACTACCCCTGGTCTAAAATAATGGGGGAGCCAAGGAGAAGGGAGGTCCATATAGCTTCAGACAGCCATGGCTTCAACCATAAAGCTCCATCAGGGCCTGGATCTCAGCTACCAACTCTTTCCACCTGGTTGAGGCCAGGGCTGAAAAGGCCAAGCGAACTTCTTTCAGGCTAGGGACTACCAGCAAATTAATGTGGGTAGATTGCAGTGTTCTCTGGGGAGCATATTGGGAGAGGCGGTCCCTCCGAGACAAAAGGCCCAGAAACTGAACCTCAATGGGTTGTAAGGCCAAGCTGTACTTCTACAGTCATCGCACTTCTAAAGTGGCACGAATCTGTTGGCCTAACTTTTCCCCACGATAAGGAGAATTCAGGCAGGGAATTTGGGCCTGTGAAAGAGCAAACCTACTTTCACCGCTCAGGTCGACAGACAGAATAGCCCTCGGGTACTGGTAGGTGGTGTTCTTCTCTAGCATCGTGCTCCGCAAGTTTAGAGAGCTCCCGGAGGACCTGGTGAGCGGTGAGGAGCACCTGTCCAGGTACTCAAGAGAACTGTCTTCGAAATCGGAATAGTCTGCAAAGCAATTGCAAGATGCGTCATAAAAGCCCTAGCCCACAAAGGAAATGCTGCTTACAAATCTTAAAATGCAACCCGCCGCTGTTCCTTTCTTAGAAAAACCAAACACACACAAAGGTCACAGAAGGGGTCACATATCTTTTTACGTTTCCAGTCTTTTAGCTAACCAACAGCAAGCAAAACTACTACAACAAATTTTATTTACAATCCTTTAGACCAAAATAACCAACAGCGGGTAGCCAGCTTAATCTGAGCCACGTGCTATTTGAGCTAACCCTGAAACACTCTAGCCCGGGACAGACAAACCCTACACCCTGCTTGTCGCAAAGGGGGTACATGTGGTCAGGGGCAGGGGGACCAGAGCACGTGTCCCCTCCTCCTCCCTGTAAGACAGGTCAATGGAAGGAGGGAGAACGGGATGTCTTTACTGGGCTTCTATATGGGAAGGGGGAAATTCAATATTTCTAAACGTTTGCATGTCTCCTTCCCACCCAGTCACTAGGCATGCGGGCAGCAGACTACTCAGTCAGCACAATGCTGCATGTGAAAATACACAACTGGTACAGGTAGCCACACACAACACTTTTGTACGAGGATGAGACAGGAAAAACTCTGCCAGGAGACTGCTCTTCAGCAGAGCTACTGAGCATACACCCACCATAAGAAGCAGGAAAATTAGGTTATGGTTTTATAACCAATTTCCACCTAATCAAAACCTCTCCATGCTGCCAAGGTATTGGCTGGAGCTGCACCAACATTTTTATTGGGCTATTTCTCTTGTAGTCTCACCATACCGAGCTGTTTTGCTTTCTTCTTTTTCTTCTTCTTCTTCTTTTGTTTCGACTTATGGTCCTTCTCCTTCCTCTCCTTCCTTTCTTTATCCTTCTCTTTCTTCTTACCTAAATTGCAAACGGCAAGGAGGTTTGTTTAGACAAAGGATAAAGGTAAAGGTATCCCCAGTGCAAGCACCAGGTCATGTCTGACCCTTGGGGTGATGCCCTCTAGCGTTTTCATGGCAGACTCAATACGGGGTGGTTTGCCAGTGCCTTCCCCAGTCATTACCGTTTACCCCCCAGCAAGCTGGGTACTCATTTTACCGACCTCGGAAGGATGGACGGCTGAGTCAACCTTGAGCCGGCTGCTGGGATCGAACTCCCAGCCTCATGGGCAGAGCTTTCAGACTGCATGTCTGCTGCCTTACCACTCTGCGCCACAAGAGGCTCTTCTAGACAAAGGATAGTGGAAATTAAAAAACAAAACTAAACAAAAATCAGCACTTTCTTATAATTAGGTCGACAACTTCCAGTCCCATGCCTACGCAGGCATCAAGCGCAGTTCAAGCATTTGCAAATAGTTTTGCTCCTTTAATAATCCAGGGGTGGGGCTGGAAGAGAATGTTGGAAACCAATGGCAGCCAATGGAATTTGCAGAAAAAACGTGCAAGGACAATGTAGTCCTAATGACAAGAATTAATTCAGAACAGCAATCAAAATCTATTGTTTAAATGGAGAGCTGTTCACGCGAGGCAGATTCACTTTACAACTTCCCCAAAAAGTCCTTAACATTACCAGGGGAGAAAGTTTCGGCTTTTTTACTTAACCGGCGGGGGCTGGGTTTATCCTATGTAGATGCAGTACTTTTAGTTTCTTAGATTTTCCTTTTATTTCATAGGTACCAATAGGCATGCATGCTGCATAATCAATAGATGGGGACTGTATACTATCTATCTATCTATCTATCTATCTATCTATCTATCTATCTATCTATCTATCTATCTATCTATCTATCTATCTATCTATCTACCTACCTACCTACCTACCTACCTACCGCCACTCTTGATTGACTCGCAGCAGTTTATAATAAAATGGTAAAAACACTGTTAAACCCATAAAAACACCCCTTAGTACAATTAACAAGATGGCAGTTGATAGGAATTTCAAAAAAAACTCCACCACCTGAACTCTACTCAATCCACAACTTGTTCTGCAATACAGTCCCTCCCCCCCCCCCCAAAAAAATACCCTTATTTCTAAGAAGTTCTAGATCAGGGGTCCCCACGTGGTTAAGAGTTACTTTATCTGGTTCACTGATACAATACATTGTACTGTCTATGTGCTCTGTATATCTGTTCTATAGATTTGAATATGTTAAATGTGTTTTAATTTTATACAGTTACTTAGGGAATATTGTTTTATTCTTACATTCTGACAGCACTGTCCCCCGGAAGAAGCTTGACGAGAAACACATCAGAATTTCACAAATACTAAAAATGATTTCCTTACAAGCACCAGATGTTTTTTTCTATAACATTCAGAATTGTCAGTTAGGGGACCTTTGTCCTGAAATGTCTTTATATCAAAGATGTATTTTAAATAGCAGAAACAGAAAAAGGAGGTGGGGGATGAAAAAATAAAATCCTGCTTCTCTTATAACTATTAAGAAGAGATGGACACCCATGACAGCTTTAAAAAGGTGGAAGACAGAAGCTGGTTTTGCTCTTGTTCTCTTCAAACTTTAACCTTTCCTTAAATATCTGTGTTCCTACCAAACAAGGATGAGCATCTCTCCTCCGTTTTTGCTTTCTTCTCGGTTTTCGGTGTCCCTGTGGGCATTAAAAAGGACAAAGAAACTTAGCAGGTTTGCTTTGTTTGCAAGGATAATATCATGGAGGAGAGATCCACTAACGCAGCCTTTCTCAAGTTTGCTATTGCTGAGAAAACCCTGAAGCACTCAAGAAACCCCAGATGCACAGCTGCAGCTCCTTCCAAACCCTTCATCATTGGCCATTTTGGGAGAAGATGGTCAATATGACCATATTTCAGTGGTTCTCAACCTTCCTAATGCCACGACCCTTTAATACAGTTCCTCATGTTGTGGTGACCCCCAGCCATAAAATTATGCAAGTGTTCTTTCGCAGGAATTAAACCAAAACTGACCAATGGTGTGAAGATCCATTGTTCATGATTGTATATAAATTGGGTTTTTTCCATGGTTTCTCAGTTCAGTTTTGCCTCTTGTCCCACCATGCTGATCTCGCTCTTTTCCACGGTTCCAGACAGATGAACGATCTCTCTCGATCTACCCTGCAAGGCTATTGTGTGGATGGTGCCCCCCCCAGGCAAGCTGCTTGCCCTGCTGCGACCTCTGTGAAAGGGCTGTTCGACCCCCAAAGGGGTCCCGACCCCCAGGTTGAGAACCACTGCCATATATGGTCATAGCACCCAATGAATACTTAACAATTTTTTAAAATATATTTTAAAATTAATTAACTCCCATGCATTTGGGAAACCCTTCCAGGGCTCTCAAGAAACCCCAGGGTTTCATGAAACCCTGGTTGAGAAAGCCTGCACTAATGTCTCCCTAGACATGGTGACCAAAGGGAACCTCACCATAAAGAGGCAGGGAATTCTAGGGAGGTAACATTAGCGGGATAGTCTTGTCCACTTGGCCTGTCCACTGTCTGCCCAGGGGGTATTAGCTGGCCACCGGGTTAAAAGGGATGCTAGACTAGGTGGGCTACTTATTAGTTCCAATAGCGCAGCTCTTCTGGCCAATTTACTAGCAGGATGTCTTCTTCAGTGGCACACTATCTACTGTCCAAAGTGCAAAACCCATTCTACCTAGTCCAGTTGTCCCACAAAAGCACCACTAGGCATGTGGAGCTCAGAACAAAGCTTACCTATCATTCAGTGTTGGGGGGGAAATCCCGCAGGTACCATAAAGATGAGCATACAGTTAGCTCCCAGCAGTTAAAGGAACTATGACCTCCATTTCCCACGCAGTGAGTTTTAATGTTGTACTTGCACAAGCAATTGTGAAGACTTCACCACATGGATGTCTTCCTGAAGAGTTCTCTTATGCTCAACCTCCTGAAGGCCTCTCTCATACTCAAACTCCTGAAGACCCTCTCGTATTGAACCTCCTGAAGACCTCTCTCACACTCAACCTCCTGAAGAACTCTCTTATTGAACCTCTTTAAGATCTCTCTCATACTGATCCTCCTGAAGACCTCTTTGTTATTGAACCTCTTGAAGACCTCTCTCTCATATTCAACTCCTGAAGAACTCTCTTAATGCACCTCTTGAAGATCTCTCTCGTACTGATCCTCCTGAAGACCTCTTTCTGTTATTGAACCTCCTGAAGACCTCTCTCTGATACTGAACCTCCTGAAGAACTCTCTTACTGAACCTCTTGGAAGACCTCTCTCGTACTGATCCTCCTGAAGACCTCTTTCTGTTATTGAACTTCTTGAAGACCTCTCTCTTACTCAACTCCTGAAGATCTCTCTCCCGTACTGAACCTCTTGAAGACATCTCTCTCTCTCTTACTGAAACTCCTGAAGACCTCTCTCTCTCATAACATGTCCATGTAGCACAACAGGGTTCTTGCTGCATGAAGGAAAAGGATCTTCAGACTATGGAAATTTTCCACCACTGCTCCTAAATTGTTCTGATCTCAGAAGCGTTACTTATTTTGGCATTTGTCTCCAAAAAGGACTTAAATCGTTACCATCACAAACCATTTGTAATTTCAGTACATGGATGTGTGCCAGCTATCATCCTGTTTTCCTGGTCCCCAACAGGTGAAGACTTGGCTGGATGAACCATGGTGATCCATCAGGTAAAGGAACAGAAGTTTAAAACCGGTTCTGAGATGGCTGCCTCAAAGACAACAGAATGCATAAACAGAGCTAAACCCAACAGCCTGCATTTTAAAATGTGGAAGTTGTTGACATAGGAAATAGTGATGGCTACAGGAACAGACAGCTTTAAAGGGATTGGACAGATTCATGGGGAATGGGCCTACCAGTAGCTATTAGTCTAAGGTTGTTTTCACACCCTCTAAATCAGGGGTAGTCAACCTGTGGTCCTCCAGATGTTCATGGACTATAATTACCATGAGCCTCTTCCAGCGTTTGCTGGCAGGGGCTCATGGGAATTGTAGTCCATGGACATCTGGAGGATCACAGGTTGACTACCCCTGCTCTAAATGATCCACTTTCAATGCACTTTGCACCTGGAGTGAAATGGCAAAATACCACTAGCACATCGTTCACTGAAGTGGATTGAAATTGCATTATTTCCCCTGACGTGGTGTTGGACCTCAAGATCTGGTTGGCCAATGTATAAGACAGGATGCTGGATTAGACGGATCACTGGTATGATCCAGTAGAGCTCTTCTGATGTTCTTAGGCAGGCCTTGGCCTCTGTTGTTGGTTCTTGAGAGGAACTAGCTGGCTACTGTGCAAGACCGGATGTTGGACTAGACCAGCATTTCTCAACTTTTTTACTGCTGAGAAACCCCTGGCACATTCTTCAGGCTCTGAGAAACCCCAGAAGTGACGTGATTGTGCAGAATATGGTTGGCAAGCCTTCCCTTCCCATCCCGGCCCCATCATTGGCCATTTGGGGAGAGGCCCCGGGTGAGTGTGATATATGGTCATCTCACAATAAATGCTTAACAAAGGTTAAAATATATTTAAAATAATTAACTCCCACCCATTCAGGAAACCCATCCAAGGTTTCACAGAACCCTGATTGAGACAGCCTGGAGTAGATAAGATCACTGGTCTCATCCAGCAGGGCTTTTCGTTACCTGGGCCTTTTTCATGTATTACAGAGCAGAAAGCTAGGGCTTCAACACCAAGTTTACACTCAACAAGGAATTTCAACCAGTCCCAGCTCCCTGCTGAGTTCACGAACACACAATTTATCAAATTGGCGTGAGTTATAGGCCTCCGATGCAAAAAAAAAAAAGAATGTATGAGGCAACCCATCCGACTCATGACCCAAGCATTTTTGGATGAAAATTTTACCTGATCCCGCCGGAGCTATTCTGCCATCGGTTCCAGCTTTAGAAAGATGACATAGCGCCATACGATTGTCTTCCTTCTCTCTGCCGGGGTGTTCATTACAGAAAGCGGACTCTGCAGCTAGCAACGCCGAAACGTCCAAGTTACGGCTCAAGTCGAGAGGGAGGCACAGTCTGCACTTCTCGAGTGAGACGTGAGCAACGTTGGCAACTACACAAAGGAGAAAATGGAGTGTTAACAACGGCAAGCGTTGCTGAAGCTTGGGGTTGTTGGGTTACACACCTAAAGACGCATAGGTCTCATTTGCTAGCCAGACATTCTTGTCATGTGATTTATCTCTTGGGTTCTTTAGCAGAGTGAAATGCATTACCCTCCAGTAATTCTCGCAGCTGATTTGGGACACTGATTTAGAACACTTTTCCATCAGTGACTGGAGAGGGCCATGATATTTTTTTCCTAGAGAATCACGAGGCCATGAACCAGTCGCTGAAACACTGGGATCTTTTCCGCTGGCTATTTTTGGAGGATCTAAGGACACTCGTGGGTTGTGAAAGGCCTGAAAAAATGTTCTTGGAACATTCAGGACGCACACATAGGTCGCTGTCTTGCTCCAATACTAATTGATAATCATTATCAGGCACTTCTCTTAAGTGGATACCATCTGCCAGAGCACGGCTCCTGAAATATAGTAAGTAGAAAAGGGAACTGCCAGAAGGCTAGAGAAAGAAAGGGTCTGGGCTAATCAATTGACCTAACCTGTCATCAGTAGGTCTTTGTTTAGGTAAATGTATGCCTGGCCCTAAAGTATGCAGCCAGCAAGGGAACAAGTCCAGCACGAAAGGACACCACTTAAACCCAGCGGTGCATCTGATTACTGAGTCAAAGTCTCCTCTTAGCTGTGAGGTCGGACCACAGGAGGGAGGAAGGGTCAAGGTCGACTTCGACCAAGCTTAAATTAATGGGAAAAAGGATCCACATCTTGACCCATTGTCTCCCCTTACTGCTCTTCTGGCAGTGGTCCTTTGGCTGTTGAATGTCCTTCCCCTAGAAGGGAAGCCAAAGAAATGCTGGAAATATATATATATTTTTAAGCATGGTTCCACTGGGCCCTTGGCAGAGCTGAGCAGTGTTATTTTACGTAGCTCTGCCCCATAATAGTCAGGACTTCTTGAAACCTTTCTCAGTTACCTTCCTCCCTTGTTACATTTGGTATGAACCCACTTCAAGAGTCCCGCTTGGATTTGGGGGGGGAAGAGTATGCGCTTATACATACATGAATAAAACAAGTTTGTGTACCTGCTTGCCATGCCGAGGTGACATCCTTGAAATATAAAAGCGGCGCGTTTTTGCGTTGAGCTTAGGCGGCAGAAACCCATCCTAACTCAATTTGTTTGGGCAGTTTAAAACCAGTCCTGCGATTGGTCTGTTAAACTTATGCAGACTTAGGCATTTCGTCTTCTGCCACGGGGGCCTTTACCCGTGCAACTTTTGGTGCATAACAAGAGGGCATTTGGGATCTTGCAAGTATTTGGACGTGGGTGTTATGCTGGATTTGCTTGAGATACAAAGCCGTTCCTAGAGAAGGTCTTCGCGGGCACGGACAACCCTACAGCCCTTCACGGGACTGCTCAGGGATGTGTCTCAAAAAAACCAAGAAGGAAAAAAAAAGAAAAAACAACTCCCACATATTGTTGCGATTACACTTGGCCTCAAATGAAGCCAAAGGAGTCAGCATCCTATTGAAGAAAAGAAGTGATTCGAGGACATTAAAAAAAAAATTCTTCCCTTAGAATCAACGGGGTGATGTCCTCCTAGCTTCCCTGTGGATGCAGGCACTGAATAGCTTCCAAAGGTCCCAATCGCAACTCAACACTGTCCCTCAAGAAGCCTTGGTATCTTAATTTCCTTGGTTTCCGAACAAAATGGGAGGAAGGAGAAATTTCGGCACAAGGTGCGAACCGCCTTCTCCGAACTGGCGGCTGCAGGGGCTAGGCTGGTAATGAGGTCCCTGGTTAAATCGCGAGCGTTTCGATTTGATTTTCGACATAAAAAGGGACAGCATACCCCTCAGTGAAGGTTACTTACCAAATCCTGTGCTAGCACAACACATGTGGACTGTGATGTTTAAAGAGGGAAGGAAACACATTATGAGGGATAGGGGGGGGGGGGGGGGCAAACCCTGCACACATGCTTTCCCACAATGCTTATGGCACAATCCCACCACACCCAGCTCTGTCAGCCTCAATGGGCAAGTCAAAAGGGCGCTTGGCCCTTTTGCTGCTGAAATTAATAGGAATAAAAGCCCCTAAGCTTTGGCTGGATTTAGGGCGTCTGTTCTCTTCTTCCCAGCATCCATTGTAGACACAAGAAAGAAACTATGGCCCTCCTAAATCACTGCCCACTAAGTTCTTTCACAGGGAATATTAAGCAGTGTGGTCAGAAATAGGGGGAGGG
Source organism: Paroedura picta (assembly GCF_049243985.1). NCBI lineage: Eukaryota > Metazoa > Chordata > Lepidosauria > Squamata > Gekkonidae > Paroedura > Paroedura picta. Next base: position 7,858,403 of record NC_135377.1, read on the forward strand.
AATATGTGCACAGAATGGTATGTTCTATACTTCCCTGCCAAAAGACTGCCATTCTCTTACGTTGCAGGGTTTCATACATTTCCCCAGGGGTCTCATACCGTAGCTTCCTGGGGAGGTTTTGTCCTACAGATTGAAACTTTTTCTTTTGCACCGTAATTGGTAGAAATAAGACCCAGGGAGGGAGATGTCAAGTCCAGCGGTTACGTGGGGCCTGCAGAATTCCTCAGCGCCATGGGAAATGGAACACGAGAGAACACATCTTCTTCTTTTGAAGAAATCAGGCCCTCTCCAAGCAGATCTGCTGAGCCCCTTGCTGCTCCAAGCCGTAGGAAGTTGTGCTCTTGGCATCGGTACGGGAGGGGCCGTTCTGTGCTGGCGTTTCACGTGCCACGCCCCTATGCTCGGCAGGGACAAACTATCCCGGGCTTGTCAACAGGCTATCACCTGTGGCGAAAAGCAACAGCCTCCAGGCAACCATGCGGGAGAACTTTTGTGAACTGGCAGAGCGACTGTGTGTGCTTCCCGCCCCCCCCCCCCCCACACACACCCCAATTTCTAAGCAGTTACTCTGCAACAAACCACTAAACACAGATTAAGAGCAAACATCGTGGGGCGGTCACCAAGCAATTACAAAGCTCTACGATTCACATGTTTGCATTTCACCCCTTTTGCCTGTTGGTTCGTTTCCAAAACCCACCTGAACATCCATTCAAAACAATACAAAACCAAAATCAGGAAACGGTTCCCCATAGGAATGTAATCAGTAATTATGGTATGGTTTAAAATGTCTATGCTCACTAGTTTTATTTATCACGGAAGGAGGAGGCTGGGAGGCCAGGGTCAAATCTTCCACGTGTATTAACTCGGGGGAAATTGGTGACTTAAGGGGTTTTATACACCCTGCAGAATCTCCAGATTCTTGTTTGCATTTCTTCCTGCGAGCCTTCCCTGGAGACAAGGTTGAGGGCAACAGTGCAGATTTCTGAGTGTTGGCAGAACTGCTAATATCAGCTTCATTTTTTTTCTGACTTTGAGGCTTAGGTGATATCTCCTGAATAAATAATAAGAAATTGATACTTTTATTGCAGTTTCTTCATTGCAGGATCTTGTATTCTACTTTTGATTTTTTTTTCTTTCAAAAAAGATAATAATTCACTTTAATATTCAACATACACAAGAACTTCTTTTCAAAACCAAGCAACTGCAAAACCAAGCAAACCCGATCCTTAAAAGCACACAGCCAAAGGTCAACAATCCCAGCCTTGCCATCCGCTCTGGATGGTCAAGGCCAGGGGTAGTCAAACTGCGGCCCTCCAGATGTCCATGGACTACAATTCCCAGGAGCCCCTGCCAGCAGGGGCTCCTGGGAATTGTAGTCCATGGACATCCGGAGGGCCGCAGTTTGACTACCCCTGGTCAAGGCTATAAGTGAACGGTTGTAGCCATCCCACCCCCACCCCCCTTCCGAAAACAGACCACACATTAAATTTTCAACGGAGAAAGGTGCAACCAGGCATGTGCCGCTGGAAGGAAAGGTGACCTCTCGGTCTGCAAAACAATGTTTTGCGACCTGCAGCTTTCTGCTTGTGAAGCTCGGGACCTTCACCATCTCTTCAGTTCTCCTACATTGAAAGTCACAAGCAACTTACACCCATCTTTCTAACAATAACCAACTTCTTGTCATGCTCCAAAAAGCTTCAGTTCCACGGGTGATTTTCCCAGTGCTCTGAAGGCATGACAAGGCATTATCAATAAATAAAGCTCTTTTTTTAAGGGAAGCAACTGTGGCAGTTTCACAGCCCCCCCACCCTTCCAAATTCCAAATCTTAAAATTAAATTCACAGTAACCATGCTTACCCTTCCCCCAAATGGTCGCATCATTTTCATATGAGACATGAAGAGTCTGGTTGGCGGTGCCCTTTTTAAGATCAACCATGATCATCATCATAGATATACCGTATATACTCGCATATAAGCCGACCCGCATATAAGCCGAGGCACTTAATTTTACCACAAAATCTGTGCCAACTTATTGAGGGTGGGAAATGCAGCTGGCTACTGGTAAATTTACAGGGTGGCCTAAGTGCTCAGCCATCACAGGCTTTCCCATCCAGGCTCCCTCCCAACAAAATCAGAAAAGTCAAGAGGATGAATAGCTGCTGGTTTTTGTACCCCGCTTTTCACTAACCAAAGGAGTCTCAAAGTGGCTTACAATTGCCTTCTTCTCTTGATGCCAGAAACACTGAGAAAGCACTGACAGAACTGCTCTGTGAGAACAGCTCTGGCAGGAGAACCAAACAGTGCCCCCCCAGGCCAGCAAACCAGAGCAGAACAATAGTACCCAAAGTTGGCAACCTACTACAACAAGTACAACAGCTACCAAACTGGAGGCTACAGTCCCCCCAGAACAAAACATTGAAAGAAAGAACTGTAAAAATCAACAACAAAAAACACAACCCCAAGAAGAAAAGGCAAACAATGCTGCCCCTCAGATAAAAGAAGAAACACTGAAAAAAACAGTAAATCCCAAAGCACCCCCAAAACCCACCCCACCCCCAGAAACCAAAAGAATAGTTTGGAAGAAGTGATTAGGAAAAGAAGGGGAAAAAATCTCATTATCCCTCAGCCAAACCATTGATGTCCCACAAGCTGCCAGAGTAAGCTTTCAAGATATTTGCAGAAGGCAATGGTTAGCTGGAAGCAATTAGCTCACTTGCAAAGAGCTTAGTTTTTAAAGTCTTTGCAGAAGGTAAAGGTTAATTGGAGGCCACTAGCTCACTTGCAAAGAGCTCAGGTTGCAGATACAATGCTGTGATTGGCTGGCTGGGGGCCAGCTGTTAACCGATTACCTGCGTATAAGCCGTGGAGGTCTTTAAGTGCTAAAAACGGTGCTGGAAAACTCTGCTTATATGCGAGTATATACGGTAGATGTTTTTAAAAATCTGGATATCACATGTTTTTGCAATAACGATACATATCATAAGAACCAAAACTGTTGCGATGGTTAGTTAGCAGAAAGAGCAATACATGAATAAAAAGCTGTACATTAATCAGTTGTAATCTTTTCTTTCTGTTCAATAAGCAAAACTGAACCTTTAAAAAAAATGGGCCTTCTTTTGGCTTAACAAGAGAAAACTCTGTATTGTCACATAATTTAGAACTTTATCTAGTATGCAAAACCATGAAAATCCCTCTTGAAACCATTGGAGAAGGTTTGGTAATGCATTGCCACTTTCAGCAATGACGACAACAACAACAAACCTTCCGCACAATATGCAACAAAACAGGTCGGACTCGGAGTCTTCTGTCACCAGACATCAGCCTGGCAAGAAATGCATTTGCACAGATTTCTTTTTGACTGGATCCAAATGTTTACAGTAACAGATCAGGAGTAAGCAGCTTCTAAACGGAGCCATTTCAGCTAGTCTTCCATTCACAGATGCCGCTCCACTGTCAAAGCCATACGGCTGGCGCGACAAACGCGTACATCGCACACTTTCCTGGTGTGAATCGAGATTAGATGTGGCAACGGCCGCAAATACGGTGAGACTGTGGTCACATCTGGTGCCAGGACTGGAAGACTAGAGAAGTCTGGGATTTGTACCTGGCGCACCGTATGAATCTGCTCACTCCTGTTCTGGATACGAAAAGGCCACGCCCAACAGATCGCTGAGAGGTGCCATGTGAAGGTGCGGTGCTGTGGAATGTACCATTCAGGGGCTGCCCATTTCTACCCTGGAAACAGTGGCACGAATACTCCACAAGTTACCCCGTGCCAAACCAACATTCTGAATCTATGCTGATTAAGAAGGTTACCAGAAATTAATTAGAGCCATAGCTTGTAAATAAACGAGTTTATTGGTTAGCTTCACATGTGTGAAAGACATCACTACAGCAACCATTAATTTTCAAAGTACAAAATTATTTAAAACAAGGTCTTAAAACTTGTTCTAATAAGGTGCTTAACCTCTTAACAAGGACAAAATTAAACATTAGAAGAAGAAGAAGAAGAAAATACCCTAAAGGAATGTTATTCATTCAACTAAGCAAATCTTGCTCGGAAAAAAAAAAGAAAAAGGGGAAAAAAAAGGAAATACAAACATGGCCCAACCCTAATACAGTTAAGAAAAGACTACCGTACCTGCAGAATGTAACCTGAGGGTTTAGGTTTTGAACAAAGCTGTGAATTGGACGGAAAAGGGACATTCGGCAGTCTAGAAAAATTGCTGGGCCGAACTTCTCTCTTGTATTACGTATTTTAAAATTCAGAGAGATGGAAAATCCTAAATGTGACAGCTCCAGGCAGTTTGGCCTTTGTTCAGACATTCTGGCCCAGGGCAGATAAAATACTGACACTTGGCAAAACACGCCTTGGGAAGAACGCAGCTCCTTGCCCATCTCTCCTTCCACTGTTATAAATGCAGCAACACTAACCAGGTTTCCCTCTAACCGTGGTCTGAAAACCATGGTTATAATCCCCCTGGTTGACAAGGGAACCATGGTTTGTGCCTGCAGCTTTAAAACACAGCTAACTTGGGAAGGAGAGGAATTGCGCTGGAGAAGGAGCAGGGTTTTGTCACCGCTGGTCTCCGCTTTTAACTCCATGGTTTGCTGGGAGTCAAGCATTCTATCTGTGCTGAGTTCCTGATGTTTCATTACCCTGCCATTAAGTATTTCTTCTGGGCTATTAACAATTAAAGGGGAAAAAAACGTAAAGACAAGTTCAGGTTTCCCTACGAAAAAATTTGAGACTGAAATAAACCCAAATCTGCTGGAAACTCAATGCTTTTTTAAAACAATTAAAACGGAGTCCATAATAACAAGTCCCTGGTAAAGAAATATTCACTAGGCCATTAACCCGTGGGTTGTATATTTTTGCTTCTAACAAAAAGCTAATGAGGAAACCGCTGAATTTAGATTTAAAATGCATGTTCTGGGAGTGACACATTAAAAAAAAATCTCTGAAAACTGCATTCACGGGCACAGCGGGAGGGAGGGGAGTTTTGCATTGCGTCTGCAGAGGAGTCATTGGGTTGTCAATCACACCACAATACTTCATTTTGCATGTCTGACAGCAGCACACCATGGAAGGAGACGGGCTGCGTGACCCCCAAACCCTTTGCCAGGCTGCGGATTTATTGGGATGGCGCTGAGGATGGCTTTTTGATTACGTGTTGGCAGGCACAGCTGGTGAGAAATATTGCAGTCTGCTCCTCATCGTTCCTGGCACACAGTGGTCTGGATTACTGGGGGGAGGATACTCTGCACAAACCCACACTTTACTTAGGAGAAAGTTGTGTGCGATACCAGTGAAGCAGCGATGGGTCCTGATTTAAGGGCAGTGGTTTGACATTCTGCAAATCAGATTTTATACAGCCTGCTCTGCCTCTGCTTCTGACAGTAGCCTGTGGGCCACATCTCCATCCTTTGCAGATACCCACACCCTGAATCTTATTCAGGCAGGGCTAAACGAGGCTAGAAATTATAGAGGTGTGTGTGTGTGGCGGGGGGGGCACTCAACAGAAGAATGGTTTTCCATGGCAGCCCCGTCCTCCTGACAGCATGCAATGCCCCCTGAAGAAGCTGCACGATGTGGAAATATACTATTATTTATGCAAAAATGAGATGACAGCACAAGGACTCAAAAATGTTCATCGTGGCTCAGGGCATGCCTTGCAAGCTGTGCCTAATTTGAGGGATCTCATGCATCCCTCTAAGGCAGGCGTAGTCAACCTGTGGTCCTCCAGATGTCCATGGACTACAATTCCCATGAGCCCCTGCCAGCAAACGCTGGCAGGGGCTCATGGGAATTGTAGTCCATGGACATCTGGAGGACCACAGGTGGACTACCCCCTGCTCTAAGGCCTACGAAATGACCCTAACCCTCACCACCTGGCTTGGCACGTCACCAAACCAAGTTAAAAGGGAACCAGAGCTCTTAAAGCAAACCCATAATGTGCCCGGTTCCATTTAACTTAGGCGGAAACCATCACCAAAGCCGGGTTCAGGAGGGCAGGAGGAACTCTTCAAAACAAGCCCCAAACTCAGACGCTCCAGTTAAATCCGAGTGGAGGTATAAGGGAAAGTCACAAAAGTGCCATCAATGGTGCCCTTCTAGAAGCAGCACAGGACCGATGAAGAGAGAGAGAAAAATATACCGTGATGCTTGTACAGGTTCTTTGGACCTAATTAAATAACAGCATGAAGAAAAGTTTTGGAGAGGAACTGACTGAGGGTAAAAAGTGATAGAGTGACATAATGAAAGGGAAATGTCTTATTTTTGTTTTTAATTGACCTTCCTCTAAAAAGCTAAGAGGACAAGAAAGCCTCATTAAAAGTCATATTAAGGCTCTGAACCGAACAAACAGAAGTGCGCCTATGTTCAGGACTCTCTTTAGTAAGCCTGTGGACCAAAGGTGCCCACAAATTGAGCCCGAACAGAGTGCTAAACATGTTGAGAGCACATCCACCAGGTAGAGCAGGGGTAGTCAAACTACAGCCCTCCAGATGTCCATGGACTACAATTCCCATGAGCGAACGCTGGCAGGGGGCTCCGGGGAATTGTAGTTCATGGACATCTGGAGGGCCGCAGTTTGACTACCCCTGAGGTAGAGTGTATGTCAAGTGCAGGCTAATAGCCACTCCTCCTAGGACCACACACATGCTCCCCCCCCCTAGGGGAGGCCCCCCTTCTATTTAGAGCTGGTGACTTTTTTGGGGGGGGACATGGGGGACATTTCGCCAGCGTGGAAGTGACTACGCACCTGAAAAATCCCTTCCTGCTTTTTTGTTTCCTGTTTGGTAAGCGCAGAATGATCCTGTACAGGAAATCAGCTTGTCCAGCTTGCCGTTCACACACAGCTCCTAACACTGCCCAGAGTTTGCCCTTGGCAGAGCGGACTGAAGGCAACATGAATCACCGCAAAGAGGGGAACCGTGTGGGAAGTTGCAAGCAGTCAGGAGGACCTACAGTGGCTCTGCTAAACGGCTTCACTGGGAGACCCTTCCCAGCGCGGCCCTAACAAAGAGCTCCGTTCCAACCTGGAGCCCTCCCTATCAAGGGGGCTACTTGTGAGCCCTCCAAAGTGGGCTACTTTCTCAAGGGCAGGAGCCATGCTGTCATTTGCAGATGCAAACGGCGTGATCCTTAACCATGAACCTCAGAAACCCTATTCACACATTACAGTGAACACGCATACATTGGGTGGTACGTCTGTTTGTCAGTAACAGCCAATGTGCATTCACTTTACAGATAAAAACAGGAAGTAGTACTTAGGTATAAAAACAGGAGCTAGTGCCTAGGGATATCTGCTGTTCTAAAACATGCCTTCAGCTGAATGTGCATTGAAGGTAGCATGAGAATTACTTGAGGCATGTGTGAAGAAAACTAAGTGCATAATGTACACAGAATCCACATGCTTTCAGTGTAATTTGGGACCAGCATTGTTTGCTGAAATGAGAATAACCTTTGGGAACGAGCCTGTGGCTACAGCAGAAGCAAAGGGCCCCGGTATGGTTAATAATCTAGCCTTGTTATTAGTAACCATGTCATGTACAAGAAGCGACAGAGGTCAGAGGAGACTGAAACGAAGCAGGAGGCAGCTAAAGCTATAGCGCGGCCCTCTAACACCTCAGATGCGGGCTCCACCAGACTCCCTAAGATGCTTTTTAATGTCTCTTTTCTGTATTTATTTAAAAATGTATATACATCCTAGCCACAACAACAAAAAAAGGGGGGTATGGCTCATTCAACAGTTCATAAAACACAGACAAGTTTACAACACCAATTCTTACAATAGAAAGGAAACTTCTCACTAAAGAAGTTTTGCTAGATGTTAAAAAACAAAAAGAGAGAGGAGGGGCGGGGGGGGGAACCCTGTGTCAAAAGCACAAAACTCAATTTGTGTGAAGGGTCTAAGCCACTTGTGGGTACAATTCTGGCTATATTGAAATGGTACCTGGGAAAAGAGACATCTCTGAGCCTGTAACTCACGGGATGTTTGCTTACGAAAATGAAGGTAGACGTGGATTAGGACGCCAAGCTGTCCGATCCTAGGCATGCCCTGCAGCGGTCCAGCCCCACCCCATCTGAACCGGCTTCCCCTACAAATGTATTCTTAGGACGGCAGGTTTGCTTCCAGTAACGGTCAGGTGTAAACATACCAACGATTCTTTAGTCCCCTCTGATTTCCTGTCTGGCAGCACAATATAGATATATATTTTTTTTTTCCAGTTATCACGGACACCCAAGTATTTCCCACGGTACATTTCAGACGGACCCTCGCAAAAGAATCAAACTCTGCAATTTCATACCTGCTCCAAGACTGGAGCTGCTTCTTTGTGGCCTTCCTTTTTTTCAGCACCGTCAGCACCGACCGCTTTGGATGCCAGCAAGCCTAAACAAACAGGGAGAGCACAAAGAGGGCATGGCGTTGAATGACTCTGGCGCAGAGGGGAGAGATGCAAACGCTTGCAGATGGGTGCAAGTGTAGTACAGATAAGCCTGTGCAACTCTCTTTACATGGGCAGAAGCAGCCGTCAACTCCCTCCCTCCCTCCCACGGGTTGATGTCAAAAGTGTTGGAATGCAAGTGATCGTTAAGCCGCATGGTTTCCCTTTTTGATTGCTGCATCTTCCTAACAGAGATCGAGGCAGCCTACACTAAAAAATAACCCCACCCCCCATGAAACCAAAATTTGAAATTGAGGCTCAGGAGTCTTCAGTCAAATGCAGTCCTAAATAAAACTGTCTTCAGGTGCTTCTGACAGATTAAAAGTGAGGTGGGCCAGGCACATCTCCCTGGGAAGGCTGTCCAATAATTGTGGGGCTGCCACCGAAAAGGCCCTTTCTTGTGTACTTGGCTGCAGTTCCAGAGAAGCCCAAATCTATTCATTTATTTGATTTTTTAATTTATTTTCAAACTTATATACAGCTGCTCGCCATTCAAACTTGTGGTGGCTTACAATAAAGCAATAAAAACGAGTGGGACCCCTAAAAAAACCCCTTACAAAACGATAAGCATTCATATTAAGACTTTAAAAGATGGCGATACCAAAGTTCTGGAATCATAGAGTTGGAAGGGGCCATACAGGCCATCTAGTCCAACCCCCTGCTCAATGCAGGATTAGCCCAAAGCATCCTAAAGCATCCAAGAAAAGTGTGTATCCAACCTTTGCTTGAAGACTGCCAGTGACTTGACTTTGCTTGAAGACTGCTAGTTCCCATCCACCCCCTGTTCAACTTATGCCCTGCGGGGTTCTTTAATAGAATATCAGGAGATATTCTGCGTATGGATTTTCAGGGCAGGAATTCAGCCTGACATATGTTATACTTTATTATGAACAATGACATGATTAACATATCAGCTGTGACGATGGACTGTAGCCGAAATTAAACTAGAGCCATGAGTCAGTGATGGAGCACAAAGATGGAAAAGGCGGCCCAGCTGTCATCTCTTCCACAAGGGCTTACCAGTGATCTTATTGAGACGTGCCCTCTTTGCCTGAAATGAGTTGCCGAGGTTATTTTTCCGCTTGTGCGCTAACACGTTCTCAGCCTGCGCAAAGGCAAACTTTGGGACGTCCACGAGAGGGAATCCTGCGTGCAAAAGGAAGAGACATACCAAGATCACCTTTCAGAAACCGTGCCTAAAAAGCAGTAATCTCTTTCTCAGCCTCACCTCCCTCACAGGGGGACTGTTGTGGGGAGAGGAAGGGAAGGCGAATGGAAGCCACTTTGAGACTCCTTCAGGTAGAGAAAAGTGGCATATAAGAACCAACTCCTCTTCTTCTTCAGTAATCTCAGGGCTCTCTCAGCCTCACCCGCCTCACAGGGTGTCTGTTATGGGGAGAGGAAAGGGAAGGCGACTGTAAGCCGCTTTGAGCCTCCTTCGGGTAGAGAAAAGCGGCATATAAGAACCAACTCTTCTTCTTCTTCATATAACATACACATATTAAAATTGTTCCTTCAGGTCAATGGTATAGCCATGGGCACCCACATGGCATCACAGTATGCTAGCGTCTTTACGGTAGACTTGGAGCAATGCTTCCTAAACTCCCACCCACTCGCATATCTTATACCCGTGATATGTTGGTGACATTTTAAACAACTGGTCACATGGTAGAGAAACCCTCGGCATATTCCGCCAGGCATTCAACGGCTTTCACCCCACTGTCATCCTGACAATGAACCAATCTATGCAAGGCGAACAAACCAGTCAGTCCTAGAGGAGATCAGCCCTGCCTGCTCCTTAGAAGGCCAGATCCTGAAGATGAAACTCAAATACGTTGGCCATCTCATGAGAAGGAAGGACTCCCTGGAGAAGAGCCTAATGCTGGGAGCGATCGAGGGCAAAAGAAGAAGGGGACGATAGAGAATGAGGTGGCTGGATGGAGTCCCTGAAGCAGTCGGTGCAAACTTAAATGGACTCCGGGGAATGGTAGAGGACAGGGAGGCCTGGAGGATCATTGTCCATGGGGTCGTGATGGGTCAGACACGACTTCGCACCTAACAACAACAACAAATGCAAGAAACACGTTTCCTGGGCACTAATGTACAAATACACCATGGATGCATAGCCCTCACCTTATACTGGAAACCTACTGATCGACAAACATACTTGGGGGGCCTCCAGTGACCATCTTAAGCATACCAAACAATCCACTGTATATAATGATGCTCTACATTACAGCCATGTCTGCTCCAATCACATGGGCGGATTCTCACCTAAAGGATCTACAACCCCCCTTTTTGAAACTGAAGTACCCACTGAATGAAGTCAAGAATCAGATTGGCAAAGGCGGAATGGTAACCTGAAAGACCTGTTACAAGATAGGCCCAGAAGAGACAATGACAGAACACCAGGAGTGGCCACATACAGCTCTCAACTCAAAAAGGTTCAATGCATCATCAGCAACTTATGACCTCTGCTCGACGATGACAGCTTTTTTTCACAAGTAATGGGGGGGGGGGGCAAACCTTTTCTTGCAAGCGGTCATCTCCCCCCACCCAAATCTCAAACCTCTCCCCCCAAAATAAACATGGACACTGGTATCTGAGCTCACAATGAACCTGGATGCCAACTTTGCTGCCACATAAACCAAGGCAACACAATCACTGGCTCTAAGATCAACTGCACCATCTCAGGTTTGTTTACCTGCTTATCTTTTAACACTGCCGTTAAATGCCAACAATGCCCTCCCGTTCTCTACATAGGACAAACAAGTCAAATCATCCACCAAGGATGAATGGAAACAAATCTGACATCAAGAATCACAAGACTGAGAAACCTGGGGGACAATACTTCCACCCCAAAGCAGCTGTTTTATTATAAAGGAACTTCAGGAATAGACTGGAAACAGAAACTGCCAAGTTGCCTGTTATTACAACCCTCAAAACAATGGAATTCCCAGGACTCAACAGGGATATCGGTTTCATATCTCACTACATATGCTAACTTCATTCAGCCCTTACATCTGCATTTTGATATATTTATTTCCTTCAATACGTTTCCCCCCAAATTAAGCCCAAACACATGGTAAACTTGTTATTCCTTCTTGGTCATCTATACAACTTCTTCTTTATGCTTTGTGCTAATTATCCATATGCCAACTTGTTTTTGCTCACTTGTATTACCAAATGTGTAATACCAATCTTAGCTGTATTCATTGCTCAGTATTTATGCATCATGACTCTAATTAGGTCTTACTGGCAACTAAACTCCCCCTACCTATAGATAAGGCCTTATGGATTCATACAGGCAGAAGTCACTGCTCGAAGACCCTGCTACGGAATGAACATGTCGAAAAGCAGAATATCCGAAACGACATGAGGCTACAAGAAAGCTCTTTTGATCACAGCTGGTCCTTCCAACATGCAAATCTCCCCTTGATGCCATATGCCAGGGGTGGTCAGGCTGTGACTCTCCAGATGTCCATGGACTACAAGTCCCATGAGCCCCTGCCAGCACATGCTATGCACTCCTTTCACATTATTTTTTTGCAGAGGGCAGGGGGAAGAGCAATTGAATTTTTACCAAAAGTTTCACTGGACGTTGGCTGCTCTTCCTTCTTCTGGACTTCCTGGACAATTGTGGAGGTCGACGATTCATCCTTCCTTGAAGGTACTTTAAACCACTTCCTCTCCTCCTTGTCTTTATTGCTGTTCACGCTGGTCCGTGGTTTGGCTCCAGCTTTATTTTTGGCTGCGGCTACTGCTGCAGCTTTCACCAAAGCTATCCAGTCCTTCGAAGAAGGGAGGGGGGAGAGGGGAAAGAAGAATAGAGATTTAACTGTTAGTCTCGTCAAAACAAAATCCAGCTGTGAATGGGACCATTATATAAAGAAAGCTGTTGGGGAAGGGAAAACTTCAAAGATATTCAAAATCTGCATTTTTATTTCCCTCCCACCATGTCAAACAGTAAACACAAAATAGTCATTTTATGCTTTAAAGCAGGGGTAGTCAACTTGTGGTCCTCCAGATGTCCATGGACTACAATTCCCAGGAGCCCTTGCCAGCAGTCGCTGGCAGGGGCTCCTGGGAATTGTAGTCTATGGACATCTGGAGGGCCACAGGTTGACTACCCCTGCTTTAAAGCATATTGAAATTTTTATATAAGCCAACAAGATGCTATCCCAAGATCTTGTGTGCATGTACACTTACAGAATTTCATCAAATCTGCAAAATGCCATTGATACATCTGCCACATGGCCTTCAGCCATCTTACCTACATGTTCCATGGACGTGAGAAAACTCCAAGTACATTCAACTATCTGTTCCTGACTCCCCCCCCCCCTTCCCAGCTAAGGTCAGCGTCCAACAGAAGCAGGGACTTGCTGATATTCCTGTCGTACTTTATGTTATTGTACATGATTTGAGGAATCAGTATACCTATACCAGCCTTTCTCAACTTTTTTACCATTGAGAAACCTCTGAAACATTCTTTAGGCTTTGAAAGACCCCGGAAAAGCGTGATTGTGCAGAACATGGTTGGGAAGCAGAGCTATGTACAAGCCCCTCCTGTTCCCACCCCTTCAAGGGGTACCATTGGCCATTGGGGGGGGGTGTCAACATGACCATATATGATCATATCACCTGATAAATGTTTTGCACATTTTAAATATATCTTAAAAATTAATGAACTCCCACACATTCGGGAAGCCCTTCTAGGGCCATCGTGAAAACTCTGGTTGAGAAAGCCTGATCTATACACCTGTGCAAGGGAATCTGGCTCAATTTCAAATGAACATTAGAATAGGTTGAACATGAGGCCACCTTCCAATGCACTGCACCTCACTCTGAGACTGAAGGAGCCGCTAGTTAGGGTTTCACCTGGGTATGAGGACACGCACCAATGGTAAAAAGGATCTTTGATAAAGTGACATGGGCCATTGTGCATATTTCGAAGCAGAGACTTCAGAGACGGTGAAATTACCGAGGGAAATAGCTGGTACACGTAAGCAGTCATGATTATATCAAGCTTACAGAAATGCTGTTCAGTAGTAGGAATACCCATGAGAATATTCAGCTCTTCCAAATGGTAACAAGCAATGTGCAAAGCACTTCATTAAGGTAATGGAAGCTAAGCAGAGGCAACTATAGCTATCAACGCATGTGGGCTCCAGTTAAGGCCTGGGGTCCCCAAATGGGCTACCAATCACGGAAAAGGGGGTAACAAAAATGGTGCTAAATAATGCCTAACACAGCATTCGCTGGCAGGGGCTCCTGGGAATTGTAGTCCATGGACATCTGGAGGGCCACAGTTTGACTACCCCTGACCTAACACTTTGCAACTGGACTTTACGGTGCGAAAAGGCAAAATCTACTTGCAAACAGTCACTGAAATGGATTGAAACTGCATTATTCAGCATGTGTTTAAGTGCTCAAAGGCAGGGGAGTAAGACACTTATGGCATCATGTGAGAGGAGGGCCTAGGCCAGTGCACTGACTTGGATAGTCTGGGAAAGCACACTGTGGGGAGAAGTTCTAGCTCCAGTTACATAGCCAGAGGTTTCCATTCTGAAGCACTGTCCCCTCCCTCTCCCAACTTTGAATGTAAGGAGGAAGAATGATGAGCCAAGTTTCGGAAACAAATCCCAATAAGGAAAGAGAAGGGAGGTCTCTGAGCAGGGAGGTGGTGTTCTGAAACTTGGCAGTGGTCTCAAGTGACTTTACTGAGCCGTGATACATGGGGCAAAAAATGACAAAGTCCAAACCAAGGAATTCTGGACAAGGAATCTTAGTGGGGAAAAAGCTAGTGGGCAGCTTCTGTTCTTTCTAAGGCCTGAACCCAAAGGCAACCAGACAGTCTGTATTCAAGTGCTTTTAGTTAATTATTGCAAGGTCCTAAATATACAACCAGAGAGCGAGGTTAAATGGAAAGGCCTGTTTCTCTCCGAGGCTTCTACTGCTCCCCATAAACATGTTGACGGGAAATTATGCCTGATTCTGCCCCTTGTCCCCTGCACTGGAGACAAGTGGGTGGATGTCATCCATGTGGATGTCAGGAAGGACCCTATTTTGGTTGTCAAAGAAAAGTGAGAAAGGCCCAACATTATGCCTGGTAGCAGCATTTCCCTCAAGGAACAACTATAAAAGATTACTGTTAGCCAAATGAATCAAAAGTTCACATGCAAACCCAGGCTCTTTTGCTGTTTTTCTGAAGGAAAATATCCAAAGCAGCTCGTGAAATGCTGGGAGAGAAAGCCCCTCCATCTTTCTTCTCCTACTCTTTCAGCTTGCTGCAGCAGGGATAGGATCTCAGTGCCTCGTAATTGTCTTGTAACCACCACACAGACCTGAGGGATCTTTAGGAAGGAAGCTTAACATACATGCTCACTGATTTCCCATAAACCTTTCTGTGCCTGCACCAAGGCAGCTCTTGTTCGGTTAATAGAGCTGCACGGTAAATCCGTTCAAAGGTCACCAGCTGTTAATCCACCCCCCCTCTCGGGGGGGGGGTGGATTAACACCTCTCAGAATGATGCTACACATCAGAATTATGCTACACATGGAGCTGCCTGATACTGAATCAAACCGCGGGTCCACCAAGATCGGAATTGTCTACTCGAGACAGGCAGTGGGTTCTCCTGGGTCTCAGGTAGACGGTCTTTCATATCACCTGATCTTTACTACTGGAGGAAGAACCTGGGACATTCTGCATGCAAAGTAGATGCTCTACCCCTAAGCCATGGCCCCTCCATTCTGTAGAGCGGATCAGGTCTCCATCAGCTAACCCAGCCTTTTGCAACATTTTTACATTGAGAAACCCCTGAAACAATCTTCGGGCTTCAAGACACCTCAGAAGTGACACAATTGTGCAGAATATGGTTGGGAAGCATAGCTGTCCATACACCCACCCTGTGGCCCCTCCCCTTCCCATCCACACCTGGCCCATCATTGTAGTAAATAGTAGTTACATATTTCCAGTGGATGGCAAATAAGTTGCCTGCCCATTCTTTAGAAATATTAAACCGACAGAGCAAAGCAATTCTAATGGTGTCAGAAAGCTATGTTACGGAAGTGGAAATACTCAAAGTTGGCCAATCCAACAACAAAGGGGTTACATTCAGAGAACAGAATCCTGAGTCTAACCTGAGGTCAGGGACTTGAAGCTTTGTTGGTGGAAAATGAAAACTATATCAAGTCACAGGTGACTTCTGGTGACCATGTAGGCAAGAGATATTCAGAGGTGGCTTGTCACTGCCCGTCTCTGCAAAAACACCTCCTGAGTGATCTATCAGTCAAGAACTAATCAGGGCCACCCCAAATAGCTTCTGAGCTCTGGTGAGATCAAGCTATCCTGGGCCCTCCCAGACCCTTTTCCTCACTAAAATATGGATACCTTATATCAGAGGTATCCAGACTGTGGTTCTCCAGATATCCATGAACGACAATTCTCATGAGCCCCTGTAAGTGGCTCATTGATGAAAGCCATCAATAATTATCCCCTTCATCAGGGGTAACCAAACTGTGGCTCTCTGGATGTCCATGAACTTCAATTCCTATGAGCCCCTACCAGTACATGCTGGCAGAGGCTCATGGGAACAGTAGTCCATGGACATCTGGAGAGCCAGTCTGGCCACCCTTGCCTTACACAGATGCTTTGGGAGCCAATCAAGGGGGAACAAGTGAAGCTGCATCTTCATAAATCAGGCCAACAAAGAAAGAGAAATAGTAATACATTATTGGAGGAGAAAGTTAGGAAAACATTTGTATTAGAAAGAAAAAAAATGATTAACACTCACAAACTCTGCCTTGCCACAACAGAAAGACCTGCTTGACAGAACCGTGATATCTAAAAACAAGTTTCTCAAGATAAATACTGGGAAAAGGGCCACGAACTACATTCCAATCCACTAAAAACAGGCAGATATCAAATGATGGCTGATTAGAAGGCCACCCTGGTATACAATGGCATAATTCAGTAAATGGCCACCCTGGTATACAATGGCATAATTCAGTAAATGGCTCATTGATGAAAGCCATCAATAATTATCCTCGACATCAGGGTAACCAAACTGTGGTTCTCTGGATTTCACATTCTGGCAGGGGCTCATGGGAATTGTAGTCCATGGACATCTGGAGAGCGTCAGTTTGGCCACCCCTGATGTACATGGCGTCACAATCTGAACATCACCTCTACATGTGGGGCATATTAGTTAGCCCCCTCTGGCACCCATTACCGCATAAATCAATGTGGCCGCATAGACTGCATGCAACTAAGCAACATGTTTTCTGTTGAAGACATTCTCAAACACCAAACACCAATGTCTGTTTAAGACATTCTTGCCACTTTTGGCTTTCATTGATTGCATTCTGTTTTTAAATGCTCTGCTTTTCTCAGCCGTTTTGGTGGCCCTGGCTGGAGAAAAAGGGGGACTGTGCATTTATTTCTTAATAGGAATAAAATGCCAAATCTGTTTGTGAATGAAATTACCATATGTAAATACCTCATTTGGTTTATTTAAAAACTACATTACCCGGTACCCCTTGGTATATACAATATATATGCCAGAAGGCGCAACCTATATTTGTGTTACACCGGAGATTAACACCCTGCATACATTTTCAAATGACTTGAATCACGCTCTAGAAAATACAAAAAAGGCTACCAGTTTCGGGAAGGCCTCAACACAAGGAACCAAAATCTACCCACTAGATCCCATTTCCCTTCATGCAAGCATTCTCCACACGCAAATTTACAGCAACCCGGTGACTCAGAATGCCGCTAATTTTCGCATCTGTCCATAATTTATTTAGAAGCCCGAACACTGCATGCTTTAAAAACATCTACGGGAAGGGACGTGTTATGCAGACGCATTTGGACTTCCTATAAACAATGTGCCATGGCCAGATCAGGTTCCTCCGGCACATGTACCTACAATCACAAGCTTCCAGGAGAAAAACTGTCAGGAAAGACGCCTTTCTCATCCTCTCATGATTCCCTTCTTCACGAGACAAGAAAAAAGGGGGGAAACAAGTTCTCTCTTCCATTTCCTGACCCATTTTCCCCCTCTCAACTCACAGCTTGCTTATGGCAACCCTGTAGGTAAGCGATGCTCGGAGGACGTCTGCCACTGCATGACCCCACACCTCAAAGCTGGACTTTCCTTTGTGGTCTCACATCCAACCTGGACCAACCATATCAAGCTTCCAAGATCTACAAGATTGGGCTAACCTAGACGGTCCAAGCCACGGCATATTTGCACTCTGCATTCATATGTCACATGCACGACTTGCCCATGTGTAAAACAAAGTATGTGATGTGGCCAGTAATCTGAAATCATTTTGCACATAGTCATTCAATGCGCACGATACAAGCTTTGCTGCATTTGAACAGAAAGCATCGCGAAGGAGTTTGCTGCTTTGGAAGCCAACCTCTGTCAGGTTTGTGCATTCTCCCAAACTTTGCCACGTTCTTTCTTCAAGCAGGAAGTCCGGCACACTCTCACCAATGGAAATTGATGAACTTAAAGCATCGCCCTTTCTTTCTAGTAATTTGTTATTCTAAAGACTCCATATTCGCAAGGCAGTTTCTTCTTTATGCCTACAGTGGTGAAGGCCCGCCACTTACAAATTTACCCAGAACACCTTTCTAATAACAGATCTCCCAAAATAAATTCCACATTATTAGCCATCTATTAGGCACTCTAATCACTCCCCCAACACTGGACTTCTCCAGTTAACCAGAGCTGAACAAGGTCTGTATGTGTCTGTTAAGGGAAGGGGGTGGGGTACAAAGTCTACAGGCTGAATGTCTGTGAGCTGCAGCCATAAGTCAAAGTACAGCAAACTGCAGGAACCAAACGTAGCTACAACAGGGGACGCTACTCCAAAAAGCCTCAGCGATTTCATCCGTGCTAGATTAAGCCAGTTTCACTACAATCTCATTTCACGATCTGCAACATTTACAAGCAAGGAAGCCCAGGAGAAGTAGCATTTCCACCACCGACCCAGTCCACCTCCTTCAGAAGCTGCAGGAGACTTCACTTTCCCATATTTAAAAAAGGAATTGCTACGACTAAGGCTTCACTCTCTCTTCTGAAATGTCCAAGCACAGCAGATGGCCGTCTCTGCTCACCGGCCGTTACCCCCCCCAAAAAAAACATTATCAGACCGCTTGCTCTCACCTTCAGATGATCTACACAGCTCTGCCCCACACCTCTCTCTCAGCTCCTCGTCCTTTCCACCTACTGTCACCTCTTCTGACGCTTCTGGCCCAAACGGGGGTCTTCGCGGTTCCTCCTCTGCTTCTGCTTCCTGTGTCCCCAGAGCCCTCCCTCTCCTTCAAAACCCTCAAAACTCACTTCATGCCGCTTGTTATCCGTCACTAATCTCAGCTCCGGTGCTATCTGCTCCCACAAGCACGCCTAATTATAGCGAAGATAAAACACAGACATGGGGGGGAGAAGAAAAAGAAACAGGTTATCACAGGTGCCTCTTCGCCAGCTGAGCCCGTTCACGCAGCTTCCGTATTTATCTTTCTGATGCCACTTAGCCTCTCCCACCTACTCCGGTTCTCATTACAGTTCCCCTCTGATGGAACATGCCTTCATTCCCTAAACTAGCGATCCCCAACCTGTGGGCCGCGGACCACATGTGGTCCTTCGACTAATTGGAGGTGGGCCCCGAAGGACGCCTTCTCCCCCCCCTGGCCCTTTACTTCATCCCCCCCCCCAGCCCTTTACAACACACTTCATTGTTGTGGCGTGTCTGTATCTTATTTTGAAGGGATGTTTAAACATTACCATAGCGATCAGAGAGCGTTACGGCAGTGGTTGAGAGTAGAGGAGTAAACTACTCCCCCCCACCGGGCCTCAGTAAAAGGCGTTGAGTGGTCCCCGGCGTTGAGTGGTCCCCGGTGATAAAAAGGTTAAGGACCACTGCCCTAAACCAGAAAACAGAAGACCTAACTGGAATTAGTAAGGACCTAAGGGGTTCGACGTCTGTTCGAACTTGACAACTTGTCAAAATACATATGAACATGTATCGTGTGCAACTTTTTAGGCTTAAAAACACACACAAAGCCCATAGGCCATTACCGAGAAATGATCATGTGTCCTGTACAATAGAAAGTCTTAGACCTTCTGAGACATGACGCCTTTTGGCCCTCACAGGGTCTTTCTCAGAGGTCTCATTTGGACACAAATCAAATATGAAATACATAAAGCAGCTGGTAAAATAAAATAAACATATAAAAGATAAGATAATGGAATGATGGTTCTAAACTCAAACCACTTAAATCAATAATTAATTTGTGTAATTTTAACCTTAAAGCTTTTTTTTTTTTAAGTTGCACACAATAAATGTTCGTATATTTTTGTAACCTGTTGTGCAGTTTGAACAAACATCCAACCTTTTAGGTCCTAACTAATTCCAGTGAGCTTTTTTTGTTTTGTTTTCTGTTCTATGTAACTTGTCTCCCCAACCTTGCTCTTTAATTACCTAAATACCTTATATTAATTACCTAAATACCTTATATGGCTTAATTTGGATACTATGACACAGTTTACTAGTTTGCCACAATTTGCTTTTGCCTTATATCTCCACAGTTATAATGGTTGTTCATTTAGTCTGAGGAAGAGTGCGTGCACTTGAAAGCTCACATCTTGAATAAATCTTTGTTGGTCTTAAAGGTGCTCTGTCTGTCTGTCTGTCTGTCTGTCTGTCTATCACTATGGATATTTGAACACTGGGTTCTTCCACAGGACACGTTTAAACCACTTCTTAAAAAGTGTGCGTATATGAACTATATCACATTGATGCAAACATTAAACACCTTATACAGTTGCAATTTTTCACCGCTATTCTTTTTATCTATTTCCTCCCTTTTTACCCTACCTTTTCCCTCCAGTCAGGTCTCCAAAGAGGTTTACATTGTTCTCCTCTGTTTTATTTATTTTATTTATTATATTGATTGATATACTGCCCTCCCTTACGGTTCATGGTTTACCCGTACAACAACCCCGTAAAATCAGCTGAGATTGTGGGACTGGCCAAAGATGACCCGGCAGAGTTCTATGGCAGAGCAAGAATTAGAACCTGGCATCTTCCAGATCCTAGTCCAAAACCCTAACCACAGCATCACACTGACTCTCAGTTGAAAGCCATTGTTTAGATTACTATGGTTGATGCATAGATTATATTTCTTTAAATCTGTGATCACTCAGATACATGAGGGGGAAAAACCACATTAGCTAGTTACAAGGGCTAAACACACACAATTAGGAGAGTGCAAAAAAAAAAAAAAAACCACAATATTTTTCCAGTTCAGAAATATTAAACCTGAACAATATTGCTATTTCCCAATATTCCCAAACCCCAATACCAACATGGGATGCAGATTTGATGAACATGCATTAATGACTAATTTTTTTCGACTCCATGAGTTGATAGCCTTAATTCCAGCTATTTGCCGGTCCTGAAAAATCCTTAATATTTTTGCAATTATCCAGAATCAGCCGGGGGGGGGGGGGGGATTAAAATCAGTATTAATAACTCCCTAAAAACTAATCAACAAGCCTCTTGTGGTGCAGAGTGGTATGGCAGCAGACATGCAGTCTGAAGCACTGCCCAGGAGGTTGGGAGTTCGATCCCAGCAGCCGGCTCAAGGTTGACTCAACCTTCCATCCTTCTGAGGTTGGTAAAATGAGTACCCAGCTTGCTGGGGGGTAAACGGTCATGACTGGGGAAGGGAATGGCAAACCACCCCGTATTGAGTCTGCCATGAAAACGCTAGAGGGGTCACTCCAAGGGTCAGACATGACTCGGTGCTTGCACAGGGGATACCTTTACCTTTTAAAAACTAATCTGGTATTTTCCGAGTATTTTTTCAACTCAGATTAGCCAAATGCACACCCCGACACACAACATGCCATTTTAGTTTAAAGGACACAGTAGGGACAAACATCTTTTGCACGAAGGAGCCCCGTCAAACAAGAACTCCCCTGCAAGTATGCCATAGCTTTCATCCACCAGTTTTCAGGCTAGGGTTGTGCATGGCGGCATCCGAATCAGTCCTTCCACGCCAACGCAGCCAGTGCCGCACCGTGGGAGGGGGAGGCGCCACGTTACGTACCAGCGCCCGCACCTCACCTGCCCCCCACCCAATTCGGACGCTGTCGTGCACAACCCTAATTCAGGCGCACATTTCACAACTGACAACTAAGGACTGTCTCCAGCACCGCTTTTAGAGACACATAAAAGTGTGTTTTGACTTTACAGGATCTCCAAGAGAAGTAACCACAGGAATTAAGCTTCTTCTGGAGTGGGGATCCCTTGGGATCCCCACTGGCCACTCAGGTGACTCTCGATCGAACCAGTAACATGATCAAAGCCAAGAAAAGCTAAAGAAAGAGCCTAAACTATTCCCAGCCAAAAGATGCATTAGGATTGTTCTAATGATTTGGACAAAGTGAAAAGTCAAGAGAATTCAGTGGTTTCTCCACATACAAAACAGCATAGGTCTTCAAGTAAGCCAGGAAAAATGAGCAAAATAGCAATGTTTTCAGAAAGGTGGGGCACAAAGAAATACCCCAATGACTAATTTTGCACAGTATTTCACAGCCCAATCCTGGCTTTAAAAAGAGCTCTTTGATCCCAAGGACTAGTAGCCCTTTGTTAACACTGTATATTTAGGAATATGGGTAAGGACAGACCACACTCTGCAGTTAAGAGACAACTGACCAACACAACCCCAACCACAGCTTTATGAAAACAAGCACATACTAAAAAAGAGTTATAATAATGAACTATATCTGAAAGACCCCCCCCCAAAAAAAAAAACCCCTCTTCCTTCACCACTTCACCAAGAGCCTTGTCAGCTCCATACATGACCCATAATTCGTTTTGCAGTCTGGAAGAACACATGGCCAAGGGTTGGATAGCAACCCATGGCCAAAGCAAGCTATCAGGACACTGGTCCACTAAGCCCAGTATCACCTATGCTACTGGCAACAGTTCTCTAGCTAGGAACAGGTCTTCTCCAGCCTTGCAGCACCTTTAGCAGGTGGGACTGTACATGAGGCCTGCATGCCAAGGAGGTTCCCAACCAGTGAACCACGACAGAGCTAGACTAAGCTTCAGCCTTCTGACTGGGGGGGGGGGGGGTTTCCAACCTTGTAGTTCTCTAGCAGCAGACAGCACTTCAGTTCAATCACAGCTAAAACACCCAGTGCAGAAGGCAGAAGTAATCCCAAGGACGGCAAAGAAGTGGAAGGAATTCACAGGCACAGGCACCTACATCACTGCCAGTCTACAGTAAAGGCTCTCAAGATCACTCACAGCGTGCCTCCCTCCACCAGGACCTGGCCCTTGGTAAAGTTAGATTTGAGTCCAGGGGTACCTCAGTGTCCAACAGAAGTTCTGGAGCATAAGCTTTCGAAAGTCTTCAAAGTTTACACCTTACGTCTTTTGTTGGTCCTCAAGGCATGTTGCTGGATTCAAATCTAGCTGTTCTAGTGCAGACCGACACAGCTGCCCTCTGAAACTACCTGTGCAAAGTGCAAGTCTAATGGCACCTGTCATACAAGGTATAATTTATTTTATTTATATTGAGATTTGTACCCCATCCCTCCCAGTAAGCCAACTTTCTTGTGCATGAGCTTCTTCAGACACCATGCTCCTGAAAGTTTATACCTCGAATTAAACTTGGTCAGTCTTAAAGGTGCCTCTTGGACTGGAACTTTGTTCTGCTGCATCAGACCAACAAGGCTATCCCCCTGTGTTCCTACATGACAGCAATGACCAGAGGACCTTGTGGTTGTCAGGCGAGGAAATTGGGTCACCTCAAACCTCCTTTTCCTCCGGCAGAAACACAGTGCCATGATAGATTTCTCTTCCTGGAGCAGTAAAGATTTTTGCTGTTGCCCCACTGCTCCATTCGGCCAAGTCTGAAAACTTCCTCTAGATTCACAAGCCTTCCTCCACTGGAACAACTTTTTCTGTGGGAAGGAAGCTTCAAACCTTGCTGACCAAAGAGAGAGAATCCAGGCTTCTTTGGAAGCCAACTAGAAACATTTGCCTCCTACGCCCAAAGTCCTGGGGCCTTTCTTCACAGTACGCAAAGCAAGAACCTCTTGGCTCCCACACTTTGACCAAGTATAAGGGACTGAGTATAAGGGAACAAAAGAAAGATAAAATGATCCATTTCCCCGACTTGTGGGTGGAAAGTATAAACAGTTTGAATTTAGAGACATGACACACGCAATTGCTCTGAATGCGTTAATGAAGGAGAACTAAGTGGTGATGTAATTTAGAGGTTAACTGAACCTTGGCTTACCTGCCCTTTGGCATCTTCTGGCATAGATTTGACATGCATCCTTTTAAGACACCGAATCACCCCGTCATAAAACTGTACAGTGAAGGTTCCTAGAACAAGAGGGAAACAGTGATTAGGGGGTCCAAAACAATGTTTGTACACTGGACATGTCATAGACACTAATACACTAAGCGGTCCTGGCCCCTATCTGGCAGAATGAGCTCCCGGGTGAGCTACGAGCCTTGCGGAAGCTTTCAGCTTTCTGCAGGGACTGTAAGACAGAGCTCTTCCACCAGGTCTATGGTTGAGGCCAGTGCGGACAGAAGATCTGTGGGCCCCCCCAAAGGAAGGAAGGTATTCCAGCACATTTTAATAGTGGTGGCCAGCTCCTCTTAGTCCCCAATGGGGGTAGGTGGGGGGTTCGTTTGCCACCGGGTTTGTAGCTGGTTTCTGTATTTTGTTCATTGTTTTGTTTTTAGTGAGGTTTTTAGGGGACTTGCGTTTTATTTCTTATCTTGTAACTTGCCATGAGCCGGCTTCGCCAAGAGTGGCGGGAAATAAATTCAAATCATCTTCATAATCATCATCATCTCTCCCAACAACAAATTCTGCACATTTGGAGTGGGCAAGGGACACAGGACAGAATCTTTCCTTATATAAAATCCCTTTCTCCTTATCCACATACCCTGCAGAAGCCGCATCAGGGTGCTATGCTATCCCTGCTTTGCCTTGGAAGCTCGCTAGGTATCCTTGGACCTGCCTAAACAGCCTCAAGGGACTGGAGAAGAGGAGAATGATGTGAGTGGGTTTCCACTGGGGAGCATAAATGGAATAAATAATTCAACTAACACGGGCAGGGCTTTTACCATCATGCCGTCTTATAAGTCCCTATGGGACCACGGCTCCCAAAAGGCATTAAGATCCAGCAAGCAAAGCTTGCTCAGTATCCCCGGTCACAAGGGGATTAAGCTGGCCCCAGCCTATCGGAATGTTCTGACTGGAGCTCTGCAGGACCTTGGGCAGTTCTGCTGGGCCTGCAAGACAGAAGCATTCCGCCAGGCCTATGGAAGCAACATCTGAGTCTGCTATGTCAGAAGCCACCAAGCAAAAGCTCACTAATGCCAATCATTGTGTGACGCTCTCCTTTTCCCTTAAAACAGCCAACGTTATGGAGGGCAATTTTATCATTTAATTCCTAATTTTAAAGTTTTTAAAAAGGTAAAGGTAAAGGTATCCCCTGTGCAAGCAACGAGTCATGTCTGACCCTTGGGGTGACGCCCTCTAGCGTTTTCATGGCAGACTCAATATAGGGTGGTTTGCCATTCCCTTCCCCAGTCATTACCGTTTACCCCCCCAGCAAGCTGGGTACTCATTTTACCGACCTCAGAAGGATGGAAGGCTGAGTCAACCTTGAGCCGGCTGCTGGGATCGAACTCCCAGCCTCATGGGCAAAGCTTTCAGACGACTGCCTTACCACTCTGCGCCACAAGAGGCTTTTAAAAAAGTTTTTAAGCTCATCTAAATTTCTGTTTTTGTATCCTGAATTTTCTTACCGTGAAATTTTATCTACCATCTGTGGAGATGGAGCAGAATATTTATTAAAATGTCAACAAATATAAAATAAAGACTTCGGACTAACCACGCCGGGAGATGCAACGTTGAACGGGAAGGAGGCCAGGTCAAGTACTTCTTAAGCAACACGTACCTTCCTTGTTAATGGCTTCGATCTTCGCAGGATAGTATCGGCAGTCTGTCCAGCGAGCTAGAACCTCTTCTCCGGGTTTAAAATCCTGTTTTGTCGAAAGATGCAATACACTGAGTTATCAACGTGACTGATAATCCATTCAACAGCAACATATTTAAGCACCCACTTTCAATGTAGCCCTATCCTGGAAAACCTTCCACTCATGACGTAGCCCTACCCCGGAAAACCTTCCGCTCATGACAGGCTTCCGTCTACAGATGTGTTTCCTGTGACCCGAGACTCGCACATAATAAGATTTTAGGGTTGCGAGAGGGACGGATGCTTACAATGAACTCGTCGTCATCCTTGAGACCCTCTTTCCTCAGCGAGGGCCGCTCCAGGGGCCGCAGCCGGTTGCTGTCCCAATAAATCCACTCGTCGTAGCGATGGCTCCAGCGTTCAAAGTGGACGAGCATCTTCCCCTCTTCATAGTCTATCTTCTCGATGCGCGAGGGATACCTTCAGGAAGCAAATGGAAAGAGAGATTTCAGAAGGCCGTTCTCTGCATTTCAGCGTGCAAAGGACCCAGGGGGATGGTTCCGGTGCTGTCGTTATGGCACTCCTGTGAACAATCTGGGTTTAAAACACATTTCTCCAGTCTTTGGATTATTGGCTCCATAAATGCGAGAGCTTTAAGGTGGGTTGGACTGAGAAGAGGCTTCCACCCTTCTGCAAAGGATTCAAACTTCATTGTCCCAAGTCTTAATCCCATGTTCTAATCCAGGGGTGGCCAAACTGAGACTCTCCAGATGTCTATGGACTACATTTACCATGAACATGCTGGCAGGGGCTCATGGTAATTATAGCCCATGAATATCTGGAGAGGCACAGTTTGGCCACCCCTGCTCTAACCATTACACCAGGCTTTAGTATCAAATGCTCTGAAGTTCAGGGGAATTAATTCCACCTGCAGAACACTAATCTATTAGTTACTGACTCTGTAGAGCAGGGGTAGTCAAACTGCGGCCCTCCAGATGTCCATGGACTACAATTCCCAGGAGCCCCTGCCAGCAAACGCTGGCAGGGACTCCTGGGAATTGTAGTCCATGGACATCTGGAGGGCCGCAGTTTGACTACCACTGCTGTAGAGGTTCATGCACCAGATACAACTTCAGATGGCTCCTTCACAGCAGAGATCATTCAGCTATGGATTCATTAAAAATATCTGTCAGCCTCCTTTCTTCCTACAGAGCTCGAGGCAGCTTATGATATTAATATGATTTAGTTAGTTACATTTCTATACTGCCCTCCCTTACGGTTCAGTGCGGTTTATAGTAAAGGTTTATACCTCTCAGTGCATAGTACACAGAATACAATAACTGCTTAGACTTATGCCACTTGGAATTCAACAATACAGAAATGTCTCAGCAGTTTTGGGTTTATGACATTTTGAGCTATCATAACTAAGTGATATGCAACTACTGGCTGCTCAGCCGCAAGTGCTGTCTTATTTAATGCATGGCCATGTCAGGTGTCGCCCCATCTTGTCTCTGTTGGGCATAACTGGTACTTGGGAGGGGGCTTCTTGGTTGGTGTTCCTTTGCTGGCTTCAATCTAAGGCTTGGTGGAAGTGCTCCGTTTTACAGGCCCTATGGCCGTTTTACAGGCCCTATCTTAGTTCCTGCAGGACCCTGATTTCTTCTGGAAGCTCATTCCACCAAGTGGAGACCAGGATGGAGAAGGTTCTGGGCCTAGTTGAGGCCAGGCAGACCTCTTTAGGGCCAGGGATTGGCAGCTGGTTAGCATTCGAGGAGCAAAGAGCTCTTGGGGGAGGGGGGGGGAGCAGAGAGGTGATCCCTCAAGCAGACAGGGCCCAGACCATGTATGCCCTTGAAGGTGACTACCAAGACCTGATCTACAACTCAACCGGCAGCCAATGCAGCTGTTACACTACAGTAAAATATTTTTAAGCCAAAAATGCTCAAAACTGTCATGTAAGGCTGTTTCGATGAAATGTCCTAAATAAAATAGTCTGAAACTGCCTCTTAAAAGACCAAAAGACACACTACGAATGCAATGACCATTCCTCCAACACTAATGATGACAACATTTTCTCTAATGCTATCTATTGTTATCCAGAAATAAGTTCCGCCTCCCCCAGGAAAAAGAGCATGTATTTCAGGTCCCACATCTGGCATTAGGAGCCAAGCCATTCTATGTTGTGTTTCAATGTTTGGATATTCACGCTGGGGCCCTTGAACTGGGTGGAAAGGCAGAGCACAAATATTTTAAGTAAATAGTGACAAAACAGGAAATCTAATGCACATGAACGGGTAAATCTGTGCATGTTTCTTGACATGAACATCCAGTTATGGCCGCCTGCAGCAATGGGCCAGCACCAGTCAAACGTCAGAGACAGTTTTGTGTTCCCACTTTAGCATGTAATGAGTTGGGAAGATTTGGTTTCCAGTCATCACCTGGACAGACACGAAGCTACCATTGGTACATTAAGGTAAGTATGGCCTATTATGACTGGTAGCAGATTTCCAGGAGGTCTTTCACGTCACCTTCTTTCTACCTGATCATTTCAACTGGAGATGCTGGGGATTGACCCTGGGACCTTCTGTATGCCAAGCAGAGGCTCTTCCACTGAGCCACAGCCCCTCGCCCGTATTAAAAGGGAGGGGGGAGGAAATATTGGAATCTACATGCATGCCTGAAAGAGCTCCCTGCATATCTCACAGAACATTTCAATGCCTACCTGGGTTTTATCTATGCAAAGAAATGAGAAGCACATAAAGATATTCTACTATTTCTCTAAGGCGCCATTCAACAAACATGGCCGCTGTCAGCCATTTTCTAGTTCACGATGCTGGCGCAGGAAGAAATCGCGATTTCGACATTTTAAAACAACGAGTCTTGACACACAGTATATTTCCCCGAGAACATTGTGACACATGTTCATTGGTTAACTTCCTCATCCTTTCCTCGCCCTGCTGCTGAGATTAAAACAAAATGCCATCAGGTCTAAAGTGGATCGTCAGGAAAAATTAATTGCAGCAATGTGATGCAAGCCTCATAGACAGGGGTCACAAAACCTCCACGTTCCCAGTTTGGTTTCCAAAAGGGGAAACAAGCTGCCTAGCTCCGGGTAGTCCTGGCCAGCTCAGTCTCATCCCATTCTGGAAACTGAGCTGGGTTACTTTGTAGGGGTTAATACTTGGATGTGAGATCACCAAGGACAGGTCAGGATCGCTACACACATGCAGGCAATGGCAAACCACCTCTTGCCTTGAAAACCCTAGGGGATGGCCATACGTTCATAGAAATCATAGAATTGGAAGGGACCTCCTGGGTCATCTAGTCCAACCCCCTGCACTATGCAGGACACTCACAACCCTCTCGCTCATCCACTGTCACCTGCAACCCCCATAAGCCTTCACAGAATCAGCCTCTCCGTCAGATGGCTATCCAGCCTTTGCTTTAAAATCTTCAAAGATGGAGAACCCACCACCTCCCAAGGAAGCCTATTCTCTGCCACCACCACCGATAAATGCATGCGGAGTTCATGAAACCTGAATCATCACAGATGGCAACCCAATCATGCTGTTTCAGCTACCAACCCCTTAGACTGGAACGTTTCATTGACTGTGAAAGGAAGGCAGTTCCAGAGGTCTTGCATCAAAAAGGATGTGGACAAAATGGAGAGGGTGCAGAGGAGAGCAATGAGGAATGATCCAGGTCCGGGGAACCAAGCCTTAGGAGGGACTTGTGAATGTTCAGCCTGGAGAAGAGGAGGTTGAGAGGGGACATGATTGCTCTTTTGCAGCATCTGAAAGACTGTCATTCGGAGGAGGGCAGGGAGCAGTTCCTGTTGGCAGCAGAGGAGAGGAACCGCAGTAATCGGTTTAAACTACACGCAGAGGGATACTGGCTAGATATCACGGGGGAAGGGGGGGCGGGGGGGATTCACAGTCCAAATAGTTCAGCAGTGGAATAAGCTGCCTAGGGTGGTGGGGAGCTCCCCCTCACTGGCAGTTTTCAAGCAGCAGCTGGACAGATCTTTCTCCTGGATGCTTGAGGCTGATCCTGCATTGGGCAGCGGACAGACTAGATGGCCTGGATGCCTCCTTCCAACTCTAGGATTCTATGACTCTTTTTAAAAAAAATAGTTTTTATTTACAAAAAACAGACGCAGTACAAGGATATAGAGATTATGTGTATCAAATATAATAAAAATTGTGTGAAGCAAAAAATCAAAGTATTGCACTCCAGCCACCTCCCCCACAAACCTTAATACCTAGTTATTCATATTCAGAATAATGTTCATTTATAGACTCCAGCTGCCAAAGTAGAATCTAATAAAATATACACAGATTTATTTATTTACAAATTCTGGAAAAAGAATCCAATTGTCTGCAAATTCTCCTGGAAGCCTTAATTTTATGACTTTTTGATATGCTGTGTCAGTAAAAAAGGGCAAGAGGCCAGAAGTACCTTAAAGGCTAACAAATGTATGGCAGGGGATGAGCTTTCGTGAGTCACTGCTCACTTCAGATACCTGAAGGGACCCCCGAAAGTGCATCTCCTGCCATAGATTGAGTTAGTTTTTAAGGTGCTACTGGATTTTTCTTCTTTTCTACAGCTACAGACAGACTAACGTGACGACCCATCCTGATAATGCTATGTGTTAGAAGTTTTCTTATATCACATATCAGTTGGCTACCTACTGTGGCTTTATGGCCACTGAAGAAACACATAAGGATATTGTAATAATGAGTATTTTGCATGAAGAAACTTTATAATTGCCAAGAGTCGAAGCGTTACCAACATCATAAATCATATATACTTCAATACATGTCCATGAAAAAGATTGGTGGTCCTGTACGACCTGAAAGGAGATCAAAAGGGTCTCAAGTTGTATCTTTTTCTGGTCACTTGCAGGCTATCGCTACTCACCGCCGGAAACTACTACATTCCTACTTACAAGCCCAGTTTGCAGCGAGACTCTGTACACTGCAGGCATTAGACAAGAAAGGAACTTAAGAATATCAAAGATGTCTTTTAAAGGTTGTGACTCTTTCATAAACTGCAAAACATAATTTGTAGCTTCCTAAACGAGCCTCTTGTGGCGCAGAGTGGTAAGGCAGCCGTCTGAAAGCTCTGCCCACGAGGCTGGGAGTTCGATCCCAGCAGCCGGCTCAAGGTTGACTCAGCCTTCCATCCTTCCGAGGTTGGTAAAATGAGTCCCCAGCTTGCTGGGGGGTAAACGGTCATGACTGGGGAAGGCACTGGCAAACCACCCCGTATTGAGTCTGCCATGAAAACGCTAGAGGGCGTCACCCCAAGGGTCAGACATGACTCGGTGCTTGCACAGGGGATACCTTTACCTTTTAAGTTTTATTCAAGGTACTAGAGACAAAGCCCGTTGCATTCAAGAATACAACAGGCGCTAGATTGGGGGAGGAGCAATTTAGAAGGACTCTGTGGATGGCCTCTCCCTCCACCCAGGACCTCGAAAGGCTGCAGGCCCATGGAAAGGGAACTCACCAGCAGGGGCAGCTCTCACACAGCAAGGATCTGCAGCCTTGGGGGGAAATGGAAGGGGGAGGGAGACAAGGGGGTGCTGGACAGACAGGCAAGCCAGTTGCAGGAGGAGGCACACAGGGGCGGGACAGCTGCCCTGAGTGGGTGTTAAGCGCTGACTGGCACTTAAGCCATGAGACCAGCTCCTCCTCCAAGGCCTTACCAGAAATATTAAGTGGAACAGATAAGCTTTCGTACACATGCGCACCTTCTTAGATGCACATGAAAGTTTATATCTTGAATAAAACTGTGTTGGTCTTAAAGGTGCCCCTGGAGTCAAACGTTGTTCTGCCACTTCAGTCCAACACGCTACCCACCTGAATCTAATAATCCTTTCTATTATCCAGAAATTCGCTTCATTTCAAAATCTCCCTGTGACATTTATTCCTTTGCTCGTGTTACAGATGCGGGCCGAAACATGCTTGCCTAAAGGGGGCTATGAGAAGTTTGCATTATTTATTCTAAAAAAATTTTTTAGACTTATTACCCACCACTCCCGGAACCACCAGCTCTTCCAGGCCAAACTTAATCGCTAGATAGACTCACTTGGCAGTGTGTCATTAAACATGCAGGCACGGCTCACTTCACCAGCCCTAAACCCAAGTCCCACAGCTCCCACCCTTCCTTGCACCGCACATGAACCTTATTAGTCAGACCGCCCTGTCTACAATAGATGCTTCCACCCAGCGTCAGGTGAGTCACCTGCCGAGGTGTCTTCTGACACCCACAACATATTTCTGATCTCATCCCCAGCAATCAGAACAGCTTTTGCCTGCTTGCTCATAGCTACATTTTCCAGCAGAAACACAAGGACTTTATTGAAAACATCCGCAAGAACACTGGGAGGTCGCTTGAATCAAGGAAAGTGGCAGAACCAGAAGAAGAGTCTTTTATCATACCCCACTTTTCACTACAGTATTTGCTGGCGTATAAGACTACTTTTCCCCCCTGAAAAACATGCCTCCAAGTGGGGGGGTCGTCTTATACGCCGGATGCACTTCAGTTGGGATAGACATAGTTTCCCATAGTGGCCCATAGTACTGTATTTTGAGTGGAAATGTTGAGGGGTTGTCTTATACGCCCAGTCGTCTTATACGCCGGCAAATACGGTAATCAGAAGAGTCTCAAAGCGGCTAACAATCAAATTCCCTTCCTCTCCTCGCAACAGACACCCTGCAAGGTAGGTGGGGGCTGAGAGAGCTCTGGCAGGGCTGCTGCGCAAGAACAGCTCTAAAAGAACTGGGACTAGCCCAGGTCACCCAGTTTGCTGCATGGGAAGGAGGAGTGGGGAATCAAACCTGCCCCCTCCCAAATTGGTCAATGATGGGCCTAGAGGAGGTGGGAAGGGGGAGGGCCCCAGCCATTTAAATCTTTGCTACTCGAGGCTCCTCTCACTTCTGGGGGGCATGGACAGCCGACAGCACATCCAGGTACCTCGAAGCCTGAAAAATATTTCAGCAATATCTCCATGAAAGGCTGAAATGGGCTGTCTTAGCATATGTCTACTGGACATAGGACGTAAGCTGAAGCCGTATGCAGGAATTCTTCCAGGAGCACTGTGGTGTGGTAGCTAACATGTCAGTTTAAAATCAGGAAGGCCCGAGTTCAAGTTTCCACTCCCACTGAAGCTCACTGGGGAACCGTGTGTTAGTTACGTTCTCCTCCAGGCTAACCAGCCACACAGGGCTGTTGTGAAGAAATGGGAGAGGTAAGTGAAAGGCGAGAAAAAATGAGATTTTCTTTAAAAAATTAAAAAATGAGACCTACACACGGGTTATATCAAACCAAATCTATGTATAGGTAAGTCTTGTTAAACTGTCTCTAGAAAAAGAAGAGTTGGTTCTTATATGCCACTTTTCTCGACCCAAAGGAGTCTCAAAGCGGCTTACATTCGCCTTCCCTTTCCTCTCCCCACGGCAGACACCCTGTGAGGGAGGTGAGGCTGAGAGAGCCCTGATATTCCTGCTCAGTCAGAACAGCTTTATCAGTGCTGTGGGGAGCCCAAGGTCACCCAGCTGGCTGCATGTGGGGGAATGCTGAATCAAACCCAGTTCACCAGATTAGAAATCCATACTCCTAACCACTACACCAACCTGGCTCTCACAAAGCTGGCAATTTTGTTTGAGGCTGTTTAAACTCTTTTCAGTAAAGAACCTTTTACTTACTTTAATAGAAGCATTTCAGCTGAACTGCTTGCTGCATATTTCTTTTTTAGAAGCTAAATTCCTTCTTGTGGGGAAGGGCCATGACTCAGTGGCAGAGCATCTGCTTTGCTCACAGGTGGTCCCAGGTTCATCGCTGGCATCTCCATTTTACTTACTTACTTACTGCCCTATCTAGCAAACCAGCTCAGGGCAATGTACATTATATGTTGAACAATGCTGACAGGTAAAATAGTTTGTTGTTAATTTAGAATCCAAAAGATAAGTTTAACGTTTAAGATAGCAGAAATATCAAAACGGAACAGCAGCATCAATAGCCTCAGGTAGCCTACTGGAAAATTCAGTTGCTAACAATTGCTAAAGGGATCTGAAGGCAGATTATCAAACAGGTGTGTGGAAGCAGCTGCCATATGCCATAATATGGCATAAGATCTGTCAGCCCCAAACCTTAATTAGTGAAGCTGATGGTGTTTTCAGAAATTGATTTGAGATGTGCATTAAACAAATCAAAACCTCTGGAAATGCATAAAGAAACTGAAATTGAATAATTTTTTTTAAAAAAATAAGATCTCTAATGGATTTCTGTTTTAATGCATTACGTTATATTATCAGTTACAGTAAATATCTGATGAAGCGTGTGATATGGGATATATAAAAATGATGAAAATAATAATCTAGTGGCAAAATAGAATTTTTATAATAATTACAGTAAGTTATGTTGAGAATATTTATAAGGGCCCTGCTAGATCAGACCAGTGGTCCATCTAGTCCAGCATCCTGTCTCAGACAGTGGCCAACCAGTTCCTCTGGAGGGCTTAACAAAAGAGCACGGAGGGCCAAAGTCTTTCCCTGATGTTGCCTCCTGGCATTGCTTTTCACAGGTCTTTGCTACACTATCCATTATCCTATGCTCCAAACTACTGTCACAAGTTAAAAAATAACTAAAGGCAAGTTTTCACATATATATGCTTAACTTCAGGTGAGTAGCTGTGCTGGTCTAAAGCAGTCAATCAAAGTTTGTATCTAGTGGCACCTTTATAACCAACAAAGTTTAATTCTAATAATAATGATTTTTATTTTTTATATCTCACCCTTCCCTAGTCCTCTCCCAACAGGTAACATCAGGGTTTTAAAAAGCTATACAAATTATATTAAAAGCCACCTCAGTATCACCATAATTTGGTATAGCCTTTAGTGCAGGGGTAGTCAAACTGCGGCCCTCCAGATGTCCATGGACTACAATTCCCATGGGAATTGTAGTCCATGGACATCTGGAGGGCCACAGTTTGACTACCCCTGCTTTAGTGTTCACATATGAGCTTTAGTGCACATGCATATTTCATTGTACATGCACAGGAAAGCTGATACTCAAAATTAAACTTTGCTGGTCTTAAAGATGCCCCTGGACTTAAACTTTGTTCTATCTGCTTAGCTGTCGGTGAACTACAGTTCCAGTTCAGACACCTAACGCTGGAAATGATTAAATCCCAAATAAATGAATGAACAAATCCTAAGTGAATGCAACCAGACAAGTTACCCACAATGCTCTTGTTCCACTGCTTTCAGCAGGTCTCAGCATGCACAGCAAACAGGGGACCTACCTACCAAAACAGGACCTATTTATTTATTATTTACAAGGTGCCCTCTCCACTAGAGCAGACTCAGAGTAGTGAAAGACATATAACGCACAACAAAATTTCAATTGAAAACACTTCTAAAATCATTCTAAAAATTATGCCCATGAACATAAAAACAGAACCCGGGGTAGGGGTGCTGGGGAGGTTGGGGACCGGCAGGGCAATTGCCCACCCGCGCATGCCACGCAAGCGTGGCTGGGCCGCACATGCGCCATGCGCAGCCGAAATTGCACGTGTGTGGCACTTCCGCGCATGCACGCATGCGCGATTTCGGCCGCGCATGAGTGGTGCGCGGCCCTGATTTCCTCTTCCCCCCTCCCGCAGTAAGAAGCTTCCCAAGCCACAAGCTTGCGGCCTGGGAAGTTTTTTACTGCGGGGGGGGGGAGGGAGCCGCGGCCCGGAGCCAAGGCTTTTGCAGCCCGGCACCGGGCCGCGGGTTGGGGACCACTGCAATACAGGAAGGAGGCAAACCAGAAGCGGATATCTTACTGGCCTCAATCACCTACTGGTGGAAGAGCTCTTTTTTGCAAGCTCTGCAGAACTCCTTGAGCTCTGTGTCAAGGGCCTGATGTTTTCTGGGAGCTCAATTCAGCCAGGCAGAAGCCAAGGCCCTGACTATGGTCAAGACCAGCTGAATTTCTCTGGGGCTTGTTTGTATTGGCTGAGCAAAAAGCTCTTCTAGCTCATCTCTTTCCAGTCAAAAGACTGAATGATGCTGTCATATCTTGAACAAACTGCCACTGTCCTGAAAGCAAGCTTGATGTAGTGGTTAGGAGTGCGAACTCCAGACTGGATGTCTGCAACTCGCTCTGCGCAGGTCTACCCTTATCTTTGATCCGGAAACTACAACTGGCGCAGAACGCCGCGGCCAGGATTCTCACTAAGAAATCATGGAGATCTCATATCCGGCTGATACTCCAAGAACTCGGCTGGCTCCCAGTTCAATTCCAGATTAAGCTTAAGTTTTTGGTAATCACCTTTAAGGCCGTATGCAGTCTGGGCCCAGTGTATCTGAGAGACCGTCTCCCTGCCCCCAGAAGAGCGCTAGGCTCTGCCACCTCCAACTGGCTACGGATCCCTGGCTCTAAAGAGGCACGTCAGACCTCAACAAAAGCCAGGGCCTTTTCAGCCCTGGCCCCCACCTAGTGGAATGAGCTTCCCAAAGAGATCAGGGCCCTGTCGGAACTTCCACAATTCCGCAGGGCCTGCAAAAAGGAGCTCTTCCACCAGGCATTTGGTGGGGCCCACTGACCCGTAACATCTACAGGTCCCCCCCGCCCCAGACTGAGAGATCGAACCTGCTGAGGGAGTGTCAAAGTTATTGTTGAAGTGATGTGCCAATTGTTCCTGTTGGTGTGTTGTTATTGTTATACTGTTATATTGATTTTGATAGTATTCTATGTAAATGTTCCAAAATGTTTTATTTAAACCACCCAGATCCGTAGGGAAGGGCGGTATAAAAATCTAAATAAATAAAATAAATAACTTCTAATCTGGTGAGCTGAGCTTGATACTGCACTCCCCTACATGCAGCAAGCTGGATGACCTTGGACTAGTCACAGCACTGATAAAGCTGTTCTGGCCGAGCAGTAATATCAGGGCTCTCTCAGCCTTACCTACCTCACAGGGTGTCTGTTGTGGGGAGAGGAAAGGGAAGGCGAATGTCAACCGCTTTGAGACTCCTTCGGGTAGAAAAAAGCAGCATATAAGAACCAACTCTTCTACTACTACTACATGAAACCCTGGCTAAAATGCAGGCTAAGTCCACTTCCTTCCAGAAGTCGGTTCTGTCATAGGCACATTCATTATTCTTGGAATAACCTCAGCTTCCTTAACTGATTCCCTGAAATCCCTACCAAGTAAGCATAACAAATACTGAATGAAGACTGCATAGGAAGGCTATGACAATCCACCTGTTTCTCACTTGCCTTGGAAACCGCTTGCTGGGGTCTGATTTGACGGCACTTTACACACACACAGAGCATGTGTAAGAAAGACCTTAAATATGGTACTGGAGAACCAACTAAAAATAATCAAACCTTTGATCCTCATTACAATGTTAGTGCTGTGATTCTCTGACGTTGTTGTTTCCCTCATATCTTTTCATTATGTCAACAGATCTATCAGAAGAATGTTACTAGTCTCCATGTACTTCAGAGACAGGACTCCTTCCAGAAAAGTTAAGTTTGCCCCTCGTACACGGAGAATGAATTCATTTTGGCTTTAAAACAAGTCTGTGCACCAGCTTCCATACCATTTTTGTAGATAATCCAGCGCTTCCAAACGAGCACCAATCTCAAATGTGATCCCAGGACGATTAGGAGGCTTCCTGCTCATTTTGAACGTTTCTACTCCTTCCTTCCGTTCGCTTTGAAAAAGAAAACAAAACACGGAAAACTTTTGAGGTGCAGCTCCATTGATCTTTTGTATTATGGAAAAGGCAGGCATGCAAGTGAGTTTTAACAGAAAAACCGAAGACCAAGAAATAGGGGGTCATGAAAGTTCCAATTTTTCCCCCAAATTCTTTTCATTTTTAAGGTGTTCCTGGACTCTTTCGTTCCTACTGCCACAGACGAACAAGTCTACCCCTCTTGATCTATCTGCAGAAGTAACTAGTGAGTCACCAAAGCTCCTCTCCTGCCACTAATTGTGTTAGTCTTCCAGGTATTCCTAGGCTCTTGCTCTTTTCTACTTGAAGAAGTTAGCGGTGACTCACAAAAGTTCATCCCCTGCCACAAATTTTCTCAGTCCTCAAGATATTCCAGGATTCTGGCACTCCCTGAAGAAGTTAGCGGCTCTCCCCACCGCCACAAATTCTGCTAGTCTTTCAGGTGCTCTTTCTGGACTCAGGCTCTTTCCTACTGTGACAGACTCAGACTGCCACCCGTGCATCTCCACCCACTGCCAAGGCCCTTGCTTTCCACTGAATTTATTCCCCCCATACCTCAATGCAGGGGTGGCCAAACTGGCTCTGCAGACGCCCATGGACTACGATTCCCATGAGGCCCTGACAGGATGGTGCTAGCAGGGGCTCATGGGAATTGTAGTCCTTGGGCGTCTGGAGAGCCACAGTTTGGCCAGCCCTGCTTGGAGTCCCTTGGCCCCCAAAGATGGCCTGCCCATTGCTAAGGCGCCCAAAGAGCCGAGGGGGGGGGGGGGGGGAAGAGGGATTGCCCAGCCCCCTCCCAAGCCTTTAAAGCCGCCCCCCCCCCCAGCACAGCGGCCCAGAGGCCTGGAGGGGCGAGGCCTGCCCGCCTCGGCCGGGGTCGCCGGGCTCCGACCTCTCCTTACCCGCGGCCACGACCGGCCCCGCCGCCCAGGGCGGCCTGCCCACCGGCTCGCTCCTCCGGGGCCCGTCAGCACCGCCCGCCCCGCTGGTCCTCCTCTGCCGCCGCCGCCGCCTCTTCCTCAGAGCGCCCCATCGCCGTCTCCTCCCGGCCCCGCCCCTCGCGCCCCAGCGCCCACCCGCGACGTCACTGCCCTGCGACGCACAGCCCGGCGGAAAGGAAGCCGAAGTGGGCGCCGCCATGTTGGTTACCCCGTCACGTGACAGGGGATCACGGGAATGGAAACGACCTTCTCCTGCTCGAATCTCTGGTTCGAAAGGGAGAGGAAGACCATAGAGACTGGCGGCTTACGGTGCGCAGGAACTTCCGGTTCTCTGTGGAGCGTGAGGGGTCAATGCACGGGGGGAAAAAGGCTTGGGCCCGTGGTTTTTTTTCTCTTTTGCACCGTAAAGATCCTGCACGGTGATTCGTAGGTACTTTTGTGCGTGCGAACTCCTGCGTGTAGGTATTACGGCTTTGCCCCGCACATGGCGGCGCTCAAATGTGAACCGGAAGTGCCTTCTCGTATATCTCCAATCTGGATCTGAAGCAGCAGAACAAAAGTTGGCTGCAGGGGCACCTTCAGGACCAAGGAAGTTTTGTTCCAGGGGTGAACTTCGGTGTGCATGCACACTTCCTCGGACTATGACACGGGAGTAGTCAGAGGACAGATCTAAGGAGAGAGTAAATTAGTAAACAGCATCCTGCATATTTGTTAGCTGCCTTCATGATGCTGTTTGCTAAAATCCTGCTAATTTACTCTCTCTTTAGGTCTCTGCTCTGATGATTCCTATTTCATTCTCTGAGGAAGTGTGCATGCACAGGGAAGCTCACACGGTGCCTGGGCCCAGTGTATCTGAGAGACCGCCTCCCTGCCTATACCCCCCAAAGAGCCTTACGTTCCACCATCTCCAACTGGCTGCGGATCCCTGGCCCCAGAGAAGCATGTCGGACCTCAACAAGGACCAGGGCCTTTTCAGGTCTGGCCCCCATTTGGTGGAACAAGCTCCCTGTGGAGATCAGGACCTTGTCTGAACTCACAATTTCGCAGGGCCTGAAATAGGGAGATCCTCCACCAGGGATTTGCTTGAGGACGACAAGCCCCAAAACATCCACTG
Source organism: Paroedura picta (assembly GCF_049243985.1). Classification (NCBI taxonomy): domain Eukaryota; kingdom Metazoa; phylum Chordata; class Lepidosauria; order Squamata; family Gekkonidae; genus Paroedura; species Paroedura picta. The sequence goes on from NC_135377.1 coordinate 7,897,674, forward strand.
CCCCTCCCAAAAACCCCTCCCATGACCAAAGAATCCGACCTGCCCAAAACTCTGTCAATGTTCCTGTTTAAATATCCTAGCTGACATGTTATGATTGTTATGTTTGTTGCAATGGTCTATGTAATTACCCCATGATGTTATATGTAAAGCACCCAAAGCCGTATAGAAAGGTGGTATAAAAATCTAAATAAATAAATGACTTGGTTGTTCTTAAAGGTGCTGCTGGACTCGATCTTTGTTCTCTTTCTAGGATAGTTCTGCTGCCAAGGCAGCTAAGGAATAGAAGCAAACCTCTCATTGCAATCCTGAACATGTTGCATCTCAAATTAGGGTTGCCAACTTCAGGCTTGGAAATGCCTGGAGATTTGGAAGTGGAGAAAAATCTTAACCCAAACAAGAGTTCAGGAGCCCAAAAAAGTCAGAGCAATTACTATAGGCCTAATAGGGGTTCACCATAAAGTTTCTAAAACATAATGTTATAAAAAATACTAGTATATATAATAATACAATTTAAATTCAAGACACCCAAAGGCTTTATACTAATATATTACAAAATTCATTGTACATTTCTAGTATGCTGTATTTCTATGTAGGCCAGACCAGGGGTAGTCAACCTGTGGTCCTCCAGATGTTCACGGACTACAATTCCCATGAGCCCCTGCCAGCAGTCGCTGGCAGGGGCTCATGGGAATTGTAGTCCATGAACATCTGGAGGACCACAGGTTGACTACCCCTGGGCCAGAGCATTGATAAAGAAGCAGAAGACCCATCTGCCAAGAGGCAGAGAATCAAGCTGGCAATGACATAAAAAAAAAATTATTTATTTCAGAGCGTCAAAACAAGCACCTGAGTGGATCACTCGCTTTTGGTCCCTTTGTCAGGGACACTAGATGTATAATAAGTGATACACAAGTGAAACTTACCGATATTCCAAATCATTAGATAATTATACTCTTACAACATAAAACCTATGCTGTTATTCCAGTCTATTGCAAATGAAACATGCCCACCTGAACCTTACAGCTAGACATTTACAATTACATATCCACATTCATTTTAAGTATGTAAAGATATTTCCATCCCATTACCTGTATTTGTATCATATCCCTTTACATTCACAAACCAGTAACCTGATGATGTCAACAAAATGTCATATAAATAAAAGTAGTATAGTTTCCAATTTTCAAAAGAATAACAAACTGCCATACCCATATGAAATTAGAAAAACCTCTCAAAAACCTTTCACTTATATACAAATATCCAAATCAGAATAGTGTAAAAGTTTTTTTCTGTGACTCCGGGAGCCTGTGGTCATACCCTACCAAGTGGTCCCCTTGCTGTTCAAGCCTCACTGTGTTAAATGTGGTTCATCAAAGTCCCTGGAAATTCCATCTCCTAGCAGCAGATATCCATTCCCCGGAAAAAATGGCTGCTTTGGTGGGTGGATGCTCCACTGAAGTCCCTCCTTGCCTCAAATCCTGTCCAGTCCCGACTCTACCCCCAAACTCTCCAGGTATTTCCCAGCCCACAGCTGGCAACCCTAAGACTAAAGAGATCAGTTCCCCCGGCGAAAATGAATGCTAGGGAAAGTTATCATAGCATTGTACTCCATTGAGATCCTTCCCTGCCCACTCCCAGCTCCACCCCCCAAAGTCTCCAGGTATTTCACAAACCAGAGCTGGCAACTCTCTCTCTGGAGTCTCAGGCCAAGGTCTTTCAAGTCAGCTACTATCCGGTCCTTTCAATGGGAGATGCCAGAGATTGTGACTTTCGGCATACATCTGCCATGGAGCCACAATCTCTTCCTATACTTTCCGGGACAGGACAGGCACCCATGCGTCCCTTCCTTCCTGGGCTTCCTCGACAGTCAAGCTTCATTCCACCTCCCAAGGAATCCACAGTAATATAAACGGTTGTCCCTTCCTCAAGTTGAGATCTTCCCGACAACTTGAATCTAATTCCTTCCATGACCAGAGAAGGACATCTTTCTGGCTGTGGACTATTTTTCAGGTTGTTCTTTAATGCTGATATCGGATTTTGTTTTTTTAGGTTGTTATATTGTAATTTTTAAATGGTTGCCAGCTGGGAGGGGTGGGTTAGAAATTAGGAGAAATAAATAAATAAAATAATAAATAAGTTGTTAGAGTTCAGAAATGCAAAGGAGGTACAAAGCACTAGCTGCTTAAAGAATACAATATTTTTATTCAGAAAAACAACGGTGTAAGAAAGAGAGGAGAAAGAGAAAGAGTCTTAGCAGTCTAACTGGCTAACTGCTTTACTTTATCAGAAGGCAAATGGGGTGGAAATGTACTCAAAGGAGCCGGAAGTCTCCAACGGAGCCTATCGGGAGTATATATTTTTTTAAAAATCAGGAAATTCCTAAATTAACCATGCTAACTACACATATCCTGCGATGCCCCCTGCAGGATATTCTTCATTCATGCTGTTGAATCATACACACTAAAGATCTTGCATATTCCAACAACTCATTTTATCTTCACAGCAACCCTGCGAGGTAGGTCAAGCACAGAGCATCCATCCCAAGGTCATTCCCAACCCAGTCCTTTAAAACTCACTGAAGTCAATATGCCTCACTGCAGAAGGAGGATTTGAACCCTTGTTTCACCCTAACCACTCCACTGCCTCCCCTAATCTCTTGCCAGGCTGTGGACAGCCCAGTCCGATCGAGGAGAATGCCTCTTTTATGAACATCTTTAATACATCTTAATAAGTTCCAGCTGGTCTCTTCCCTTGTCTAATCTAGCGAGTGCTGGTGATGTGAAGCAACCGGGCAGGAAATACATGACCTCATTCCACGCTTCCGATTGCACTGTCTAGTTTCAAACGAAAACAAGCCAACATTCTCCTTCCCCCGTCCTTTCAAAGACCCCCTCCCACCCGTGTCATTTTGGCAGCGGGAAGCGACGCTAACGGACACCAAACCGCTACAGTCCAGGGTGCTGACTTTTCAATGGATGAAAGGACCGGGTCCTTTGCTAACTGGACAAATGGCTTTTCCAGGTCAGGATGGTTTTCTAATTTTGCCTCGTGTTTTCTTGATTTTGCTATCGGTTGGACGGAGCCAAGGATTCTCCGCTGACGGTTAAGGCTGCAGTTGCTGAGGGGTTGGGACATCAGTCGAGGAAAGTTTCAAACGGCAGCCAGCCGTGTTGGCCTGCAATAGATTTGAATCCAGTAGCACATTAGAGAGCTACAAGGTGTTAGAGGCTGGCTGTATAAGCTTTTGAGAGTCAAGAGCCAGCAGGGTGTCGTGGTTAAGAGCTGCCCATCTTCTCCAGCGCTTAAAGCAGCCCTGACAGCTACATTAGGGGAAGCCATGCCCTCCCTAAGGGGAAATAAAACCAGTGTCAGTGCATCTATTTCTCCATTCTGTGCTTCAAGAGTTTCTCAATTGCTTGGAAAAGATGCCAGGGGAAGCATGGCCTCAGAACAGCCAGGTATTCTGTTCATTCATGCAGTCATTCATGCCGCTGGCCAACAAGTGTGCGAATTGCAGTATACTATATGTTGGTCTTCTCACAAGCAGGGTTACAAGGATCCAGTTATCCAGTGCAGTATTTCAGGGTTCCGATTTAATTTGGGACTAAGGATGGGCACGAAGCTAAAAATTCTGGTTCGTTTCTGGGTTTGGGGTGGTCCCGAAGCAAACAAAGCTGTCCCGAACCAAACCAGCCATGTCAAATTCACCTTTCTCCCCGGCTATGAGAAGGGGGGGATGCCTGTGAAGGGTTAAATGGCAGGCAGCCATTTAACTCATTCATTTGGCTTCTTGAGCAAAACTGAGAAGTGTAATAGCTCACGAACCAATCCGTGCTCATCTGTATTCCGGACCACAGAGATAAGGTTCCACTTCCGTTGAGAAAATGAAATGGGTGGGGATGGAGAAGGGTGAAGTCTTTCCTCTCCTGGCAGTGTGGTCCCCATCCAAATCAGGGCCTCCATTTCTGGGGTGGTTTCCCCACCAATGCTCTGTAGCTTTAGTTCTCCTTATCCAGCACATGGTCAATTGTATCATACAGTTTAATAACGTGTCTGTGAATGGCATCACTGTTCTTTTGTGACCCATGATTCCAGTTGCACGGACACGTTTCTGGATCATGAAGCCTCCTACACATGTTGTTCCACCAACCCCGGTACGAGTTGTGTCTTCGTGAGCCGCCACAGCCCCCGTCTTCTTATGAATGGCTACTACGTTCTCACAGAGGACAGCGTCCTGTCCGATGAAATGGGCAACGTGACACTGAGCCTGTCACAGACAAGTGTCACCTACAAAGAGAAATTAATACGGTGAGTTAAGGTCTGCAGGACAGCCCTTTTCTACAGACCCTCTCTTCGGGAATATAGTGTATAGAATCATAGAACCATAGAGTTGGAAGGGGCCATACAGGCCATCCAGTCCAACCCCCTGCTCAACGCAGGATTACCCCTAAGCATCCTAAAGCATCCAAGAAAAGTGTGTATCCAACCTTTGCTTGAAGACTGCCAGTGAGGGGGAGCTCACCACCTCCTTAGGCAGCCTATTCCACTGCTTAACTAGAATAATAGAATCCTAGAGTTGGAAGGGACCATACAGGCCATCTAGTCCAACCCCCTGCTCAACGCAGGATCAGCCCTACGCATCCTAAGGCATCCAAGAAAAGTGTGTATCCAACTTTTGCTTGAAGACTGCCAGTGAGGGGGAGCTCACCACCTCCTTAGGCAGCCTATTCCACTGCTGAACTAATGTCCCCAAGGGAACATATGTCCCCAAGGGGGAGGCCCTTTTTTTGTGGCGGGGTTCCACTTACAGAGCTTCCTCCTGAGGAAGGTTCCCCTGGAGTCCAGCTTTGTGAGGCAAGCTGAGATGTTCCTTCTTAGTTAAGGTTTTTGTCAAGGGCGGTAGATAGGTAGACCTGCAGTAATGGGTTTAAACCATGTGCAGAATGATACTGGCTACATGTCAGGAAAAAAACTTTTTCACAGAGGAGTTGAGCAGTGGAATCGACTTCCCAAGGAGGTGGGGAGCTCCCCCTCACTGGTGGTCTTCAAGCAGCAGCTGGACAGATCCTGCTCCTGGATGCTTGAGGCTGATCCCACATTGAGCAGGGGGGTGGATTAGATGGCCTGTGTGGCCCCTTCCCACTCTATGGTTCTATTATTCTGCAACAGTTGTCTTACCCAGCAAGACTTCTGAGTGGCCACTGATGATCTAATTAGCTCTGCAAATTTTGTGAAAACATTTCTTTGGTAGCAGCTGCCATCACAGCCAAAGGGATCTTCACTGAGTGACTAAAGGCAAGCTAGGGCAGACGATTTGTGGTTGGCTCCATCTCCCGCAATGGTCGTTCTCCGGCAGTCATTTTGGGGTTGCACCTATGACACACTCGTCAGAATTCCAAAGGTTCACAAAGGTTGGGGACGTCTGTCCTAAAAGTTGAGACATAGACATACAACATCATCTGTGTCTATGGAGAGTCCTTCACAGAATCATTTCCTCAGACATATCCCTGTTACTGTCAAAATCATGTTAGAGGTTTTCCATGCCTTTCCTTCATAGCCCTTCTTATGACACTCTGGTTAGTATCACTGTCTCGCTAGATTGTTATATCTCTGGAATGCAACAGTTGTCTTACTGTGCCAGCCTCTAGATGTGAATGTCCATGCTCTAGCCCCGTTGCCAGGTTTACTATCTCCTTTTGGGTCCTTGAACAGAGTCAATCCATCACCATGTGTTTTCGTGCCTAAAACCATTTTGTGTTGGGAGGGGCTGAGCACCCCAGGTTGATAAGGGGGTCCTTGTTCAATCTTTGCAAGTCTTACCAAAGGACCTAATCATATTTCTTCAGTAAATCTCTTTCTTTCTCAAATGAAGTGTGGTTATTGAGAGGGTTTGGAGTTTCTCACGTTACAAGGTACTGACAATCTAAATTGTGACAGGGGTAAAGAGACTTCATGGGTATAGAAAGGAAAAGAAAATGGATTCTGTGTTATCAATGGAAGACTGTGTTCCCTGAGCAACATTAGCCTTGTTTCTGCTGAGGCCTGAGATCTAAAGAGTATGTGTCCCGAAACATTTGTTCAATATTATTTTATTATTGTCCCTTTTATTTATTTTTTCTTTGAGGAAGAATATTCCGGAAAAGAAAGCGAATCCGCCGATCCCTTGATAGCCTGTTCAGTCTTAGTGCCTCTGATTCATGGATGAACCGCACCGCTTGTAGTGATAGAAATGCACATTTTGTGGATGATTCTTGGCTGGAAAGAGGCAGTGAGATGGGTGCCAGTCATCACGACAACGGTGAGCAATGTTGTTGTCCATGTTCGAATTCATGCCCTTGTCCCATTTCAGTCTAGCATCAGGGTTGGGTTCTGAGAACGGATGGATGATCTTTGTTCAAAGTTGAACCAGGTTGTCATCCATCTTGATATTGTTCGATCTGTCACTGGCCTTTGATACAGTGTTCTGTACCATTTGTATTCACTGCTTAGAATATGCTGCTGTTAGAAGAGAAGCTCTTTCTTGCCCAATTAGACATGAGTTTCCACCAGAGAGACAGAATAAACAGATGGGAATATGCCCACTGGAGTGCTGTAGGGTTCCATTCTGTCATCCATGCTGTTCAATATTTTCAAGAAGCTGTGGAATGAGATAATCGGGACTCTGGAACTTTGGGTGCTGTCAATTTGTAGATGACACCCAATTCGACATTTCACAATTTAAGCCTGCACCTTACTAGCCCCAGTTTCTACCCCTTCCCCCAGGAATTGATAAATGAGAGAAAAATGGCCTCCATATTGTCAACACTCTAGGAATTTGCCCCAGTCTCTATGGTAAAGACCATAGAGATTAGGAGAGGCCACATCACCCAGAAATGATATCACCTAACTCTACCCTCCCTTGACATTGCCTCCCAAATCTCCCAGCACTTTCTGAGGCAGTGTGGAGAACCCTATATAAGCCTCCAGTGAATCCATCTTGATTATTGATCAGTGCTTTGAGACCTCAGTCAAGGGGCTGAGGCAGCTGAAACTGAATCCAAACAGGACAGAGGTTGGGAAAATCTGATGAGTTGGAGGGACTGGATCTATTTGCAACAGATGGAGTAAAGCTGGTATAGACCCACTGGGTTGAAAAGATTATGGTTGCCCTGGTCCCAGCTTTGCTGTTTGAAAAGCTGGTTGGTACAAAGAATGGGGGGAACACTTCAAAATGAAATAGAATTGAATGTGCTGTAGGTGATACAGAATGTTGGGAACCGCTGAGAGTCAGTTAAAGGAGAGCCAGTGTGGTGTAATTGTGAGAGAGTTGGACTAGTTTCTAGGAGACCCAGGTTAAAATTTCCACTCTGCTATGAAAGCTTGCTGGGTGACCTTGGCCCAGTCACAGTACTTTGCAGCATTGCTGTGATGACAGAACATGGCAGAAGAGAATGTAGCAAGCCACTTTGAGTCCCTATGAAAGTCAGGGGTATAAGTGAAATAAATATGCTTCAACTCCCCAAGAGCTTATAAAATTCCAGAGGACGAGGTTTTTTAACATGGTGAGTGATTTCAGATCGTTCCACTCTTCCTGCGACTCCCTTGCAGACCTTGCTATTTCATCTCTTTCACATCCTCACAATGAATTCTAGTTGTCTCTCATGTTTCACAGGCACTACTGGTGTTGCTTTTGGACCGAAGGCCCAACCAGAAGAAAAGCACAGTCCAGCCCCAAATGCAGCCTCTTCCTCAAAAGATACTTCCAAAGAATCCAAAGCACGTGAAGAGTCATCTCCATACACCTGTCTCCTGACGGAAGAGGACTTCCATGAACAATCTTTGGGCTGTTCAAGTGAGTTAAATCTCCTTTATGAGTACAGCACTCTTCCTTTACATGGAGCTTTCCAAAAGGGGGGTGGTGAGCAGGCAGTGTCCCATTCTGTTCAAGGCAACCATGTTTCTCTGGATCCCTGTCATTTCCCCCCACCCCTTTCTCATTTCCCTAACCTTCCTGATTCTTCTTTCCTTTATTTTCCCTTCCTGCCTGCCTTCCTCTTCCTATATTCATTCCAATTTCCCTCTTTCTTTGTTCTCTTTCTTTGTTCTCTTTTCCATTCAAAAAGTTGGGGAGGGGGGAGGAAAGGCGGGCAGCGTGCCAGCTGCTTGTGTGAGGGGGCAGGATGCAACTTAGAAATCCAACTGATTAAAACTCATTCCTCTTCAAAGTATCATTAGACTCCTGCTTATTTCTGTTGCGACATGCTAATACTGCTACCACTCTGGAAACAAATGGATTGGTTGATGACCCAGTTCCCTCCTTGGTTATTAGGTCAATGGTAACACTTCAAGAGTCCTGGATGGTTTGACCTCATTTATATGAATGTCATCCTAATTCCCCATCAGTTCTCACTCCTTAGGTCTTTGACTGTCTTGGGATTTCCCACAGTTCAAACGCAAGGATTCGCACCGCATGACTGCTCTTGCCTCAGATAATCAGCACTGCAATTTTGCAGAGGTGTCATGATGGTGCTGTTGGGAGCGACCAGGAAGAGGATCAATGCGAAATTATTTTGCGGTTCACTTCTTTGGGACAGGTTGTCAATAGGGTTGTCATTCCCCAGGAGGGAACTGAGGAATCCCCTGGAATTATAGCTCATCTCCAGGAGACATTGGGAAGAGGAGGGACTTCAATGGGGCATAACCCCATATAGCCTGCCTTCCCAAGTGGCCATTTTCTCCAGGGGAACTGATCTCTGTTGCCTGGAGATGAGCTGTAATTCCAGGGGATCCCCAGGTCCCACCTGGAGGCTGCCATCCTTAACTATCAGACAATGACAGAACCAGTAAGACCACATCCTGTTAGATCCTTGTAGAAAATTGCCTCACCACTCTCATTCTTTCCCTCCCATCCTGTGGCATTTGGTTCTCTGGTAGAGCCAATTATCCCATTCCTTGCCTTGTCCTTGAAGTTGATATGAGCCCTGTGGGCTGAGAGGGCCCATTTAGTAACATCTGTGAGATGGAAGCAGTTAGACATTCTGCATGTTAACCCAACTTGTCCACTGCTGCTTTCAAGAGAAGGACGAGGAGCAGTGGGTTCAAATGATGGGAAAGGAGGTTCCACTTAAATATTAGAAAGCATTTTCTAATGGTGAGGGCCGTTCATGGATAGAATATGCTGCTGTGGTGGAGTGTCCTTCGTTGGAAGATTTTAGGAGACTGAATAAATGAATACCTGTCAGGAGTGGTTGGTTTTTAAGTTCTTGAGAAGGGGGGGGGCTATACTGGGTGGCCTTTTGTGGTTTCTTCCAGCTCTGTCTGATTCTGATATATTTTTGTTGCTGAGAAACTTGGAGGTTTTACTATTATTTCTTTTATTCTTTTTATTTGTTGTCTTTTTCTGGACTCTTATCTTTCAAAACAAAAAGATCCTTCAGAAAAAGGCACGAGGTATCTTGGATTTGTTCTACACATTTCATTATATCAGGTTACGGCCCACCTTTTCACCCAATCTCTTAATTGGCCTCAATCATTCACCCCCCAGCCCTCATGGCTTTTGTCCCTGAAAGTCACAAGATCTCTTTTGGGTCACCAGGACACCCTCCTCTCTTTTTTTCAACAGCAGGAAATGTAGCTGGCTCTACCACATCATATTACCCTGGGGGGAAATTCTGGGCAGTTTCTGGAAGCTGGCAGCTCAACATTCCTGTGCAAAATTATCAAAAAGATGTGGTACAGGCAGAAGCTGCGCCCATTCCACACAGAAAAACAATAACGTGTGTCTTTTCTCTCTCATTCTGTTTAGAATCATGCACAGTGAGGAAAGGCATCTGCCAGACCCTCATGCTGTCTATGGGATTCATCCTTTCTCTGAGTGCAAGGTAAAGGGAATGTCCCTATAATCAGCCATACTGTGATGCGTAAAGTCCACATAGGGCTTTTCTAAGCAGGTACAGGCCGCTGTTCGAAGAAACTTGTTACGGATTAGGCGCCTTCTAGATTGCATGACCACCTGCATCCCCAGCTCAGCCTGGGCCAAACAAAACACTATAGTTGTTGTTGTTGTTAGGTGCGAAGTCGTGTCCGACCCCATTGTGACCCCATGGACAATGATCCTCCAGGCCTTCCTGTCCTCTACCATTCCCCGGAATTTAAATTTGCACCGACTGCTTCAGTGACTCCATCCAGCCACCTCATTCTCTGTCGTCCCCTTCTTCTTTTGCCCTCGATTGCTCCCAGCATTAGGCTCTTCTCCAGGGAGTCCTTCCTTCTCATGAGGTGGCCAAAGTATTTGAGTTTCATCTTCAGGATCTGGCCTTCTAAGGAGCAGTCAGGGCTGATCTCCTCTAGGACTGACCGGTTTGTTCGCCTTGCAGTCCAAGGGACTCGCAAGAGTCTTCTCCAGCACCAGAGTTCAAAAGCCTCAATTCTTTGACGCTCGGCCTTCCTTATGGTCCAACTTTCGCAGCCATACATTGCAACTGGGAAGACCATAGCCTTGACTAAACGCACTTTTGTTGGCAGGGTGATGTCTCTGCTTTTAGGGATGCTGTCTACATTTGCCATAGCTTTCCTCCCCAGGAGCAAGCGTCTTTTAATTTCTTTGCTGCAGTCCCCATTAGTACTATATAACACTATAGTACAGCAAAACAAAATCAGAGTCCAGTAGCACCTTTAAGACCAACAAAGATTTATTCAAAGTGTGAGCTTTCAAGTGCAAGCACTCTTCCTCAGACTATGAACTGACCAACTGAGGAAGAGTGCTTGCATTTGAATGTTCACACCTTGAATAAATCTTTGTTGGCCTTAAAGGTGCCAGTGGACTCTAATTTTGTTTTGTTGTGCTGCTTCAGACCAACACGGCTTCCCGCTTGAAAACATTATAGTGTTTGTGGTTCTAGCCTGTGGACATCGATGCTGCTTTTGAGCTGACCTCTGCATAATGCCCTGATTTCCTGCTCCCATTTGGGCCTGCAGCTCAGAAGGACCCGGCAATCTTGTCCTGCCCTTTTCCAGTGCTGAAAATTCCCCCGCAGCCATTTCGGGATTTCAAAATGTCCAGGTGGTGGTTATTTTTTAATCCGATTTCTATGCCACACCCGCATGGCCAGGCCGTCTCAGGGCGGTTTACAGCATAACAATAACAATAATAAAGCTGTTAATAGCAGTTTAAAACCCTTAAAATCAGTGGTCCCCAACCTTTTTGAGGCTGGGGACCGGCAGGGCAACTGCCCGGCTGCGCATGCCGCGCATGCATGGCCGCACCCACGCATTGTGCATGCGCGGTCGGGCTGTGCATGCACACATGTGCGGGCCAAAATCGTGCGTGTGCGGCACTTTTGTGCATGTGTGCATGCGCAAAAGTGCCGCGCATGCGCGATTTCGGTTGTGCATGGCGCATGTGCGCATGCGTGGCCCGACCGTGCATGCACAATGCAGGTGCGGCCCTGATTCCCTCTCCCCCCCCCCCCGCAGTAAGAAGCTTCCCGGGCCTCAAGCTTGCAGCCTGGGAAGTTTTTTACTGCAGGGGGGCGGGGAGAGGGAGCCGCGGCCCGGCCCGCGGGTTGGGGACCACTGCTTAAAATGATCCACGACAGTTCCTGTAGGCTCTGCAGCTCTTCTGGGAGCTCATTCCACCAGGTCAGAGCCAGGACCAAGAAGGTCCTGGCCCTGGTTGAGGCCGAATGTACATCTTTTGGGCCAGGGATCACCAGCCTGCTTGCTCTGACGGAGTGGAGTGATCTTTGGGGGATGCCAGGCCCCCCCATGATGGGGATGGGGGCTCACACTCCCAGATCCCCCTTCTCTGCTACAGGTTGGCTGGCTGCAGGGATGCCGGTCTCCTGGGGAGACCTGGGGATCCCCTGGAATTATAGCTCATCTGCAGGCAATCAGTTACAGATCTATAACTGAGGTAACAGTCCGCATTCCATCTTCTTGAGGAATTTTATTTTCAGCTTAAAAAATACAAACGGGGATTGTCGTTGTGGTTTCAGGTTCTTCCTGGGAGGACTGCTTACGACACTGCTGAGCTGCTTGCTGCTCTTCCTTTTAATCCGTAAGCTAAAAGATTCTTCCTACTTGCTCCTGCTCACATGGTTAAGGGGGGACGGTGGCTTACATCCACAAATACAGAGTTGATAGCAGCATCGGCCAAACTGTGGCTGTGCCGATACCCCTGGGCTACAGTGCTGCTGCATGCTGGCAGGGGCTCATGGGAATTGTAGTCCATGGACATTGGGAGAGCCGCCAATTGGCCACCCCTGGCTTATAGGATCAGCTTCAGTCACTGAACTCTTCATACGAGGGAGGAATGTTGTTCTCAGTAAACTGTGTTAGGCAAAGTTGTCAATGGTTAGGTGGAGTTTGTGATATTTGAAGAGTCCTGACAAAACCATAAGTACTATTTGAGAGGGAGAACTGAGTACAGAATACTTGGAGTTCCACCTTTCATTTAAAGTATAGTTCCGTTTAATGTGGACGTTTTTCTTAAAAGAAATCGGAGAGTAGAAATTGACCATTCAAAATAGGCTTTTTCTTTACAGGTAAACTGAGTGCTTAACATGTTCAAGTGCCTAACCTGCCACCTCAATGCAGGTGATACTTTACATATATTTTCAATAAGGTCAGTATGTTTCATTGCCAAAGGACCCTTGACAGGTGTGGTTGGGGGAAAAACCCACCAATAGCTTTTTGGGAATCAAATGATTGGATGACAAACTGATGCTGCAGAATGGCTTGCTGAAGGTCCATGTTGTTTTGTTTTTATTTAATATATATTATGGTCCCCCCCCCCATGGGAACTCAAAGCAGTTCGCAATACAGACAGGAAAATACAACAGAACAAACAGGAAAGGGATTGGAGGCTTCCAATTGTCAAGCAGGTCTTCTCTGTCTGCTAGCTGAGGGGTCACGGCTCAATGGCAGAGCATTTGTAGGTGATGAGAAAGGCCTCTGTGGCTCAGTGGCAGAACATCTGCCTTGCATACAGAAGGTCTCAGGTTCAATCCCTGGCATCTCCAGTTAAAAGAACCAGGCAGCAGGTGGTGTGAAAGACCTCAGTAGCTCAATAATCTTGCATGTAGGAGATCCCTGATTCGATCTCCGGCATAAACATCCAGGCCATAGTGATGAGAAAGACTTCAGTGGTGGAACATCTGTTTTCATGCAGAAGACCTTTGATTTGATCCCCGACATGTCCAATTAAAACGACCAGGCAGGAGGTGATGAGAAAGTCCTCTGTGGGTCAGTGGTGGAACATCTGCCTTGCTAGCAGAAAGTCCCTGGCATCTCCAGTTATAAGGCAGTGGGTAATATGAAAGACCTCAGCTGGACACCCTGGAGGGTCGCTGCCAGCCTGAGTAAGTAACACTGCCTTTGAGGGACTGAGGATCTGATTCAGTATAAGCCAGCTTCATATGTGTGCGAGCCAGTCATCCTGTCACCTGGTGTGTCTCGCCCCACTACAGACAGAGCAGGGAGATTCCATCCAAACAATGAAACTTTTTCATTACAATAAAATGGTGGTTCCAATTCAATAGCTGGAGGACCCAGCCAAGGCACAATGTCATTCGCTTTTACAATACATGGCAAGTAGCTTCACAGACATGCGCACATTACCTTTGGTTATACAGCCTCTACTTGGGGGTTCTTTGCATCAAATGCATCGCCCATCACGATAAAGCTATAACGAAAATCATTCTCGCTGTGCAAAATTGGCCTGCCTGGTACACCTTACCCTGCACATCTGCAAAATCCAGTCTGCAAACTGTGCATTGTTCTTTACAATAGCTACAGTCTTGCCATTAATATAGCTGATGTGGCCTGGAGCATGTCCTGTCTAATACAGAACAATGGTTTTTACTCTTCAGCATGACTGATACCATTCTGCTCTGTGCGCGTGCTTGCTTAAACTGTTTGCAGCCGTCTAAAATGGCTGTAAACGAAAGTAGATCCAAAATGGTCTCACTCTGGTATGTTATGTGTTCATGGGTATGTGTTCTTCCTATCTCTGGGTTGCGACCCTTGGGCTGTAAAGCCAAAGAATGGAACTTATCCGCTCATGCCTTATTGCTTATTTTATCACTTTGTTTTGAAATGTTTCCAACTTGTAATCTATTTTGTAATGGCCTATAGCTACATGCAAATAAACTGTGACTATTAAATCCATTCAGTAAGACACAAGCAGCCAGCTCCAACAACCAAACAACTTTACTAGAACGAGAAACAATGATCACAGATCACCAGAACTGTGGAACTTATTTACACACCTGTGACTCCCACCAAGACGTGTGATTGGTTGTTAATGGAGGCCCATGATTGGACCTTAAGTCTGTTCTAAAGGGAGAAACTGCAACATGCAATCCAACCCTTTGCCTGCTGGTGGCTGTCAGATTTTCTGTGCACAACAAACTGAACTGTTTCCTTCCTGAGCAGTTAGCCTGAGAGCCTCTCTGCAGAGGGTTGTGGTGCATCCTTTGGGAGCTTCTGGAGTTCACCATCATCAGAGGTTGCCAAAATCCAGGGGGGGAGGGGCTGGAAATGCCCTGGAATGACTATGTTCCCTCCCTTCTTCAAACCCAGCCATCCTTGGGCATCACCTCCAGATCTCCAGGGATTCCCAATTTCCAAACTGGCAGTCTTCAAGCAGCAGCTGGACAGATATTTCTCCTGGATGCTTTAGGCTGATGGTACACTGAACAGGGGGTTGGACTAGATGGCCCCTTCCCACTCCATGAGTCTATGAATTGGGAGCCCCACCACCATTCCATGTGAATACGCACCTCAACATCTTTCTCCATGTGGATGTTTTTACAGGAGGACCGATGTTTGGTGTTAAGTCTGCGGATTCAGTGAACACAGACTCCCAGTTCTTCAAAATAGCTCTTTTTATTTAGCAGCTCCAACATCAAACTCCAAACACCGAACAAGGAAAAACAGGCATGCTCAGCCACTTTTATACATTTCAAGCAGCCTGCCAAAGCCCCTGATTGGCTCCAAGCAAGACAATCTGATTGGACCTTAACAGGTCCCCCGGACTGGTTAGTTCACAGGCTGGCAGAAGCCTTCATTTGCATCTCTGCTGTCAAATGTCCACAGACATAACATTTGGCATGCAAGCTCTTTTTCAAGGAATTCCAGTATGCCTTATGTATGTTTCCAGTGCATCAATGGATTCCCCAGTAGCCTGAAAACCAGTGCCCTACTTCGTCAAACAGCAGCACGGCCACCAGGAACCCCTGCAAAATAAACTGCCCGTGGTAGATGAAGATCTCTATAGTTGTATAAGCTAATAAACGAACACACAACACAGTTGTGCTGCTCTGGATTGGAAATTTGCCTCATCCTGAAGGCCTGTCATAGATAAGTTTGCAGCACCCTCCTTTGCACTAAAGATATAAACATTAGCTACGAGGCAATAAAAATATCAAATTCTTAAGTGACTAGAGTGCTGTGTTTTCTCTTGTATGGGTGTCAATGGTTTCTGGAAGATCGGTTGCATATAAAACTGCTCGGTTTTATGGCACGGGGGGGAGAGCTGTGGGGTGGGCGATGGGAGACGCAGGTTCAAGCCCCTTGGACAGTGTGCTGGGCAACCTTCGGCCAGTCAATCTCATCCTCGCCAACCTCACAGGGTTGTTGTTCTGGGAATAAAATGGAGATTGGGAAAAAAAACGGGAACGGCTGCAGAGAAATAATTTTTCTGAGAAATTTTGTCCTAACTAGACGGAGCTGCAGTCCAGTGAATACGCCTCAAGCCTCTAGATGGTAGTAGATTGCAACAGTCATATGAGCCCACTAAAATCAGAGTCCAGTAGCATCTTTAAGACCAACAAAGATTTAATCAAAGTGTGAGCTTTCGACGCCTTGATTAAATCTTTGTTGGTCTTAAAGGTGCCACCGGACTCTGATTTTATTGTGCTACTTCAGATCAACACGGCTACTCATTTGAATCTATCCATATGAGCCCACTGTTATCCTCATTGTGCCCATTGCATTTAAATTAAGCATTCCTGTTATCTCCTTTACCCCACCCCGTTCCCATTCATCCCATGGCCTGGCTTCTTAAAGTTTAGTTTCCTGGTATAAGGTGACTTAAAACATTCTGTGATATTCATTGATTTCCCTCTCACCTTTCATAAGAACATAAGAGGAGCCTTGTTGGATCAGGCCAATGGCCCATCCAATCCAGCTCTCTGTGTCACACAGTGGCCCAAACCCAGGTGCCACATTTTGGGATGGACTCTGATTTTTGGGTGCAGCCTGAGACTTTGGGGGTCCACCTTGGAGATTTTTTGGCTGCAGCCTGAGAGTTGGGTGTTAAACCTTGGAGATTTTTTGGGTGGAGCCTGAGATTTTGGGGGTCCACCTTGGAGATTTTGGGGCGGAAACGAGATTTTGGGGGTGGCGCCGGAAGAGGAAGGGGCTCTGCGGGGCAGGGGCTCCCGTTTTCTCTGTCACTTGGAGATCAGCTCTAATTTCTTAACCTCTCCAGCCCCGACCCGGGAGTTGGCAACCCGTACGTGACAGCCCCCCCTCGTGTTCAATATAAGCCTTTCCTTCTCTCCCTCCGGCCACGGCTCCTCTCAGTGTCGTCACTTCCGGTGCCGGCCCCGGCGGCTTCCCTCCGCACCAGGCGTCCAGGGCAGTAGAGATGGGCTGGCCAGAGCGGCGGCTCCCGCGGGGAGAGGCGGCCCCTCCGGTTGCCATGGCCACGGGCGAGGCGTCGGTTCCTGGCGGCCATGGTGCGCAGTGAGTGGCTCCGCTTGCTCTTGGCTCCCCCGGACCCCCGCGCCCGAGCAGGGGCGGCCAAGCGGCGGCGCTGCAGACGGGAATCCCACTCCAGGGACGTCTGGAGGGTCGCCGCTTGGCCACCGCTGCGGTAGAGCATGTGCAGAGTGCATTCCCAAAGTCAGGGTGCAGAGAGCATGTGCAGAGTGCATTCCCAAAGTCAGGGTGCAGAGAGTATGTGCAGAGTGCATTCCTAAAGTCAGGGTGCAGAGAGCATGTGCAGAGTGCATTCCCAAAGTCAGGGAGCAGAGGGCATGTGCAGAGTGCATTCCCAAAGTCAGGGAGCAGAGGGCATGTGCAGAGTGCATTCCCAAAGTCAGGGTGCAGAGGTCATATGTATGTAGAGTGCATTCCCAAAGTCATGTGGTATGAGTATGTGCATACATATGTATGTAGAGTGCATTCCCAAAGTCATGTGGTATGAGTATGTGCAGAGTGCATTCCTAAAGTCAGGGTGCAGACAGCATGTGCAGAGTGCATTCCCAAAGTCAGGGTGCACAGAGCGTGTGCAGAGTGCGTTTTCAAACTAGGGAACAGAAAGCATGTGCAGTGCATTCCCAAAGGTAGCCCAGAGGATATGTTGAGCGCACCTGAAACCAGGGAGCAGAGAGCATGTGCAGAGTGCACTCTCAAAGCCAGGAAGCCAAGAGCATATGCAGAGTGCATTCCCAAAGCTAGGGAGCTGACAGCATGTGCAGAGCCAGCCCAGAGAATGTGTTGAGTGCGTTCACAAAACCAGGGAGCAGAGAGCATACACAGAGTGCAATCCCAAAGCAACCCTAAGCACATGCAGAGTGTATTCCCAAAGACAAGGAGCAGAGATCATATGTAGAGTGCATTTCCCACAATAGTGGGCATAAACAGTTTTGTGAAGCTTTCTTTTCCTGCTGAGGCCAGGTTTACATTTCCTGTTTTTCATCTTTATTTATTACACGTATTGCCATTTCTCCCCCTCATCTGAGGAAAGGAGGGGGGGGGGGAAGCTGAATAAACCAAACACACATGTCACTGGAGAGAGCTTTTGTAATCCACAGATGTAATTTTGACATTTCCAAATGCCGTTGCTTTCCAAGACCCGCAAATTATGTAGCCCCGTGCAAACCTTCAAAGAAACATCAGCCATCCCAACTGTTTGGATGTTTATTAAGGCTTGAACAGGTTGCCATCTGTGGGCTTAATATATGTATTTGGCACAGGCGATGGTGGCTGTCACGCAAGGCGGATCGTGGAATGGCTTCAGCTTTTGCAAATGAGGCCTTGTAGTTAATGCAGATTGGTCCAACATGCAGGCGAGGTTCAGCCCTAACAGCCAACCGTGTGGATTCTTATGCTCTTGTCCTCTTTCTCATGGCCGGATAATGGAACACTTTATAAGATCTGTAGCTTGTGCATGTGCATGAACTACAAACTGTCATTTGCATTTCACGCCAATATGCTTAAATACTTTCTGACATGTATCTGTTTTAGCCCTGATGTTTTTATGGCTTTACTAGCAATAAAGCCCATTGCACACAGAAATACAAAGGGCTCCAAAAATACGGTTGCTAGTAAGGGCCACCCAGAGGCCACTGGCCAGGCGGGACACACCCATGGCACTCTGGCCCCACCTCAGCCTGCAGTGGGGGATTTTTCCACCAATAGAGAATGGGGAGTCTACGTTTGTCAGCGGTTGTTGGGCAGATCTCTCAGATTTCAGGACATGCTGGGTAACTGGTAAGCCGTCCTTGATTACAAGTTCCCTTTTATGTAGTAGTAGGATAGGATGATGATGATGGTGATTTTTTAAAAAAATGATATATTTTCCACCTTTCTAACAGTGTCTCATGGCGGATCTCGCCGTATAGTCAACAGAGTGGGGCGTACAGTAACCAAGGCATTAGGATTCTAAAAGTCTGGATGGATCACTAGAAAGAACAAAGCATTAAATAAGTATTAACACGTTAAGCGGCACAGATGTGACATCATAGGATCTTATTTTATTTATTTATTTTATTTGTTGTTGTTATGTGCGAAGTCGTGTCCGACCCATCGCGACCCCATGGACAATGATCCTCCAGGCCTTCCTGTCCTCTACCATTCCCCGGAGTCCATTTAAGTTTGCACCTACTGCTTCAGTGACTTATTTTATTTTATTTTATTTATTTATACTTATATACCGCTCTCCCCGAAGGGTCAGGGCAGTTTACAGGAAACAGGAAAAAGGTACAGGTAACATATGGAACAACAGGTGATAACAGCAATAACGTTATAACAACAATAGCCTTAATATGATAATAACCATCACATTAGAGAATGATGGAACTGCAAAACAACCTCAGCTCAACTCTTGCTGGGACCCAGTGGGTTAGGCAGATTAGTAGCAGTCGTAGTAGGATGGTGGGGGGGGGGGCTATAAACCAGCTATATAGACCACAGTCCCAATCATTTCCCACAGGCTTAAAATGCTGGTGACCCCTGTAATGTTCTGTGCTTTACTGGGGAAATGAATGCAGCCTGAATTTCTGGTCTGTTGTGCTATTTTGCAGTCACAGAACAGCTTATCAGACAGCGAGCGGAACACAACAACTCTGAAATCTTTTCTTTGGAGGAAATTTCCTTACACCAACAGGATCTGGAGAAACTAGAACATCTAGACAAATGGTGCCGAGATTTAAAAATTCTCTATCTGCAGAACAACTTGATTCCCAAAATTGGTAAGTGTGTTGGTTTATGAACTTTTATTTACAGTCATTCAAGGAGGGGAAGTGACCTATTTGGGGAGGAAGAAGAGCTGAAATAGGGTAAAATTCAGGCCCAGTGTTCAGCTATGTCTGTCGCTTGATCAGAATGGGTAGCAAGAACCTAGTAGCACCTTAAAAATCAACATTTTTGTCAGTTAAAGCTCTCTTCGTTAGATACAGCTAGAATCTGTCCTTCTGTCTTGGATAACGGAGTGATTTCAGATGCCAAATGACAATAGCAGGTGAATGCCCATAGCTCTCTTGATTGGATTAGGTATGATAGGCAGAGGCATGGAGAAATCAGCATTGGTAATGAGAAAGGAAACCTAGGTCTTGATTCAGTCCAGGAGGATGCATTAGTTTGTGCTACATTATCATTTGCAATCCAGCTGTCTCTCTCTTTCCAATCTCCCTTTGAAGTTCCTTTGCAAGACTCACAAAAGCTCATCGGCTACAAATTGAGTTAGTCTTTCAGGTGCTACAGGACTCTTGCTTCTTTATCTAGTGCTGTTTTTAACCCAAGTACCCAGGTAAGAATTCTCTGGTTTGCTTTGCAAATGGTAACTTTACATTCTGTGAATGCTCAGGGGCTCAGCTCAAACTTCCTTCTCGAGCAGCCTGGTTAAGAATGGAGCACTAGTTTCACGACTGAAGAAAGAGGTCATAAAACATCAGCAGGGTAAATGCAATGCAAGAAGACAGAACTGGCAGGATGCTGGCCAGGTCATGTTTTCTCACAAGGGAACATGTGGGAAGAAGAAGCTCTCCCTTTAAAAAAAGTGGAAGCCATCCTTAGAGTACCAGCGCTTTAGAGCGGAGGCATACCAGAAGGAGAAAATGATAGATCAGATACCAATAGGCCCTGTATAGCAGGGGTAGTCAACCTGTGGTCCTCCAGATGTCCATGGACTACAATGCCCATGAGCCCCTGCCAGCAAATGCTGGCAGGGGCTCATGGGAATTGCAGTCCATGGACATCTGGCGGACCACAGGTTGACTACCCCTGCTGTATAGAAAGCCTGAATCCAGTAAGTGTTGGAGTGAGTGTATAGATGTAATCTCCTTGAATGTGATGCCTCCCTTTGCCTTAACCTGGTAAGCTGCCCTCTGGCCCTTCTCCTCTCACACATTGTCCTCTCCCTCTCTTCACATGGCCTTCCACAGAGACACCTATCTCTGCAGGTCTCTCCGGCACAGACATTGCCCTCATACTCCCCCACCCATGATGCCAGACAAGCTGACCACTCGCAGTAAGGAAAGTCCCCTATAGATTCGGCTTCTCGCTTTCCTTTCAACTGCGACCTGAACGTGAACAGGATCTACTAGAACAGGTGTCAGTTTACTCTTTTTGCAGTATGGGAGATGCATTGACTGCATTCAGGATCACGCTTCTACAGCTCTGCCATATTAGTCAGCTGTCTGAATAGTGCCTGTCTCCTTAATGTCATAAAGCTAAGTTTCGGACCTAGAGGAAGAAGAATGCATGTGTTTCGGTTTGATTTTCTCTAAGCTCAGATCCTGCAGTGCCCGTATAGTGCATGTGTGCTATTTTTCTTAAGATGAACATTTCTGTTTTTGATATTGGACTCGTTTGGCCTCTGCAGCCACAGAAGACCCCTCGTGGCTCGGCTCACGTTCCCTCAAATATAATAGAAAAGCAGCAAGTAACTGTCTAATGGAGAACCTCTCTAACAAGTGTGATTTCAATTTTTTTTCCCTGTCCCTCCTGAATTGAGGATAGGGTGCTGAAGCTGAATAGAGGTTGACTGCAGACCACCAGATAGAAATTCTACTAATGGTCAGGTGATGGCGGCGGAGAGTAAACATTTTGTGTAAACGTAAGAAGAGCCTAAGGCAGCCGTCTGACAGCTTTGCCCATAAGGCTGGGAGTTCAATCCCAGCAGCCGGCTCAAGGTTGACTCAGCCTTCCATCCTTCCGAGGTCGGTAAAATGAGTACCCAGCTTGCTGGGGGGTAAACGGTAATGACTGGGGAAGGCACTGGCAAACCACTCCGTATTGAGTCTGCCAAGAAAACGCTAGAGGGCGTCACCCCAAGGGTCAGACATGACTCGGTGCTTGCACAGGGGATACCTTTACCTTTACCTTTTAAGAAGAGCCCTGCTGGATCAGATCAGTGCTCCCTCTAGTCCAGCCTCCTGTCTCACACAGGGGCCAACCAGTCCCTCTGGAGGGCCAACAACAGGGCAAGAGCGACCATGGCCTTCCCCTGATGTAGCCTGCTATCTCTGGGATTCAGAGGTTGACTGTCTCTGAATGTGGAGGTTCCCTTTAATCTCCATAGGTAATATATGGATCAATGGGAAGTAGTGAGTTTCTCCTTATGGTCCAGCAGTTTGAGACCAGGGCAGGCTGAGTAAATGCCTCATTCTCCGTGGTAAAAATGAAGGCCAGAGAGGCGGTTTGACCACAGTGTTGTTTACCTCTATGCTCTGAAAGACTTCTGTGTCCCATTTCCTCTATGGAACGAGGCAGTGCTCCCACTCCTACAGCTAGCTGGCAACCCAAATTCGGTCCATTTCTTCATGCAGCGTTTGCTTTGGATAATCCCCACTTAGTGGCAGTGGATTCAGTTGCTAATCCTAGTGCTGCATGACAGCGTGGGCTGATCTATCGGATTCCTGAAAGGAATAAGCCGTTTTCCCACTGAGCTTTTGGCTTTTTTCATATTGTGGTGTTTTCCTTCCTCCAGCATAGCCAACTTAAAAAAAAAAAAAATCAGA
The DNA here is from genome assembly GCF_049243985.1 of Paroedura picta. NCBI lineage: Eukaryota > Metazoa > Chordata > Lepidosauria > Squamata > Gekkonidae > Paroedura > Paroedura picta. The sequence continues at coordinate 7,919,906 of NC_135377.1, forward strand.
AGCTATAATTTCTTTAAATGAAGTTGTCCCAGCCTAGGCTGTTGCCTGTACCGTGAAAGGAAGGGAAAGCAAACCAAAACCACTTCAGTATTCCTGCCTGGGTTCCAAGGCCTTTACCACTGCTTCCTGGTAGACGTTCATCTCCCCCCCCCCTCTCATTTGTCAGTCTGTTCTTTATAACCGTATAGCAGGGGTCCTCAACATGGATGTCCCATGGCATCCAGCAGTCCCTTTTCTGGCCCTACCAAGTGTTTTTAGAAGAAGAAGAAGAAGAAGAAGAGGAAGAGGAAGAGGAAGAGGAAGAGGAAGAGGAAGAGGAAGAGGAAGAGTTGGTTCTTATATGCCGCTTTTCTCTACCCGAAGGAGTCCCAAAGCAGCTTACAGTCGCCTTCCCTTTCCTCTCCCCACAACAGACACCCTATGGGATGGGTGAGGCTGAGAGAGCCCTGAGATTACTGAATAAGAAGAAGAGTTGGTTCTTAGATGCCGCTTTCTCTACCCGAAGGAGTCTCAAAGCGGCTTACAGTCACCTTCCCTTTCCTCTCCCCACAACAGACACCCTGTGAGGGAGGTGAGGCTGAGAAAGCCCTGATATTACTGAAGAAGAAGAAGAAAAGTTGGTTCTGATATGCAGCTTTTCTCTACTTGAAGGAGTCTCAAAGTGACTTACAGTCATCTTCCCTTTCCTCTCCCCTGTGAGGGAGGTGAGGCTGAGAGAGCCCTGATATTCCTGCTCCGTCAGAACAGCTTTATCATTGCTGTGGCGAGCCCAAGGTTTCATGTGGGGGAGCTGGTTTCATGTGGGGGAGCGGGGAATCAAACCCGGCTTGCCAGAATAGAAGTCCACACTCCTAACCACCCTGGCTCTTTAGAAAGTTGGTTGCACCAGGCAGGGCTTGTGCCTGACAAGACTTCTGACCCGCATGCCCACGGACAAAACTAGGTCTTCTTACACTTTCTCCCTCGTGCCTTTTTTTGTTGTTTTGCTTATGTATTGCCAGAGACATTCATAGAACCTACAATTTGCCTACCCCACCCTCCACCCGCAGTACCTGGTCACATGACAGTGAGGTCTAGTCAGTCCCAATGGCTGATTAGTAAAGGTGTGTTTTTGTTCTGTTCCAGAAAATGTCGGCAAGCTGAAGAAGCTGGAGTATTTAAATTTGGCTTTGAACAATATTGAAAAAGTTGAAAATTTGGAAGGTGAGCCCTTTTTCGCTTTAAAAATGTTTCCTCAGCCAGGGCTTCATGAAACCCTGGGGTTTCTCGATGGCCCTGGAAGGGCTTCCTGAATGGGTGGGAGTTAATTTTTTAATATATTTTTAAAATTAAATTTGTTACACATGGGTGATATGATGATATATGGTCATGTCGACTCCCCCCCACCCAATGGCCAATGAGTTTAGTATTGTTTGGGTGAGAGACCTATGACATCTTTGATTCTACACTTTCTTTGTTTTTTCCATTGTGGATCCTACTGAATTCAGATCGATTAGAACTTGGGTCTTCCTCTATCCCCCCCATTGAAACAGAAATTGTTCTGCACTCGATTGGGAAAGCTGAGAGCGGGGAGGGGGAGCTAAGCACAGCAAGAGCCTCTTTCTTTTCTTGAATGGGGGTGGGGGGTGGGGGAGAGGATTGGAGATAACAGAGAGAAGAGAGAAGTTAGGGCTTCTGGAGCGCAGTCACTTTAAGGGAAGCCTTGCAACCGGGAACCAGGAAGTCTTTGAACTGACGCCCTGGCCAATCAGGGAAGATTGCTGTGCTATGTCAGCGTTGGAGGTACGAAGCAGGAAGTTAATGTGCAAAAAGCAGAGATCTGTACATTTACTGATGCTGATTTTTCCAATATCGAGGGTTATATCCACTCCTGTATATCGCAAGGGAAAGGTAGGGTCACTCCGGATCAATAATGGATGTTACAGAGAGAAAATTTAAGGGGCCCTAATCAAAGTGGAAATCGAATTCAGTGTAGACGGCAGAGATTTATTCAAACTGGGAATGGGTAAAAAGCCCCGTGCAGACTATACCCAGGATGATGGCCCTGGAAGGGTTTCCCGAATGGATGAGAGATAATTTTTTAAATATATATTTTTTAAATTTGTTAAACATATATTGGGTAATATGACTATCTATGATCATGTTGACCCCCCTCCTATGGCCAATGATGGGTCTGGAGGGGGTGGGAAGGGGCGAGGTCCCAGGTGGGCATGTACACTGCTCTGTTTGCCAATCATATTCTTCATGATTGTGTCACTTCTGGGGTTTCTCGAAGCCTGAAGAATGTTTCAGGGGTTTCTCGACAGTAAAAAAGTGGAGAAAGGCTGCTCTAAAGACTGGAGAGAAATCCCTGGTCACCAAAGAGAAGAGAGGTGTGTTTCTATACCTCACTTTTCACTACTCGAAGGAGTCCCAAAAATCCCTTCCCAAAACCCCTCCCCACAGCAGGCACCCTGTGAGGCAGGTGAGGCTGAGAGAGCTCTAAGAAAAATGCTCTTGCAAGAACAGCTCTGAGAGAACTGTGACTAGCCCCTGGTCACCCGGCTGGCTGCATGTAGAGGAGTGGGGAATCAAACCTGGATTAAATCCAGATGGGAGTCCATGGCTCTTTAACCACTCCACCACACTAGCTCTCAAGCATCCTCCTTAGTCATAAATTCCGCATGAGGAAACCATAGGAGCTCACCTGTGGCCATTAGCAAGCCATCTGCTTAGGAAAGAGCCGTCACTTAGCTGCCTTAATAACACTGTGACCATCTGAATGGGCTCCCCAGCTGGACTCCTGCTTCTACCATTCCATGCCTGGTTGACACTAGCATACCATCTGTTTGGTCTCCAGGCGCACTGGGGGAAGACTGGATGGAGCGTTTTCACTTCTTAGTTTAAAAACGTTTAGACTGATGAATTTTAAAGCTCTTGAAATTTTAGTTCTGTGGGTTTTTAATCCCATAACTGTCATAATTTAAATCTAATAATAATAAATCTAATAATAATAATAATAATAATATTTAATCATCATAAGCTTCCCTGAGACCATTTGGAGAGGATCATGTGGGCTCAAGACGAACCACCAGCTGTGCTTCCAGAGGTTTCCAGGCCTGCATCGTTGGCATCTTCGATGAAAAAGCTCTGATCTAGGAAGGCTTGGGCCCATTCTGCACACAAAGGATAATGCACTTTCAGTGTGCTTTGGCAGCTGGATTTCCCTGTGCAGAACAGGAAAATCTACTTCTAAAGTGCATTGAAAGTGCATTATCTGTTGTGCACAGAATAGGCCCTGGAAGGAGAACCCTGTAGCTATCAGAGGACAGGGTCTGGTGGACCAGTGGCAGGCATCAATGCATTGGAGCACATTCAGTTTTAGCTAATGATATAGGTTGCGATCTTAGCAATGGAAGCCAATAAGAGAATGCGGGAAAATCCTGGCAATTCTGGGGAACATAGCCAACATGCAGCACGAGATGATATTGTCATAATTAGTGTAGTTTCTTTCTTTAATGGAAGCTGATATGCCCGTGACGATACTTGATGGGTTACAAGTGGACCCAAATGAGCATTTGGCTTAATCAGAATTTTTTTAAAGTGACATTTACTCTGGTTAATACGTGTTTGACATTATCGCTCTTCTTTCCGGAGAGTCGCGTTTTTGAAAATTGGTTCCGCTTTTCCCTGCTTGGGGCAACTGTATTGGCGTCACAGTTTCCTCCTCTGGGAGTTAGATCACAAAACCGATTCATTTGGATCACACAAAACCCAAGAATTTGATCCTGTGGGAGACCTTTGGCGATGGAGGATGGCTTTCTTGCCTCCCCCTCCCACTGTTGCACCAAATGTTCACCCAGTGTTTCTTCTGTGGGACCGGACACTCCCCAGAAATTGGGGTGGGGGCAGAGGTCTGTAAGGATGGTGGTGAAAGAAGAAGAAGAAGAAGAAGAAGAAGAAGAAGAAGAAGAAGAAGAAGGGTTGGTTCTTATATGCCACTTTTCCCTACCAGAAGGAGGCTCAAAGCGGCTTACAGTCGCCTTCCCATTCCTCTCCCCACAACAGACACCCTGTGGGGTGGGTGAGGCTGAGAGAGCCCTGATATCACTACTCGGTCAGAACAGTTTTATCAGTGCCGTGGGGAGCCCAAGGTCATCCAGCTGGCTGCATGTGGGGGAGCGCAGAATCGAACCCGGCATGCCAGATTAGAAGTCCACACTCCTAACCACTACACCAAACTGGCTCTCTTGGGCGGCAACAAGTCACAGCCAACTCACAGTGACTCCCTACCACCCCCAAAGGTTTTCAAGGCAAAAGACATTGAGAGGGTTGGACTAGATGACCCTGTAGATCCTTCCCAGCTCTCAGCTAAAGTTTGGTATTTGTTGAGTTATAGGGTCGCAGTTGTTTTCCATTTGCGAGGCTAAAAAAACAGGATAATTGAGCACAATCCCAGGACAGCTCCCCTCCTTTGATTTCATTGGGAAAGTTAAGCACCTGCTTTAACTTGTCCCTGTGGAAATGAAGGAGAAACATTTAACCTCAGGTGGGTGAAATCTAATGTTCCTTTAGGGAGCAAAATGAAGCAGAATTTGTGCACTAGTTATCAATCTGTTTTATCTTCCCCCAGTACACTCAAGGCAGCATATTGATTTCCCCTCCCTCTGCCTTCACAACCGTTCTGTGACTCAATGAGTGAATGGCAAAAGGTTGTCCAGCGAGGTGAACAGGGATTCGAACCTGGGTCTTCCAGGACTGGTCCCATATTACAGAAGCTACGCCATCTGTTGGGGTCAACCCAGGTTGCACGTGTAGAAGTTATTTCCTGTTCCAGCTTTTAATCACTTGGGCCGGATTCAAACCATCAGTAGCCTAATTTTAGACTAATGGCTGTAGGCCATATGTGCCCAATATCAAAGCTAGCTACCCAAAATAGTCTGTATAACTCATTAATCACTCTAATGCCTTTCCAGTGACGTCTTTTATGAAACGGCTCCTGTTTTATGACAAACGTGAAGCTGGAGACCAGTCAATTGACATAATTCTTTCAAGGTCCAGTGGATCCAATAGCTGATATTTTTGTGTGTGAAACAGACAATTTAGCTAGAACTTGTGCCCTGGGAATAAGTGCGGGGGTCCCCAATACGGCGCCCCCTCCAAGTGCCCACCGAGTATTTTTAGAAAGCAAGCAGGACCAACTGGGAGCTTTGCCCAGCCATGATTTTGATTGGTTGCTGGAGATCTGATTGGCGGTGCTGATTAAAAAGCAAACAAGGCCTGAAATATTGAAGAGTTACTGTTATGCATAACTCCCTGTCAGTTTGTGGCCGGCATCACCGCATCCAAGAGCCTCTTGTGGCACAGAGTGGTAAGGCAGCAGACATGCAGTCTGAAAGCTCTGCCCATTAGGCTGGGAGTTCGATCCCAGCAGCCGGCTCAAGGTTGACTCAGCCTTCCATCCTTCCGAGGTCGGTAAAATGAGTACCCAGCTTGCTGGGGGGTAAACGGTAATGACAGGGGAAGGCACTGGCAAACCACCCCGTATTGAGTCTGCCATGAAAACGCTAGAGGGCGTCACCCCAAGGCTCAAACATCACCCGGTGCTTGCCCAGGGGTTACCTTTACCTCACCGCATTCATGTGAGTCATTTCAGAAAACGTTTTTGTACATGCGTCCATTACCCTGTGCCAGATTTCCGATTGTGACCACAAGCTCGAAATGGTTTGGCTGCCCCGGGGTAAGGGGCTATGCTTAATAAATAAAACATCCATTTAGAGGGTAAAAAAAACCCTTGCGTTTTCCAAACAGGCTGTGAAGACCTACAGAAGCTTGATCTGACAGCTAATTTCATAGGTGACTTGTCCGGCATTGAGTCCCTGAAGAAGAACATACACCTCAAAGAGCTCTTCCTCGTAGGGAACCCCTGTACTGATTTTGAAGGCTATAGACAGTTTGTGGTTGCGACTCTTCATCAGCTACAGGTATGTGATGCTGATACATATTCATTAAAAAGATTCTGACCCTGCCATTCTGGCATATCTCCTTTGAACCCATTTACATACCTGTCAACAGTACAATAAGAACCTCTTGTGGCGCAAAGTGGTAAGGCAGCAGACATACTGTCTGAAGCTGTCTGTCCATGAGGCTGGGAGTTCAATCCCAGCAGCCGGCTCAAGGTTGACTCAGCCTTCCATCCTTCCGAGGTCAGTAAAATGAGTACCCAGCTTGCTGGGGGGTAAACGGTAATGACTGGGGAAGGCACTGGCAAACCACCCCGTATTGAGTCTTCCATGAAAACGCTAGAGGGCGTCACCCCAAGGGTCAGACATGACCCAGTGCTTGCACAGGGGATACCTTTACTTTTACCTTTACAACAGTACAATAAATCAGCAGTATTTATTTGATTTTAATAGCTTTTACCTGATTTATACCTTGCCTTTCTGCCCTCATTTTTTATTTATTTCATTTACATTATTTATTCTCCCCCTTTCTCCCTGAGACTCAGGGCACTTCCGCGTTCGTATTCTCAAACCGCCCTGAGCCATAGGGGAGGGCGGTATATAAATAGAATAAATAAAAGTTTTGTCATTTGTGTTTTGTCGTTTTCATCCCCTGTCCATGCACTCCCTCTAGTGGTCACTTCGATATTAAGTCTCTACATCTGCAGCATATTTCCCTGTCATTTTAAAAGGGAGAGAAATACACTAGACATGCAACAATGAAGTGTCCGCTAAAGGGAGTAAAAACAGATGCGGACATTTAAAAAAAAATGAAAGACTAGGGACGCACGAGCAATAAAAAGAAGCATGGAAGAGTCCTTGAGGCTAGGGTTACCAGATGTCTTCTTTTTAGAGGTAATGTCTTCTTCTTTTTTTCGTCTGTCCTATTTTGGGCTGTTTTTATAGAAAAATTGATGAGAACGTCCTCTTTTCGGGCTGGGAAGCTTTTTGCACTACAGTCCAGTCCCGAACTCCCCTGCTGGCTGCCAGATTTAGCAACCCTCATGCTCCTACCATGGGCTGAGGGTACTTGCCAGTTCTTTCCCATGCTCTTCGGTCCTGATGGGCAGCTGATGAAAGACGAAGACTCTTTCAGATGTTTGTTATCTGTGGGTTGGCCCGGGGACCGCAAAACCTCCAAGAAGCACAAAACAATCATTCTGACAATCATTTAAAAAAAACCAAAACAAGCACAGCCATCAGCACAGCCCCCCCCCCCCCCCCAAGCAGATCAGTTAGCAGTACAGGAAACGCAGACGTGACATAACTCCAGGAAATCAGTCGTAAGGAAAGAGGGAGGGAATAGCCAGCAGACAAAATTCATTCCCCAAATGCCATCAGGAAAAGAACCGTTCTTAGCACATCCGCCAAAAGGTCAAGAGGATCGTAGCGCTTGCAAGATAACGGGGAGCATCCTTCCTCGGTGCCAAGGGCCAGAATTAGTTAATCCAATATTAATGTTAATGCAAAATATAGATTGGTCCTTTTAGCATGTAATGAAATTCATGCTAAAAGTTTTGCCGGGCGCATTGGACAGAAGCATTTATCAGGCCGATTCCCTGCTCCTCAGACTGACAAATGGCTGGTAATTTTTTCCCCCTCCCAGAGCAAATTTAGCTGCCTTGCAGGCAGGTCCACCCAATTTAGCTCGCGTATCTTTTAGGCTCCAGCCTATATTTAGATTCAGATTTTTAAAAATGCCATTTGGCTTAAATGGAGCTAAAAACAGCCTGAAGTAGCCATTAGCTGGTATAGCTCAGAGTATTTTCTATGAGCTATGTTTGGTCCGGAGATAGATCTTCCCAAAGGTCAGTCCACCCTATAACCATTCTGGGACTGCCAAGTCTGAATCCCAAACTCAAGCAGCCACACGGCTCTGATCCAGGGTTGCCAACTGAGGCTTGGGAAAGAACTGGAGGTTTTGAGGGAGGCGACTGGGAAGGGAGGGGTTTGGGCAGGAGTGTGATCACAGTGAGTGATGCCGTAGAATCCACTTTCAAAAGCAGCCTTGTTCTCCAGGGGAACCGATCTCTGTCGGCTGGAGATCTAATTTGGGGAGCTCACCAGCCCCTACCTGAACCTTGGCAGCTCCACGTATAGAAGGGTCAGTGGTTACGAGAAGTTCTGATACTGAGATATATATATATATATATAGCCTTTTTGGTCCTGGCCCGAACCTGGTGGAATGAGCTCCTGGGAGAGCTGCGGGCCCTGCGGGAACTTCCGGTGTTCCGCAGGGCCTGCAAAACAAGAGTTCTTCCGACCAGCTCTATGGTTGAGGCTGGGGTCAGCAAGGAAGATCGATGCCCCCCCCTGGTAGTCATCTTGACCTCCTTCCTCACCCCTCCAGTAGAGATGGGTGGATGGCGTTTTCTGCCATGTTTATGTCTTTTAATGGGAGGTTTTAATGTCTTTTTATTGTACACTGTAACCCGCCACGAGATGGCTTTGGAAGTGGCGGGAAATAAATAAATATAATAGCAACAACCGCAACAATAATAATGGACAGATTTCTTGACAACGTGTAGCATTTTTTAAAAAAAACGTTTCCCCTCCTTTTCAAGTTTTTGGATGCTAAAGAAATCAGGCGTTCGGAGAGGATACAGGCTTTGCAGAATTATGCCGAGGTCAAAAAACGAATCAACGAGCAAGAAGAGGCCTACCTTCTTAAGAGGACCCGGGAAAAGGAAGAGGCAGAAAGGCAGGCCCGGGACAAACGGGAGAAGAAAAAGAAAGACCGGACGTCTGGCTTCGATGGCCGGCGGTATGCCCATACGCCCCACACTCATGCGCATGCTTGAACACGTGAAACCGCCTTCTGCCCTTTCAGACCCTCCGCAGCCATTTGCTCCCTCAGCAGCCAGTGCTGTGGCGCTGGGGGGGGGGCAGTGCCGGTGGTGGCATACAACCTAGCACCTGCACGGCATACAACCTCTGCACCAGCATGCGTGTGCCAACTGGTGTGCCGGTGCCACCCCTCCCTCCTGCGCCGTGGAGCTGGCTGATTCGGATGCGGACGGCTGCTTGGGCGGCCGAAGCGCCCAACCCTACTCAGCACTGTGAGGGACTGACAGTATTTCTTGTCGAGCCAAAGGCCGTTGCAATCCATCACAGAGATCATAAAACATAAGTCAAGCCAGATCTAAGAGTGCTGATAGAAAAACATTTCACCATTCTGTTACCCGAGAGGTAGCCCATAATGGAAGGGTGCCTCACACAGAGATATCTTCATGCACAGAAGCCCATGACTGGACTCTGAGCAGGTTGGTACACACAGAAACCAGCCTGGCAGAGACTGACTATGGAGTCAGTAGGGTCCCTTAGGAAACCTAGGAAGCCAGGCTTTGGGCTTCACTAGATTTCTTACATTTCCTCCTTGCCCAACTGACTGAGCTAAATGTGCACGTTATCTAAATCCCCCCCCCCCCCAGCCAAAGACCATTAGACTATCTACAGGAAGGTAATATCCCTTCAAGGTACTAACTGCAACTTCTTTTGTCTCTCTTGTCCAGTGTAATTTCTGTCTAGCACCATCTCTTATCCCCAAATGTCTTCCCCCAGTCCTTCCTGATAAAACAAAGACAAGGCCATTAGCCACACATTACACCTAGCCAAGGTACTCGATGAGATTACTCCACACCTCCCACTCTAGTGACCTCACAGTTCAAACCCACCTATCAGGTACTCATAATATCAGAGACCAATCATCAATCACGGACCTCCCAGTGGGCAGTTTCTGGGGCTGGCCTGGGAATTTCAAACACTATATCAAGCCTTGCGCACACCCTGTGTGTGTGTGTGTTGTGTTATCCACACCCGGCATCCTGTCCACCCCTGATGTCGTCAACCCTGTGTCTGGGCTGCTTGGATCCAAGAAAGGTGCAGTATCTTGAACTTGTCCCCCTGTAGAACTTAGTGTATGTATGGTTTTGCTTATGTGTGTGTTTTGAATGTAACCCTGATATTTTCCCCAAATAAATCCCCTGAGTGTAAGTTTTTGTCTTCTTCATTTAAAAAGGGTTTCTTCCAGGGAAAGGACCCCGTAAAAATTGGTAGTAAAGATCCTGTGTTACCCAGCCTCTTGCTATCCCCAGCAATTTGGGTAACACTTCTGTCTCAGCTTTTGTCTATCTTTTCCCAACTGGAAGGCAGGCAGTGATATTCCTAAGTGAAATTTATTTATTTATTTTTAGATTTATATACCACCGCTCTCAATATTGTCTCACGGCGGTTTACAATAAAAAAATACAATACAGACCTCTAAAAACCCCTTAATATATTAAAAGATGGCAATATTATCAGAGCTGGTCCCTGGCAGAGCTAGTCCATGCAGTCGTGCTTCTAGCTCACTGCCACACGCTGGCCAGCTTTGCATTTGGCTGTAGCTGCGAACAAGACCCCTGGGCCCAGAGGAAAAGGGGGTGGCTGAAGCTCATGGTCCCAGTGAGCTGTTTGGGGTTTTCCCCTCCTGTCCAAGCATCTTGAATGGTAGAGCATCTGCTTGGCACATAGAAGGTCCCAGGTTCTGGGTCAGTGATGCTCTGTATCCTTGGTCAGCAATGGGACAGCTTCTTGAGTTCTGGCCCCATTGGTGGACCTCCCGATGGCCCCTGGGCTTTGGCCCCTTTGTGGCACAGACTGTTGGACTGGATGGGCCATTGGCCTGATCCAACATGGCTTCTCTTATGTCCTCTGTATTCCTGGTGTTTGCGGGGGTGGGGTGGGGTGGGGGAACAGTGGGGAAGCTTCTGGAGTTCTGGGCCCCCTGGTGAACCTCCTTACAGCACCCACATTTTTGGTCACTGTGGGACACAGAATGTTGGACTGGATGGGCCATTGGACTGATCCGACATGACTTCTTTTCTATTCCTGTTTTCTCCTCTTCAGTGTAAAGGACCAAGCAGTAGGTGACCCCGAGACTGAATAGGCAATACTGACATTAATGGGCCAAGGGTCTGAGTCAGTACGAGGCCGTTTCCTGCATGTTCATTCCTAGTATTTTTTAAAAACTAAAATGTTCCATTTTCGTGGCTGTGTGGCAACTGTAATCAGCCTCTGATTGCGGGGATGTCTTTTGTGCCTTGTTGTCCAGCATCTACTCCCTCGAAGAAGGAGAAAACCGTCTAAAGGGCGAAGGAGAAAACCGCTCCTGCAGTGTGGTGACAGAGGAAGAGGATGACGAAGAAGAAAAAGCTTTCTGGGAGGAGCCCGTGCCCCACACGCCAGAGGCGAGGCTAGAAGCTCACCGCTTCCTTGAAGAAAGAAAGAACACTAAAGGGAACAGGTTATTGGTCTTTCTCACTCCCTGTTTCCCCTACTGATGATCAACGATTTTCTGTGTTACCAGATTTGCATTGATTTTCATCCCAGCCGCGCGACTCAGTGTTGTCTCTAAATAGCTGCTTGGGGTTTTCCCCTCCTGCCCAAGCAACATTCGATACGCCTTAGAGCGCGCGTGATGTTCACAAATCTGTAGGTACGGCACCTTTGTTCCGGCTGACTCTGCACTCCCTACGATGGAACACAAGGTGAGGCGTGGGCAGAGAGGACAGGTGGAGAAGGGACCGGAAGCGATAAAGGTCAAGGGGTGATCAGATGGCCAGGAGTAGCAATAAATTGAGTCCCTGCTCTTCTCCGCATCGCTGAGATGAGCTTCTGTGGCTGGCGGCTTAAGTTCCTTGGAGAGCATATTCTTACTGAAGGAGACACAGGAAAGGTCAGCCATCCCTTCCCTGTGCTGTGTGAATCAAAATACACAATAGGTCTGACCCAAGTTGGATGAGAGGTGCCAGATCCGGCTTGTTGGTTGGGGGAGTTGACCTTCAAAGCGTTCAGTTGCCCAATTCAGCTCAGGAGTGCTGCAGGAGCAGGAGGGCTTCAAGCTCCTCTCCTAGAATCATAGAGTTGGAAGGGACCTCCTGGGTCATCTAGTCCAACCCCCTGCACTGTGCAGGATAGTCACGACCCTCATCCACTGTCACCTGCCACCCCTTTGTGCCTTCACAGAATCAGCCTCTCTGTCAGATGGCTCTCCAGCCTCTGTTTAAAAATCTCCAAAGCTGGAGAACCCACCACCTCCCGAGGAAGCCTGTTCCACTGAGAAACTACTCTCACTGTCAGGAACTCCTTCCAGAGGTTTAGACGGAATTTCCTTTCTATTAATTTCATCCCATTGGCTCTTGTCCGTCCCTCCGGGGCAAGAGAGAACAAATCTGCTCCATCCTCTTTTAAATACTTGAAGATGGTGATCAGATCCCCTCTCAGTCGTCTCCTCTCCAGGCTAAACAGACAAAGCCCCCCCATGCCATTTCACATTTGGAAACAACTATGGCAGGGCTATTTGCCCACTCCTCAGGCTGAGCTTGTCCCTCGGGATGTGATTATTCAGATACGTGGTTAATATAGCAGAGTTTGCCCTGACCGAAGCGTGATACTGAGTGTAGTAAAATCAGTTTCCCTAGATGACTGTTGCAAGAACAACTACAAAAGGCAAACTGACATGTATCCAGGTAGATTCAATTCACATTCAGGTGGTGGTCAACAGGAGAGAGAGAAGCCTTATCTAAAGAAGCTGCTTTTCTTTACTAGAAGGAGTCTCAAAGTGGCTTCCAATCGCCTTCCCTTTCCTCTCCCCACAACAAACACCCTATGAGGTAGGTGGGGCTGAGAGAGCCCTGATATCACTGTTTGGTCAGAACAGCACTGTCAGAGCTGTGAGGAGCCCAAGATCACCCAGCTGGCTGCATGTGAAGGAGCAGGAAATTAAACCTGGCTCACCAGATTAGAAGCTGCCGCTCTTAACCATGACACCACCGGCTGTCTCAAGACTGTCCCTATCACCAGTGACCAGCTGGTCTGGCAACACGTGTGAGGGAATATGAAGGAGTCTTCTCTACAGGAGAGACCCGCAGAGATATGTGTCTCCAGGGAAGGCCATGGGAAGAGAGGGAAACGACAAAGTGTGTGAGAGAGGAGGGGTCAGAGGGCAGCTCCCAGGATAAGACCAAGAGAGGCATCCCCTTCAAGGATCTAACACCTGTACACAGGGTGATACAGCGCCCCCTCCTCCTATTCACCTGTGAAATGGCTTTCTGGAAAGCTCCTGAGCCCATAACCTGAGCATTCTTTGAGCATGGGATGGAAGTTCTCTGTTGGGATTGGGATTTGTTAGCCAGGACCTGAGCTCTCAGGAGCCATACATAGTTTTTAACTTTTCTGGCGTTTCTGATTTCAAGTGACACACTTCCTAGTATGAAAGTGAGGAAGGGGTGCTTTTAATGTATTTTAATCAAAAGCTAGATCGTGTCCTACAGGCTTCCTCTTGTCCTTTCTTTCTTGCCTCTTGGAAGGAATTGGAGTGCAAAATCAAAAACTGCTGTCCCTTCCTCCCCCTCCCCCCCTTTTTTTTTTTGACAGAGATCAGGACAAGGAAGAGAAGCCACCGAGGCCTTTGATCACAGCAGAAGGAAGAGTTCTCAACGCGAATGCTCCCCAGTGCGTAAGGAGAAGCCGTCCTCTTGGAGACCGAGCTCTGTTTTAATGAAAGGCTCAGCGAGCCAATGAGGGAGTACAATAATTCAGTAGTCAGAACAGAAGAAGAAGAAGACGAGTTGGTTCTTCTTTGCTGCTTTTCTCTACCCAAAGGAGTCTCAAAGTGGCTTACAATCTCCTTCCCTTTCCTCTCCCCACCACAGACACCCTGTGGGGTGGGTGAGGCTGAGAGAGCCCTGATATTCCTGCTCGGTCAGAACAGTTTTATCAGTGCTGTGGCGAGCCCAAGGTCACCCTGCTGGCTGCATGTGGGGGAGTGCAGAATCGAACCCGGCATGCCAGATTAGAAGTCCGCACTCAACCACTATACCAAACAGCTTTGCCGGATTCTCAAAAGAGTATTTTTTTTTCCATTTAAGGTTTGCTGTGCCCAGGCTTGATAGCCTGCTCCAAAGCTGGAGAATGAGTGTGATCAAGCACCAGGGATGGCCAAACTGTGGCGCTCCAGATGCCCATGAACTACAATCCCCACGAGCCCCTGCCAGTATGGTGCTGGCAGAGGCTCATGGGAATTATGGTCCATGGACATCTGGAGAGCCACAGTTTAGCCACCCCTGAAGTAGATTCTTCAACGGTTAAAAACGAGCAAGAATCCAGTAGCATCCTAAATAACAAACATTTTGGCAGGATGTAAGCTTTTATGAGTCACTGCTTACTTCTTCAGTTTACTTTAAGGAGCTCCTGGACACTTGCTCTTTTCTACTGCTACAGACGGAGTAAAATGGCGGCCTACCTTAATCTATTTCCAATGGTTAAGAAAGCTATCTTGGTTTCTGCTGTCCCCAACTCTATGTGCCAGCTAATATCTTTGTGCCCTAAGCCAGGGGTAGTCAACCTGTGGTCCTCCAGATGTCCATGGACTTCAGTTCCCATGAGCCCCTGCCAGCATTTGCTGGCAGGGGCTCATGGGAATTGTAGTCCATTGACATCTGGAGGACCACAGGTTGACTACTCCTGCCCTAAGCTACGATTTTCCAGGTTTTGCATGTTTGTTATTGACCAGTTCTCCAGATGGCAGAATTAAGATATGATCGTATGTGAGCTGCCTTTTTTATAGGGAAGGGGTTACAAGCAGACGACTAAAATAATTAAGGGGATGGAACACCTTCCCTATGAAGAAAGGTTAAGGAAGTCTTTAGCTTGGAGAAATTATGATTGAGGGGTGACATGACAGAGGTTGACAAAATTGTGCATGGGATAGAAGAGGTAGAAAGAAGGACTTTTCCCAAGAACTCTTCAGCACTCAATGACATTCATGAGCAGGAGGCTTATAACAGGTAAAAGTCAGTACTTCTTCGAATTCCTACTCAGGCCACAGAAACACACGTTCTCTTAGCCTGAGCTACCCCACAGGGTTGTTGCAAGGATAATACTGAGAAGGGGAGAACAATGTCAGCTGCTTTCTGCCCCCGTTGGTGAGAAAATAACTAAATAGGGAATTGCAGAGCTGGTATCTTGACATAATTTTTCCTTTCTCGTAGGAGTGATCTCCTGCTTTGCAGATGTCATGTCTCTCTGTCTTTCCCTGTTGATTCATTCATTTTACTTTGACCAGACGAGTTACTTTAAAAGGCTTCACCAGCGGTCATCCCCGTTTTAGTGTCACGTTAGAGGGCAATGCCGTCTTTGCCTTGTGCCCGAGAGCTACAAGGGGAAGGCAGAGCAGTGGCAGAAAAACAAATCCCGATGTTTGACAACACTGCCTTGCAAGGAACTTGCAGCTGTATCGATGTCTCAGCTCCCTTGTAACAATGTGTTGACAGCTGCACAAAAATGAGTGTCGTTTTCTCGTTCAGGGGAAGACAGACAGGCAGCACCTTGAAAAGGTTGCATCGGCAGGTTGGAACGGTGGCCCTCAGAGTTGAAAATGCAGGGGGGAGGTACCTTCAAAGCTCCTCAGACTTACTGCGTGGTCTACTTTTCTCTTTGTGTAGTGGATTAATGCAGCAACCTTGTTGGGTGATTAATTTCACTGAAACAAGAGGAAGAGGAAGCTACTGTGGCTACATGATCTTTTCTCAGATATCAAGTTCCTAGTCCTTTTAGTGCAGTTGCAGATACTGTGGTTTTTTGGTGAAAGATACTTTTCCTTTGTAAAGTGATACCTGTTAGATCTTTTTGTCTCTGATTTGTTATCCCTCTCCCACAATTTCTTTCTTTCTTTCTTTCTTTCTTTCTTTCTTTCTTTCTTTCTTTCTTTCTTTCTTTCTTTCTTTCTTTCTTTCTTTCTTTCTTTCTCTCTTTCTCTCTTTCTCTCTCTCTCTCTCTCTCTCTCTCTCTCTCTCTCTCTCTCTGGCTGCTTGCTTCATGGGCAAGGCTTAAAAAGGCCTAAGTTAAGAGTAAACTAAGTATTCTCAACATATCTTGTCTTGTATATACACGAGACAGATTTATAGAACATTCAGTCAAGAGAAGAATGTGTGTTCAATTTTTTTTCCCCTGGCATGCTTTGGGCCTCCATTGAGGAAGAAGGCAGGGTGGAAGTGAAGAAAAGAAAAGAAATAAAAGAGAGGGAATTTGAACACACTAATTAAAAAAAAATCAAAGTGAGGAAGGTTTGCCTTTTCTAGTTGGATTGGCTTGTGCCATTTATGCTGTCTGTCCTTCAGAGATGGCAGCTGCTTTCATAAAAAAAACCCTATTTATATAATCACCATGGAGCAGAAATAGCATTGCCAGCTTTGGGCTGGGAAATACCTGGAGATTTTTTGAGGGTGGGGGTGGAGCCTGGGGAAATGTGATTTTGGGAAGAGGAGGAACTTCCCCGCTCCAACACATGCAGCCAGCTGGGTGATCGTGGGCTTGCCAGAGCCCCAATAGTGCTGATCTCACCTCAAGGAACTCTCATCCCCGCTTCCCCCACAGGGTGTCTGTTGTGGGGAGAGGAAAGGGAAGGTGAATGTCAGCCGCTTTGAGACTCCTTTGGGTAGAGAAAAGCAGCATATAAGAACCAACTCTTCTTCTTCTTCTCCTTCTAAAACAGGTCTCTTGTTTCCAGGCTGAAATCATGTATATGAGGACCCCTGGCTTAGAGAAGTGAAACCGAACAGGCAGTGTAGGTTGAAACAAGACCCAAACACTGAGGAGACTGATCTTTCGAATGAATAATACATTATAACACTCTCTGAAAAAATGTCACATATTGATTTTAAAAAACAACACAATGCTATTCTATTCCACATAAATAACAGGTACGACATCATTTCTTCATTAGTTTTGCTGCCAGTAGATGTCTCTCTCCCAGCATGAGCTGCCTTTAAGAAAATAATAAATTTGAGTTTGGTGCACAAGGCTTCCTTCCCGGTTGAACTTCACCCCCCCCCCCTACAAACTGCAAAACAGTTTATGTATTTCTACAGGTATTCTTCAGTCCATCGTTGATCTTCTGTGCAGGCAACCACGAGGACTGCGCATGAGTAGCCCTGCCACCAGAGAGGTCTTTACCGACAAGAATCTCCAGGAGGCACTGCGCATCAGAGCCAGAAACTTGTTCCTTCCCAGGCACTTCATGCTCCCTTGCAGCAGTACCCTGCTTTTAACTACACAAAGGAGTCTCAAAACAGCTTACAATTGTCTTCCCTCCTTCCCCCCACAACTGACACCCTATGAGTTAGGTGGTGCTGAGGAACTGTGACTGATCCAAAGTCATCCAGCTGGTTTTGTGCAGGCACACATGCCTTTCCTTCTGCCCCACTGAATGCTCTGACTTTGGTAGTGCTAGTGGTACTGAGGGCGGGGATGCTGGTGTGTGGGAGCACATGGTTGCGTGGTGGGAACAGATTCTGACTCTGGCACGCAGCACCCCCTGGAAGCTCTTAGCTGTGAAGACCTCTCTGACAGCAGGCCCACTCATGTGTGCCTGCACAGAAGATACTCGATGAACAATAGATACAGGTAAGTGCCACTTTGTTCTACATCAGGAGAACAATGCATGTCTTGTTAACAAAGCCATGCCTGATGTCTTCTAAAACCTTTAGCAGTCAAAGAACTTCATCCCAGCCTTCTAAAAGTGCGTGTGTTTTCTTTCTGTCTCTAGGCTTCCTTTCTCCTTGAAAGATGACGAAGAAAACAACCAGTTCATTTTGGATCTTGCTGTTTACAGGTAAGAATAATGGGGGTAGGGTTGCCAGGTCCCTCTTGGCCACCGGCAGGGGTTGCGGTGCAGGGTAGGGTTGCCAATTCCAGGTTGGAAAACTCGAGATTTGGGGATGGAGCCTGGAGAAGACAGGAATCTCAACGGGGTATGATGCCATAGACTCCATCCTCCAAAGTGTGTGTATTCTCTGCAATCTGGAGTTCAGGCTGGTATTCTTAGATTTCTACGGTTTTTAAATATTTTAAAATATTTGCACATCTACAGTGCCTGCTTTGTTGGGTACTGCCTAATGCAGCCTTTCTCAAATTTTTTAACATTGAGAACCCCCTGAAACACTCTTCAGGCTTTGAGAAACTCCAGAAGTGCTGAATGTGATGGGGAAGCATAGCTGTGTACATACCTACTCAGAGCCCTTCCCCTTTACATCCCCTCCAGGTCCATTGTTGGCCATGAGGAAGGGGGTGCAGGTTGACATGACCATATATGGTCCTATCACCTGATAGATGTTGAACAAATTTAAAAAATATATTAAAATATATTAAAATTGAATTCACTCCCACCCATTCAGGAAACCCTTCCAGGGCCATCAAGAAACCCCAGTGGTTCTCAAAACCCTGGTCAAGAAAGCCTGGCCTAATGTTAACAGGTACCAACCAACTGGTTTATAGATCCACAAAGGGGGCTGAAGGAACAGTCAGGGTTAAATTGGTCTGACAGCACAGCTGAACATAGCTATCTAAATCCCTCTCATTGCAGGCAGCTAAACTGAGATGCAATTGCAGCTCTGATTTCATTTCATTCAGTTTTCATGAAGACTTAGGTTTGGTTTCCTCTACACTGTTTCTTTGGTGCCTGCGGGCACCTTGGGAATTCTGCCATAAAATGCTGGGTGCAGCCACAAAATGGCTGCTGGAAGAGGTGGAGCCAGTAACAAGATGGCTGCCGCCAAGCAGTTTCCCTTCAATCGCACATAGAAGATCCTTGTTGCTATGGTGACAGCTGTTGAAGAAAGGATTTTTTTAAAAAAAGTCTGCACAGCCAATCAAACCTCCAATGGCTGACCAGCTCCCTTCTTTTCTTAAATGTTCAGAATAGAGAAAGGGAGAAAAGCAAGGTATTAACAAAGTAGAAATAAATCATAAGAGAATTCAAAGCCCAAGAGCACCCTCTGTTCCATAGAGCTTGGGGGAGATCAGGAGGCCAGAGAAAAAGAGAGAAACAAAACTGTTGTTAGGATTGCTAGACCTCCAGGTGGGACACCAAGCAAAAGAATCATAGAGTTGGAAGGGGCCTCCAGGGTCATCTAGTCCAACCTGCAGCAGAATGCAGGAAATTTACAACTACCTGCCCATCTACAATTGGCTCAGTTCCGGGCCCAGACTATGTCACATCCCAACCCAGAGCTAGCAACCCTGTTCTGAATTTGCCTAGAGATGTAAGGCCTTGCAGGATGTAGAACTAGGGTGTCAAACATACGGCCCACAGACTGGAATCAGCCCATCCAGTGCTTGTATCTGACCCATGAACAGAGACTGGGCAATATGTATCCCAAAAATCTCTTGGATTGAGCATCCACCACTTGCTCAGGATCCCCAGCCCCACAGAGACCAGACTGGCCTCAACCATAGTCAGGGCTTTTTTGGGTCTGGCCTCTGCCTAGTGAAATCAAGGTCCTGTTCAGGGCCCATAAGACAGAGCTGTTCCACTAGGCCCATGGCTGAGGCCTAGTATTCTAGCTGGCCCGTATTCTTGGTCCTGTCAATTTCCAACCGAGAAATAAACTTTCTTACGTGTCCCACCTTTCTTTTACATGAAGGATGCATCATCCGGCACAGCAGGTTTTATAATTTTAGAGAAACTGTTTATGAGCTAAATTTAATTATTTGTGTATTTAAATTTTTTGGTAACCTTTTTAAATGTCCGCATTTTGGTACGTTGTGACCCTCAACCTTTTGGAGAAGCACGGGGTAGAAGTATCATTCATTCATTCATTCATTCATTCATTCATATACTGCCTTCCCCGAAGCCTGAAGGCGGTTTACGTAACGATACAGAAAACTTAGATTAACAATAATAAAGTGATAACAACAAGCAACATAGAACAGTAGAAAAATATGGAAAACATTAACATATACTGATAGCCCAGTGGGTTGGGCAGAATTGCAGAGAACTGTCCTGACTGTATCTCATCATGTTAGTAAATACCTATGCGAAGCAGAATGCTATGGATCCAACTAGTTTATGGAGACAACGCTATGCTTCTTAGTATAAACATGACCTACCCCTTCACCCTTTCTCCCCACCCATTAAGAGCCACTCAACTAAACAGACTTGTTTATTCTGAAGACATCTAGACACCTCTCTGCTTGATGTTGACGTCCAGCCCTCCTACATCCGGGTGATGGTCAAGGGCAAGGTCAGTACCGCTCTACCGTAATACGTAAGTTCAGTTTTTAGTCATTTTCAGTGTGCTAATTTTGGTGCCTTGACTCACCATACTGACGGAGCGATGGGACTTGAGGAAAGGGAAATGACATCATAAATGAAGGTGACAGGGCGGTTAGTGGGGAGCTGGGATGGGGCAAAGAGTGCTGAAGACATATATGAGAGGTAGAGAGGGAGAACCAGTTCGGAGGGAGAACACAAAGGCATCTTGGGGTCATGCCATTTTGGAATGCCAGCTAAGGAGAGAAGGCTAGAATTATTTATTTGAATCAATAATGCTTCTCATGTTGAGAGCGTCTTGCCCAGGGGTCCCCAACCTTTCTGAGACTGCGGGCATATTTGGAATTCTGAAAGAGCATGGTAGTCACAATCACAAAATGGCTGCCACAAGAGGCGGGGCCACACACACCAAGGAAGCCCCAGGGCAGCTGAAAAAGAGGGCAATTCAGGATTATACCAGGAAAGAGAAGTGAGAGAGAGTAAAACAAACCAGTCAGTCCTTTAAAAAAACTTAGGTGCCATGAAAGGGGTTGGCCAGGCCTTGGGCTGGTAGTCCGCTATCGATATAACTATCTGTTTTTCCTATTTGTCTGTCTGCCTGCCCATCATCCATCCATCATTTACCACCCGAGGCATGAGATGATGGAAGTCCATTGAGAGGGGAAGGGGAGGTTAGTTTTCACTGCCCTGGAAGGATAAGGTTTATGCTGTTTTATTGGGGGATTTTATTGTGGGTTTTTTCTATTATGTAACCCGCCACGAGCCAGCTAGCCTGGAGGTGTCAAGCTATAAATTAAATAATAATTATTATTACAATTGTCTATATCTGTCTATCCATTTTAGAGCCTGAAGCGGCGCGTAGGAGGCCAGCACCGTGGCGTTGAGAGGAGGGGAGGCTGCGGCGGTGTGACAGAGCTCTGTGCCTGCATGTGGCCACTGGCTGGCACACTGCTGCCCCTCCTCTCCTGCCACAGTGCTGGCCGCCTCGGGCCTGGGTAACCACCGAGGCAGCCGAAATGCACAACCATAATTCCATTTCTACCTGTCTGTCCATCTGTCGGTCTGAGATGGAGTTTTCATCTAGCTAGACTTTGGGACTAACGCTCCCCAAATGCCATCCGTGAAGTGCAGACCATAGATTGCCCTACTCTTGAATACTGTGTGTGTGTGTGTATACAAAATTACAATTGAAAGTTGCCTTTGACTGACAGTCCAAAAAGGCCCCAAAATAGAGTCAAGTGTACTTCTGGGCCATTTTCCTTCCTGCCGAACCCCATTTTAATTCAGGTAAGCTTTTCTGCGTGACAAAATTAGCCCTAAGAGCTATAATTTACAGGGAACAGAGAGCTGAAGGTATATACCTTTTCTGGAGGGGAAAAAAAGAGGAATCTTCCATTTCCCTCGTTTTCAGTTGCAAAAACGCAGTGGTGCTATTAAGCTGAGCCCAAGATGAGAAACTCCATTTGTAATCATGCTACTAAATGCAGATTAAAATTACTTTAATCTTCAAGGGAGTAGCATAATTATTCCCATTTAGTTGCTAATATAACTTAAGCACGATGTCATAACCTTCTTTAGAAATGTCACATCCACCCCACCCCCCCAGCGGCAAAGCTGATGTCATACCCGCATGTCTCTGTCTGTCTATATATACACGCACGCATCATACTTAATACCTTAAATGGAAAATGTTTAAGATGCAAATCGCCCATTGGGACTGCGGTGGTAATACGTACCGCAAGAGAAGGTTTAACTCAATAAATCTTCTCAGATCAAAGACATGTTAACTGTGTATTTTCTAACTAGGTCACATGTGTGTTATTCTGCCATTTTAATATTCCATCTCCCCATAAATCCACCCAAATAAGTCTGGTAAAATATGAGGTTTTGAAATGAATCTTAAATCAAGTGGTTTATTTCTTTGGCACTCTCTCTCTCTCTCTCTCTCTCTCTCTCTCTCTCTCTCTCTCTCTCTCTCTCTCTCTCTCTCTCTTTTGTTTTTTTAGCCTTTTCAGCTTGTCCTCCCTGCAGAAGTGAAGCCAGACAGCAGCTCTGCCAGAAGATCTCAGACAACTGGACATTTGGTTGTCAGCCTGCCAAAGGTAAGAGAAGTGTTCCCCACAGGTGTTAAAACAGAGGGCAGTTCCCCAGGGGCCAGTCAGAGGGCGGGCCCTCCCCCTGAGGGCCAATCAGAGGCCCCACAGTGGTTACTGATGGTGCACCAGCTTACCTGAGTGGTCTTCAAGGGGTAGGCCCTCCCTCCCGAGGGCTGTTCAGAGGGCCAGCACGTCCTGACAAGTACCCTACACATTTTATTTTGTGTGTGTGTGGGTATAAAACCTGTTAAATATTTATCAGGTGAGATGAAGAAGAAGAGTTGGTTCTTAGATGCCACTTTTCTCTCCTTAAAGGAGTCTCAAAGCGGCTTACATTCTCCTTCCCTTTCCTCTCCCCACAACAGACACCCTGTGGGGGAAGCGGGGATGAGAGTTCCTTGAGGTGAGATCAGCCCTATTGGGACTCTGGCAAGCCCAAGATCACCCAGCTGGCTGCATGTGTTGGAGCGGGGAATCAAACCTGGCTCGCCAGATTAAAAGCCGCCTCTCTTAACCATTACACTAAGCTGGCTCTGTACTGCCTGTTGTGGGGAGAGGAAAGAGAAGGAAATTGTAAGCTCCTTTGAGTCTCCTTCAGGTAGTGAAAAGCAGGGTATAAAAACCAACTCTTCTTCTGTTTTCCTTTTCCCCCAGTAAATATATTATAACCTGTATTTTAATACATATGTATGTTGGGGGGTAAACGGTCATGACTGGGGAAGGCACTGGCAAACCACCCCATATTGAGTCTGCCATGAAAATGCTGGAGGGCGTCACCCCAAGGGTCAGACATGACCCGGTGCTTGCATAGGGGATACCTTTACCTTTAATACTTTTAACTTTTAATGACAGTATTACAAGGGATGGCATGGATTTTGTTAAAAGTGGCAATCCGAGTTTATATTAGAATTTTTTTTAAAAATTACCATTAGGTATTCCTTTTATTTGGACAGCTTTGGTATTAGGGAAGGTAGAATGCTTTTGTTTTCTCTAAATTTGTTTTTGTGCTAGGATCTTATTAGAAATGAAAGAATGTAACGAAATGTCATTAAGGGATAAGAATAATGGATATAAACAAAGAACATAGCCAACAGTGTTATAACACAAGTTTTATTATATGCTGTGTGGTTCCTGTTTTATTTCTAAATAAAATTATACACACACACACACATATGTAGAACCTGAAGAAGTGGGCAGTGACTCAGTGATCAGGACAAATGGACTCACAATTTTAGCTGCATCAGAAGAAGTGAGCTGAGCGGTGACTCGGCACATTCGTCCCCTGCTGCAAAAATTGTTTGGCTTTCGGGTTCTATGGGACTCTCGCTCTTTGCTACTTGAAGAAGTGGCCACCGACTCACAGGAACTCATTCCTTGCAATACATTTTATTAGTCTTTAAATTGCTCTTCTGCTCTACAGCTGTGGTTCTCAACCTTTCTAATGCCGCGACCCTTTAATACAGTTCCTCTTGTGGTGGTGACCCCCAACCATAAAATTATTCAAGGGTTCTTTTGCAGAAATTAAACCGAAACTGACCAGTGGTGTGAAGATCCATTGTTCGTGATTGTATATAAATTGGCTTTTTTCCAGGGTTTCTCAGTTCAGTTCTGCCTCTTGTCCCACCATGCCGATCTCGCTTTTTTCCACTGCTCCAGACAGACGAACACTCTATCTTGATCTACCCCACAAGGCTGTTGTGTGGGTGGTGTCTCCCCCCCCCCCGGCCAAGCTGCTTGCCCTGCCGCGACCCCTGTGAAAGGGTCGTTTGACCCCCAAAGTGGTCCTGGCCCCCAGGTTGAGAACCGCTGCTCTACGGCAAGTTGAGGGTTGTAACCAGGGGCTCCTAGTCGGACTCCAGCGAGCACACGCCACAGGCTGTCCTGCTAAAGATGCAACATTACAACGAAACCAATCTCGCTCTGTTTTTTTTCCCCAGGCGAAAGACACAATTGTGGCTCCCCCCAAAAAAACCACTTCAAAGGAGCTCTCTGGTATCAATCAATCGCAGGCACATCTTAAAAGGTAATTTTGGAGATCCTCTCCCCCCCCCCCCACACACACATTGTTTTATATGGGATGGAAAAGGGTTATTCATCTGCCGGTATATCGGCACACAATGGGCAGGTAATTGTCGACAGTAACAAAAAAAGGGGGAAGGTATTGATTTGTATGAAGTAAGCTCTGCAGGCAGGCTGTTGGCCTAATAGCCTGTCCAGGGCTGCATATAGACTTATCTGCTTCAATGGTGGAGCCAAGAAAGCTCTTACAACCATGGGGAAGTTGTATTCCTTTGAGGGACACCGAGCCCCCCTCGATATTACGGAAAAAAAACTCAGGTCCTTCCGGAAGAACAGCTTCTTCAGATCCTCTGCTCTGCTCCAGCACTAGGACAACATAGGTCGGTTTGGAGTCCCTTCTTGTCTTGAGCCAGTGTGACGTGGTGGATCAGAGAGGTGGCTTCCATAGTGTTTGCCTGTTTTATGTAAACCGCCCTGAGCCTCAAGGGAGGGTGGTATATAAATATAATAAATAAACAGTCTGATGAGCTGGGTTTGATTCCCCGCTCCTCCACATGAAGTCAGCTGGGTGACCTTGGGCTTACCACACAGAGCAGTAAAATCAGGGCACTCTCGGCCCCACCTCCCTCACAGGGTGTCTGTTGTGGAGAGACGAAGGGAAGGGGATTATAAGCCGCTTTGAAACTCCTTCGGGTAGAGTAAAGTGACATATAAGAACCAGTTCTTCTGCAGTAATATCAGGGCTCCCTCAGCCCCACCTACCTCGCAGGGTGACTGTTGCGCGCAGAGGAAAGGGAAGGAGATTGTAAGCCGCCTGGAGACTCCTTCGGGTAGAGAAAAGCGTCATATAAGAACCAAGTCTTATTATTATTTTCTGTTGGTAAGGGAAGACTTTCCATACCTGTTGCTGCCTCTTCCTGGTTTCACAGGTGCTGAGCATCACAGTCTTTCCTGTAAATTTCATGCATGGCAAATGATTGGGAATTTGAGCTAGATGGGGGCCTCCTTCCCATGTCTCCCCTCCCATGAGCTTCCTTGGCAAGCCATGGTTGTTTCAGTCACCTTCTCCCCTCCTCCCACATTTGTAATGGTGTCCAGCAGCTTTAAAATGGGTTAGATAGTTTCATGGAGAGCTCAAGGGCTACTGGCCATGGTGATTCACGGGAACGTCTCCCTTCAGAGCCACTAAACCTCTGAATCTCAGAGTTAGGAGGCAACATCAGGGAAGGAACTTTATGCCCTGTTGTTGGCCCTCCAGAGGAATTGGCTGGCCACTGTGTGAAATGGGATGCTGGACTAGATGGACCCCTAGTCTGATCCAGCAGTGTTCTTCTTATGTTATTAGGAAGGCCTTGACCTCTATGCTCTGTTGCTGAGTGTGCAGAGGAACATGTTGGCCCCTGTGTGTGACAGGAGGCTGCACTAGATGGACCACTGGTCTGATCCATCAGGGCTCTTCCTACATTGTAATAATCAGATGCCGGTCTTTGAGCAGCTAGAGCAGATGGCTGTGATTACTAAGAGTCAGCAGGGCCTTCTCAAGAACAAGTCATGTCAGACTAATTTTATCTCTTTTTGAGAAAGTGACTACACTGCTGGATCAGGGGAATGCTGTGGACATAGTATATCTCAATTTTAGTAGTTTTTCATAAGGTTCCACGTGATATTCTTGTTGACAAACTGGTAAATGTGGTATGGATCCTATTACTGTTAGATGGATCAATAACTGGTTGACAGATCACACCCAAAAGGTGCTTGTTAATGGTACATCATCCTCTTGGAAAGGAGCGGTGAGTGGAGTACCCCAAGGATCTATCCTGGGCCCTGTGTTGTTCAACATATTTATAAATGATTTGGATGAAGAAATAGAGGGGGTTCTTATTAAATCTGCATATGATACTAAACTGGGAGAGGTAGCAAACACACCAAAAGGATACAACTCTATGATTCTATGACTAAATGGACTTTTGGTCTGATCCAGTAGAGCTTTTCTATGTTCTTATCAGGGGAAGGCCTCGGCTTCTATGCCTTGTTGTTGGTTTTCCATAGGAACTGGTTGACCCCTGTGTGAGCCAGGATGCTGGACTAGATGGAGCACTCTTCTTATGTTCTTACATTCTCAACACAAAGACTATCCAACGAGGTGAAAAACCAATTCCATTTCGCTGAGTTTCAAGTTGCAGAGAATCTAACATTTCCTTTGTCACTCAAGTCTTTGAGCTACACTTAAAAGTGATAGATGCTTCCCGCTTTGGGATTACTGGAGAGTCGTTAGGGCTTGAACAAGGAGAGAAGTTGGCAGTAGCCCTGTAGCTCCCTCCCTTCCCCAGCTATTGGTATTCAGTGGCCTACTCACGGAGCCTCCTGTCTGCACGCTCAAGTGAAGCAAGCTGGAAACGGTCCAGGTGATTTCATCAGGGCGATGCCGAAGACAGCTCCTTCTCGGACTTGTTTCGTGATGGAGTCCCTGTCGCACTTGACGCAAGCAGCTCAGACTGTTAATGTGCTTTGCACATAAGCTCTAGGATAGCGATCCCCAACCTGTGGGCCGCGGACCATGTGTGGTCCTTCGACTAATTGGAGGTGGGCCCCGAAGGACGCCTTCTCTCCCCCCCCCCGGCCCTTTACTTCATCCCCCCCAGCCCTTTACAACACACTTCATGGTTGTGGTGTGTCTGTATCTTATTTTGAAGGGATGTTTAAACATTACCATAGCGATCAGAGAGCGCTAGGGCAGTGGTTGAGAGTAGAGGAGTAAACTACCCCCCCCCCCACCGGGCCTCAGTAAAAGGCGTTGAGTGGTCCCTGGTGAGTGGTCCCCAGCGTTGAGTGGTCCCCGGTGATAAAAAGGTTGGGGACCACTGCTCTAGGACACAGACGAGGCATGGGCTTTTAGGCATAATGTGCCGTATCACAAGGCCTTCAGAACCACCAGAAACAATTGTCCTGGGCAAGACTGCGTGGATGCAGCTTGCATTAAAGAGAGCTTGGCCTATTTTGCACACAACGGATAATGCACTTTTAATGCACTTTAGAAGTAGATATTCCTGTTCCGTACAGGAAAGTCCAGCTGCCAAAGCACATTGAAAGTGCATTATCCTATGTGTACGGAATGGGCCCTTGCTTCCCAGCAAGGACGTAACTGATGATGACTTCCAATTCAGGAAGACTCCCTTGCCGTATGCCCTCCAGCTTCCTTACCAAAAAAGGTCAAGCCCTGTGGCCTGTATCAGTCAAGCAGTTACATTATTTCCATTCATTTAAGGAATCCACGCCTGGCCTTTCCGCTCTGCCAATTCGGTGCTTGACATCATTTATGCGGGATAGTTAAACAGGGATAAATGTTTTAATGACGGCTGCCAAAGCTGACAAATGTCCTTGTCTTTTAGCTCGTTTGAGAGTGGGAACGGGGTCCCCCCCTGCCCCCCACATTAGGTTCTATGATGAATTGAGTGACTTTGAAAACCCACCTCCGAAGCAACTATAATCATGTGATTTGAAGTCACGGCACTTATTCTATTCCTTTTCTTTCTTTTTTCTTTTGCAAATTAGCCAGGACGATAAGGGTTTATTGCCGCTCCGGGATGACCATTTTTAGTGCATTGGCCGAAAGATTAAATCCCCATCAGTGTCATTAAAGGGTTTAATCACAGGGAAGATCTAGTTGCCCGGCCCATGAACAGCTGAAGAATGTCAGAGTGTTTTTCTCTTATCAGGAAAAGCTTTTCAGTCCCGCACAGTATCTACCTGGCTCTATAAAAACCTAATTCCATATATCTATGAACTGTCTTGGACCGTCTCACTCGCCAGCTCTGAAGGAGCTATAAAGACGGCTACGGTATTTTCACATCCTCCAGAAAGCAGAATGTGGTACACTCGTAGGTCGATGTAGACTGGTTTCTTGAAAAATCCCAAAATGGCATGACATGCGCATCACACAGCATCCTAATCCTGCTGTAGGTTGTATCGGTCAGGCCGCACCTGGAGTCCTCTGTGCCATTCTGCAGGCCTCACTTCAGCAAGGATGTAGATGAAATTGAAGAAATGTTGGTTTTTATACCCCACGATTGATTGCCCAAAGGAGTCTCAGAGCGGTTTACAATCGCGTTCCCTTCCTCTCCCCACAACAGATACCCTGTGAGGTGGGTGAGGCTGAGAGAGCGCTGATATCACTTCACGGTCCGAACAGCTTTCTCAGTGCTATAGTGAGCCCAAGGTCACCCAGTTGGCTGCTTGTGGGGGAGCGGGGAATCAAACCGCAAGCAGCCAACTGGATGACCAGAGAGCCCTGATATTACTGAAGAAGAAGAGTTGGTTCTTATATGCTGCTTTTCTCTACTCGAAGGAGTCTCAAAGTGGCTTATAGTTGCCTTCCCTTTCCTCTCCCCACAACAGACACCCTGTGAGGTGGGTAAGGCTGAGAGAGCCCTGATAATACTGAAGAAGAAGAAGAGTTGGTTCTTATATGCCGCTTTTCTCTACCCAGAGGAATCTCAAAGCGGCTTATAGTCACCTTCCCTTACCTCTCCCCAGGTATTCCAGAAGGTAAGTCCAGATATAATAGCTGATTTCCCCCAGTCTAATCTAGTGTGTGTGTGGGAGGGGGGTCAAGGTAGATCTTCACAAGGATTTGTCTTTATATCTCTCCAACACCTCACAAAAAACATTTAACAACGCTGACATCAATATAACCCGCCGTGAATTATACCCTTCCCTTCAAATAGCAGCAAATGGCTGTTTGTTTGTTTGCTAACAAAAGGCGTGTTTTTATCTTGGCTTTGCAGAGACTGGAAATAATTGAGGTATTATATTGAAAAATACGCGAAGAGGTGGGAAGAGGTGGTGGAGCAAAATCTGCCACAAAAATGGTCATATAAGAAAGCGTGCTGCTTTAGCATCTACCACACCTGGTTGTTGGGGGGTTTTTTTGGTGCACAGGAAATTGCTGTTTGGAAATTATTTGCCGTAAGCTAAAAACACACACACAACAATCTGCAGACCTTCCAGGGATTAAAAAAAAAAAATCTAAGCAGAGGTTTTTGCACTGCCTCTGCTTCTCTCTCGCTTTTGTGATTTAACACCTACGCACACCACTGTGACGAGGTCAGCAGGTTTAGGGGAGAAAAATCAGAGGAGAGCCACAGAGCTCATACGGCCTCGGAAAGACTTTTGACACCTGAGTAACGACACCCAGAACCAGGAAGGGGTACGCTCAAGGCCAGGGGTAGTCAAACTGCGGCCCTCCAGATGTCTGTGGACTACAATTCCCAGGAGCCCCCTGCCAGCGAATGCTGGCAGGGGCTCCTGGGAATTGTAGTCCACAGACATCTGGAGGGCCGCAGTTTGACTACCCCTGCTCAAGGCCATGCGAGGCCATCCGCAGAAAGCCTGGGGGTGGGGTGGGAACATCCCCTGGCAGGATTGTTTCAACATAATCATTTAAAATATATAATTGTTTCATAGAATCGTGGAGTTAGAAGGGACCTCCAGGGTCATCTAGTCCTGCCCCCTGCACTATGCAGGACACTCACAACTTACCTGCCCACCCACAGTGACCCGGATTGCATCCCCCAGATGATGTTCCTATTCCCCCCCAAAAAAAACCCAGAATCCCTGGCCACTTTGGCTTGAAAGAAATCGCCTCCTGATCCTGACATGGTGATTGGCATTTCCCTGGGTGTGCGCAGAAGGGAGACAAGAGCCAAATATTGTGCAAATGTTTTTGTGTAAAGAATCCTGCCAGGAGGCGCAGTGACACCAGATACCGAAAGAAGGGGGAATGCGCACGAAAGCTAAAATCTTGAATAAAACTGTGTTGGTCTTAAAGGTTGCCCCTAGACTCGAACTTTGTTCTTGTTCATTTGTCATTACAGAAGTGCACCAACGGAGAAGCTAGAGGTGGATCCCACTAAGTACTCATTTCCTGACGTTACGAGCATTGTCCAAAACAAAGAGCTGAGTGGACAAGGCCCTCTTAGACTTCAGCGGCCGAAAGCCGTGGACACCAGAAGCACACCAGAAGTCTTTGAGGATGACCCAGAGGTCCCACCTTTGATGTAAATCGTTTACTTGAGCTCCAGTAGGCTGTTAACCTGCTCTAAGAATCTATTTTTGTGTGTCTGTGACCTGATTTCCACGTTCAGTTGCATAAATAAACCAGAAATGCTTTCTTGCAATTGTCTTTGGTGATCGTTGAAAATCCTTATGATGGACATTCACTTATAACAAGCAGAACAATAGCACAAAATCTTTGTTGGATTTCCATAGTTCCTCCTTTCTTGGGAATTCCTATGTCAAATCTAAGTAGAGCATAATAAAATCAATAGCACCTTTAAGACCAACAAAGATTTATTCAAGGCGTGAGCTTTCAAGTGCAAGCACTCTTCCTCAGACTAGAGCATGAATACTTTCCAGGGTCTTTCAAGCAATCCTTTCTTGTACTGTCTGTGCTGGCTTGGCTGGAGGCATCAGGTTGCAGCAGGATTAGCTGTCTTGTCAAAGCTGAGCCAGTCAGGAGGAGGCAGAGACAGAGGAAGCCAGGTGAGAAGGTGGGAGAGCAGGCAGGGCAATCCAAGAATCAGTGTCTAAAGGACCGGTCCAAGATAAGATGTTCGAAGGAAGTCCAGCAAAGCAGGAAGTCCAGCAAGACAGGAGTCAGGAAGGGTGAGTGGCAGGAAGCAGTTCCCATGGTTGCGTCCATGTCTGTCTGCTGTCCTAGCAGCCCTTCTGTAGTTCTCCATGCAGACATTAGCTCTCATCCTGACTCATCCATCTCAAGCAGGCGGCGTCGGGCCAGTAACCGTGCACTGTGCTTTTTAGTCCGCAGTTCACTCCAAAGATGCTGCCTGAGACGTTCTGCAGATGTCTCTGGTGTGCCAACAGCCTGAGTTCCTTCAGCTTGTCCCTGGCTGGGTGCACTATCTGCATTTGCGTGCATGTGCACAAGCCTGAGGTGCCTCTGCAAGAACTTCCAGCTGATAGTGTTTAGCAACTTGCCCCTTTGTCTTATCCCAGGTCGAGCTCTTGCCACTCAGTTCTCCACCTGAGGAGCCCCCACTGGCCTGAGGCGGGCCCATGGCATTGTGTCAGAGACCAGACCAGACATGGAGGCCTATGAGCGAATCTTCCTATGTCTTGTCCGAACCAAAGAAGCAGTGGGTGGGGGAGAGGGGGAAACGTGCCTGCGGTGGAACTGGAGATGCATCTGGTTTTTGAGCGTCAGTGATGGGGGAAACGATCTGATGTGGAACCAATTGCAGCTGTCATATCATAGAATCATAGAGTTAGAAGGGGCCATACAGGCCATCTAGTCCAGCCCCCTGTTCAACGCAGGATCAGCC
Organism: Paroedura picta; assembly: GCF_049243985.1. Taxonomy (NCBI): domain Eukaryota; kingdom Metazoa; phylum Chordata; class Lepidosauria; order Squamata; family Gekkonidae; genus Paroedura; species Paroedura picta. The sequence goes on from NC_135377.1 coordinate 7,951,434, forward strand.
CACAGAGTTCACTGCTCAAAGGTGCACGGTACAAAGTGTGATTTGGCCCTCAAACAATAAACCAGGGGTAGTCAACCTGTGGTCCTCCAGATATCCATGGACTACAATTCCCATGAGCCCCTACCAGCGTTTGCTGGCAGGGGCTCATGGGAATTATAGTCCATGAACATGTGGAGGACCACAGGTTGACTACCCCTGCAATAAACCAGGAGCTTTTATGGAGGGTGCGTGTCTCAGTAAGCGGCTAAACATTGCAGTGAAAAACGGATATAAAACCCAACTCTTCTTAGATTTAAAATGCTGCCAATAGCCTGGAGAATTTAAACAGGGAGGCGAGGGGGGAAAGGTTACAAAATTTGGGCGTTCTGTCACTTCTTTCTCTGAAGTGTGGAGCTCAGATTAACATAAATTACATTCACACGAGAGTCTGCTTTTTTTTTTTATGAGGAAAGGATAGAAATAAATCCAGATCAACAAAAACTCCCTATAAATTGGCAGGATCTTAAAGAGGCGGCTGTCTGTGCAGCCTGTCTTCTTGTAGCCGGTGAGAATAAAGGTCAGGGAGAAATGATGGATGGTGTTTTCCAGCCACCCCCCCCCCCCCAGCAGGGAGCGTTTCTACAATCCCTCCCCTCAATTTATTACAGACAGTTTAGCACAGGGGTAGTCAAACTGCGGCCCTCCAGATGTCCGTGGACTACAATTCCCAGGGGCTCCTGGGAATTGTAGTCCACGGACATCTGGAGGGCCGCAGTTTGACTACCCCTAGCAGGTGACTGAATACCCCCCACCCTCAGCTTACCCTTGAAAGAGTAACACAGAAATATGACATGCTGTTTTTTGAAAGTTTTCTCCCCCCCTACCCCAATCTGGGATCCAGACGTGATCTTCATTCTAAAGAGCCATTCCAACCCCAAGATGACTTCACCTCCTAAAAATAGCCCCAGTGGTTGAGCTGCCATGGGGTTTGATTAACGAAGCGAACGAGAACAAATTAGCCAAAGATGGATCACTAATTTATTTAATAGCGTTCCGCCCTGCCTTTCTAGACAGAAAAGCACGGGGGCAATGTTTGCTTAATTATTGGATAACATGACCATATATGGTCATTATTTAGGACCATATATGGTCATATCAATCCATCCACCCCGCCCAAAATGGTCCATGATGGGCCTGGAGGGGGGGGGGAAGGGGAGGGGTCCCAGATGGATTTGTCCACCGCCATGCTTCCCAACCATGTGCTGCACAATTGCATAACTTCTGGGCTATCTCAAAGCCTGCCCTAATGACCATTCATTATTATTATTGTTGTCATTATTATTGTTGTCTTGCTTCTCGACGAAGGCCACTCAGTCTGGCTAACCCTCTCAATGTATTCCACTCAGATCCTTCCCTGGTGCTATTTCAGACTCCCCAGCGGGGAGGGAGAGAAGTGTTTGCCGTCACTTTATTTTTAATTAAGAAGACCTACATTTCGGGAGCGCGCCTTCTCAGAGCTGCCTGCACGGCTGCCAAATCAGTTATGGGGATAACCTAATCCAGGGGTAGTCAAACTGTGGCCCTCCAGATGTCCATGGACTACAATTCCCAGGAGCCCCTGCCAGCAAATGCTGGCAGGGGGCTCCTGGGAATTGTAGTCCATTGACATCTGGAGGGCCACAGTTTGACTACCCCTGACCTAATCCTTCGACTGGGACCCTCTTGGCTGTTCGAGGGGGGTGTGCAGCTGGAGGGCATCAGAAGGAAGTGCAGAGAAGGCAAGAGAGAGGCAGTGCTATTCTCTTTGAGGGCCACCTTTCCTCCCAGTGGCCACAGTGGTGCATCGTACACGAGGAGCACACCGATCCCTAATGCAGGTGGCGATTTATGCAACCTCTCCTTTTGCAGCCGAAGGAGAGATTGCATTAGGATGGCGCCTGTGTAGGGATTGGGGCTTCCCTTTTAGTACAACTGATGAGGAAATGTTTTCTCAGCTGCCTTTAAAATGCAATTCTGTAGTAAATCGAGCAAGACAGGAACGAATCCAGACTTGGTGCTGCCTACCGTTTCCCCTCGTAGGCGAGGATTTTTATGGGGCTTTTAGAGGCTTTACAAATGATAGCGGTCAGTAAACCAAGAGCAAACCATGCACAGGTTGATGCTGGCCCAGTAAAAGAAGCAGGAAGCAAGGTGTATGTTGATCATTCACCACAAGACTTTGCATGTGCCATTTCCTAATAAAAGACTCCCGGCATCCAGTGTCTGAGCTGCAGAAACCTTGCAGGTTATTAATCACCTCGCCAGGGATGAAAATGTATAGTTTGTTATGCAAATGGCCTTTCTTATCCTGGCTCTTTGTTTCTCGTATGCTTTGGATTTTAAGATTGGCTTCAGGGAAGAGAACCTAAGCCAAAAGGTAAGAAGGTTCTTCTCTGCCTAGGGAGACCATCTGGCTCTTCGGTTTCTGGTCATTCCTGGCAAAAAGCAGGGGTGGGGGAATTACTGGGAACAGCAGGGAGACCCATTTGATGTACAGCGAGGTGCCCATATCACTGCCCAAGTGACTCAGAAGTGACCTCATCTTATCCGGGATGTCAGGGCGATGTTCTGGCATGTGGGCAGAAACTCTATGGTAAATTTGGCTTCTACCATAGAGTTTTTGCCCAATACCTGAACATTGCCCCCAAAGTCCCAGATGTGATGACGTCACTTCCTGATCACGTGAGCAGTGACGTTGACACATTGCTGCATATCAGATGATCTCCCTCAACTCCCTGCTGGACAGCTGATCAGCAGTGGGGAGGCGGGGCCTGGCAGTGGGAAACCCCTGCCTCCACTGGGGGTGGGTTTTCTGGCAACCCAAACTTTCTCTGAGGTAATATTTGCTGCTACTTTGACATAGGGTAGGAGTGTCATAGCCCAGAAGCTCAGAGGAGCCAGCTGAGCTGTAGGTAGAATTTCCAGGAATTCCGAGAGCTGTAGGTACCATGGAGTTTCCGGAAATTCCTAGGGCTACCCATTGTCCCTTCTGGGATGCACCCCTATCACACAACCCTTATGTCTCCACCCCCCAGAAGACAGACAGAGCATGAAGGAATCCTGCCGGGGAATTTCTTGTTGTAACCTGGGAAAAAGTTTACCCGAACACCTTGTTTGTTCACGGTCCAGACTCATTCCCCAGCGTCTACCATCAAATATCTCCAAATATTCATTTGTTTCGTTTGTTTCGGGATTTATTTAGGGATTTCTATACCTCCCCTCTCAGTGGTACTCTCTCGGGGCAGCTTACACGATATAAAATTCAATAAATCCATACAATTAACAAACATTAGAACAGCTGGAAACAATTTAAAACCACAATTACTGTCACATCAGCAGACTAACAATCTGTAGCCAGTGAGATGTTAAGTTGGAGGCAGCAGGGGGGAGGAAGAGGGCAGAAGGGGTGGGTGGGAGGCCCGAAATTTGGATCTAATGTTATTTGTTATCCTGCCACCCTCAACCACAGGCCCAGCAGAAGACCTCCATCTTGCAGGCCCTGCGGAACTCAAAAGTGTCCCCACAAGTCCCTGATCTCCCTCCAGAGCTCATTCCACCAGGCAGCAGTCAGGGGCCAAGAAGACCCCAGCTCTGATTGAGGCCAGCCGGATTTCCTTAGGGCCAGGGATCCTAAGCTGGTTGGCGTTGCCCCTGGGGAACGCATTCAGAGTTCCCAACCTGAGCTCAGCAGATTTCTCCTACTGGACATATGCAAAAATGAGGCCTCTTTCCTAGGTAATAACCCAAATTCAGCCCACTCTGGTGACTGTTTCCAAGTGGGTTGTGCCAGCATGTGTGAAAGCGCCTCTTGCTTCTTTCAGAGATTTGCAAACCATAATCGTATCCCCCTCTCTCCCTCCCGCCCCCCCCTCGAGTTAATCTTATCTTTGGCAGACGCAACATAATACGCTCGGGCACATTGGAACACCTGTTCGAATCTTTCAGTCTCTTAATTTCTTGATTCCTGTGCGCAGCTCACATGGCCCTGCAATGAAAAGTAGCTTTATGTCTGAAATCTGCTTAATTTGAACGTTGGCTTAAACAAAGCGGGGGGGGGGGGAGGAAGCAGCCACAAATTCTCCTCTCCGTTCGGTGTGTGACGACTGAAGGAAATGGCAGGAAAGCTATTTCTTTTTCTTTCTTTCTTTTTTTGTGCCCAGGGTCTCTGCCAAGCATCTAAATGCCATCTCGAGAAATTAATAGGCTTATGGTTTAGCATATGGATCCCTTCGGTTAGTTACTAATGGGGGGGGGAGGAGAAGGAACAATTATTCTTGAATGCTTACAAATATTCGCTCCCAAACGTCAAGAGAGGTGTGCTGATGACAAGATGTCATAGTCCCATTGTATACGGCACTGGTCAGACCACACCTGGAGTACTGTGTGCAGTTCTGGAGGCCTCACTTCAAGAAGGACGTCGATAAAATTGAAAGGGTACAGAGGAGAGCGACGAAGATGATCTGGGGCCAAGGGACCAAGCCCTATGAAGATAGGTTGAGGGACTTGGGAATATTCAGCCTGGAGAAAAGGAGGTTGAGAGGGCACATGATAGCCCTCTTTAAGTATTTGAAAGGTTGTCACTTGGAGGAGGGCAGGATGCTGTTTCTGCTGGCTGCAGAGGGGAGGACACGCAGTAATGGGTTTAAACTTCAAGTACAACGATATAGGCTAGATATCAGGAAAAAATGTTCACAGTCAGAGTAGTTCAGCAGTGGAATAGGCTGCCTAAGGAGGTGGTGAGCTCCCCCTCACTGGCAGTCTTCAAGCAAAGGTTGGATACACACTTTTCTTGGATGCTTCAGGATGCTTAGGGCTGATCCTGCGTTGAGCATGCGGTTGGACTAGATGGCCTGAATGGCCCCTTCCAACTCTATGATTCTATGATTCTATGATTCTATGATTCTATGATTCTATGATTCTATGGCCTTTGCTTCCCTCAGTGGTAAATAGCCCAACATCTGCAGGATTTAGTCCAATGCATTGAATTGTTCTCTCGAGCCCAGTGACGCCCAATGTGGCACTGTATGGGTGTACATCAATGTGTTTCCAACATCCCACTTGTTCTTCCAGTTTTGGTGTTCCTCCACCTCTCTGGAGGTACCTCAGAAAATCTCAGGAGATGTCATCTTTGGGTCTATATACATCACGCTTTCTCAAGCAGGGTTTTGTGAAGCCCTTGGGTTTCTTGATAGCCCTGGAAGGGTTTCCTGCATGGGTGGGAGTTAATTTCTAATATATTTTTAAAAAATTGTTAAACATTTATTGGGTGATATGACCAAATATGGTCAAGTCAATATGCTCCCTCCTAAAATGGCCAATGATGGGCTTGGAGGGGTTAAGAAGAAACCCTTGGAGTTTCTTGACAGCCCTGGAAGAGTTTCCCGAATGAATGGGAGGTGATTTTTAATATATTTTTAAAACTTGTTGAGCATTTCTTGGGTGAGATGACCATATATGGTCATGTAGACCCACCCCTTCCCAAAGATGGCCAATGATGGGCCTAGAGGTAGCGGGAAGGGTAGGACTCCCAGGTGGGCGTGTCCACAGCTCTGCTTCCCAACCATATTCTACATGATGGTGCCACTTCCGGGGTTTCTCAAAGCCTGAAGATTGTTTTGTGGGTTCCTCAACAGAAAAAAAAAGGTGAGAAAGGCTGGTCTACATGAAGAACCAGTTCAGTAGGGTGTCCAATCTCCAGAGGGTGGCCTGAGGTCTCCTAGAATTCCAACTGATCTCCAGATGATGTCAGATGTCTATCCAGCCTCTGTTTAAAAATCTCCAAAGATGGAGAACCCACCACCTCCCGAGGAAGCCTGTTCCACTGAGAAACTTCTGTGTCAGGAACTCCTTCTGAATCATCAAATCATAGAATCATAGAGTTGGAAGGTACCTCCTGGGTCATCTAGTCCAACCCCCTGCACTATGCAGGACACTCACATCCCCATCGCTCATCCACTGTAACCTGCCATCTCCAGGAGTTTCTCAACCTGCATCTGTCAACTCCCATCCCCTGCCTGTATCGGAGGAGTGGGGGGGGGGACTTGAACCCCTGAACAACCCTTGAGTTGCTTCCATGGATCAGCTGCTAATTGCCTAGGCTTTGTGCTGGTGGAGGGATTTTCTGTGCCAGGCGGAGGAAGAGCGAGAAAGCTGCTTTCCTGCCGGAGACATCCCTCCCGCCTCCCACGCTGTTTTCCCTCTTGCCGTTCTGAGCCTTGCGCACCAGAAGTGGATGAGAGCGGCAGAGAAACCCCCTCCGGAGCAGCCTCCGCCACCACTGCCTCTGCTAATTTAAGCAGCCAGACCTGTTTTATTGCAGGTCCCTGGAAGGGCTGAGCAATCCTGTGCAGTCCGTTCCTTTCCTAATGCAAAGATGGACAAACGGCACCTCCATTGCAATCCCGGGTCCCTCCAGCTCCTGCCTCTTGCAGCCTTCCAGGCCGAAACAGCCAGAATCGGAGCAGAGCTCTTCAGACAGGCTGCAATCTCACCCTCCCCATTCCACGTTCTGGCTGGGGGCAAACAGGCTGGCCTCTGGGTCCCATGGAGGAAGGGTAGTCAACCTGTGGTCCTCCAGATGTTCATGGACTACAATTCCCATGAGCATTCGCTGGCAGGGGCTCATGGGAATTGTAGTCCATGAATATCTGGAGGACCTCAGGTTGACTACCCCTGCTGTGGAGGATTAACCAGGACCCCCTGCCCAGGGGACGGGGGGAGCAGTTATCTGCTCCAGGTTGGGAAACTCCCGGTGCTGTGAGGAGAGCAACAGAAGTCATTTTGGTTCCCCACAGTCTAAATAAATAAATAAATGTTGCTTCGCGTTAATGAACTGGGTGGATGTCCCCCCCCCTGTCTCAGTGGAAACCAGCATGTAATGGTTAGGGCTTGGACAGCTAGACTTGGGCTTAAAATGGCTCCAGAGAATTGGTAGAGATCCCTGCAGTCAAATCTGTATATAAAAGAAGACCAAGCAAAGGGACCCCAGCCGATATGTTATCCCATCCAAAGAAAATCTGCATCTAATATGTTGTCGATATCACCTTAAGAGGTCTCAAAGTCTCTTCCAGTCGCCTTCCGTTTTTTTCCCCACAACAGATGCCCTGTGTGGGAGGTGGGACAGAGAGAGCTCTTAGAGAACTGTGACTGGTCCAAGGTCACCCAGCTGACTGCATGTGGAGGAGCAGTGGGGGGATGCAAGCTGGTTCTCTGGATCAGAGGCCACGGCTCTCTTAACCGTGGCACCACGCTAGTCCGGAGATGAGCAGTGATTCTGCAGGATGTCCAGCTCCCTCCTTCTTCATACCATGGAAATACTGCTTGGAAGGTTGAAGGGTTGGAATAAGAGAGACCCTGGTTCGAATCCCCAGTGCCCCACAGAGCTTACTGAGGGACATCAGCAGGGGCTCATGGGAATTGTACTCTATGGACATCTGGAGAGCCACACATTTCACACTTTGGCACGAGGACAGTTCAAGATTGGTTCCTGAGACCTTGGACAGCTCCCAGCCTATCAGTTCTTCCTTAAAGGGATTTCAAGCATTTAGCTTTGTTCAAAAGTTACAGACTTGGGGTGAAGAGTGGATAAGGCTACAGAAATCTCAATGTAGACTGCTGTCATCAGATCTTGGAAGCTAAGTAGGGTCAGCATTTGGATGGGAGACCACCAAGGACGGCTCTGCAGAGGAAGGCAAGAACAACCCCCCTCTGCTTCTTGTTTGCCTTGAGAGCCCCTTGCTGGGGTCATCATAAGTTGGAAGCTAAGTAGGGTTGGTAAGTAGGGACGGTAAGGGAGACCATCAAGGAAAGCTCTGCAGAGGAAGGCCATGGCCAACCATCTCTGCTTTTCACTTGCCTTATATACAAAACCAGCATGTCTCTTCTTTGCCTTCTTCATCCCCATGAGGCCTGCTGGGTGACCATGAGCCAGTCACAGTTCTCTCAGAACTCTCTTGGCCCCACCTGCCTCACAAGGTGCCTGTTGTGGGGAAAGGAAGGGAAGGCGATTGTGAGCTGCTTTAAGGCTCCCCGAGGAAGAGAAAATTGGGGTATAAAAGCCAACTCTTCTTCTCTTTCTTCTTCTTCCAAGCTTAACCCAGAGGACACATTCACCTTGGGATCTGATTACCCAAATTCCAGATGCCCAGCTCTGTCACACGACACCCATCAAACACGGTGGACGTGCAGACACCGCAATCAAATCTTCAGTGCCAATATTTTATATTTGCTTGCCTATTCAGCAGACATTAATTGAGTATCCCTGCAAATATTTGACGGTGAGATTACAGGGGAGAATTATGAAAACAGTGTGGAGGACGTGCTATTGCTTTCTTCCACCGTGCCTGCCGGAGTGATGTTTGCGCTCCATCCCTTGCTCTATATTTTCCTTTTGGATTGTGGTGGATTTCTTTCCAAACATGTTTGTTTTGCATGCCTTCCTCTGGCTCGGCCTCCAGTCAATAGACTCGTGCTTGCTCAAAGGGCCAAAAATACATCTTGCTGAGCTCCAGATTTAACCATTTCTGTTCGAAACTAAGTCGGGTTGAAAGCTCCGCCCGGCTGGGGAAGCGCATTAACACCTCCCTCAAGATCTGGAGTGCTGGAGACGACAAGGTGGGCGGGTGGAGAAGGTGTGAAAACGCATCGAGATACTAGCAGCAGTTCTGTGCCGAAAGTCACAGGAAGAGACGAGGGGAGAAGGGTGTTCACTGTGTTGTGACAAAGATTGCTCTCTGAACATCTTGTGTTGCTGAGTTCTCTGGCTATAGTGACTGCTAAGCCCTGGTCGGAAACTTAGCAGGGTCAGGCCTGGTTAGTATTGGGACAGGAGATCACCAAGGAAGTCATAGAATCATGGAATCATAAAGCTGGAAGGGACCTCCAGGGTCATCTAGTCCAACCCCCTGCAAAGCCAGCTTGGTGTACTGGTGAGCTTGGTTTTCTGTGCTCCCCTGCCTGCAGCCATCTGGGTGACCTTGAGCTTGCCACAGCACTGATAGTTGTTTTGACCGAGCAGGAATATCAGGGCTCTCTCAGCCTCACCTCCCTCACAGGGTGTCTGTTGTGGGGAGAGGAAAGGGAAGCTGACTGTAAGCCACTTTGAGACTCCTTCAGGTGAAGAAAAGTGGCATATAAGAACCAACTCTTCTTCTTCAGTAATATCAGGGTTCTCTCAGCCTCCCCTCTCTCACAGGGTGTGGGGAGAGGAAGGGAAAGATGTTTGTATACAACTTTGGAATTCTTCCAGGTAGTGAAAAGTGGGGTATAAAGCCCAGTTCTTCTTCTTCTTCTTCTTCTTCTTCTTCTTCTTCTTCTTCTTCTTCTTCTTCTTCTTCTTCTTCTTCTTCTTCTTCTTCTTCTTCTTCTTCTTCTTCTTCTTCTTCTTCTTCTTCTTCTTCTTCTTCTTCTTCTTCTTCTTCTTCTTCTTCTTCTTCTTCTTCTATGCAGGAACTCTCAACTACCTGCCCACCCACGGTGACCGCAATTTCATGCCCAAGTGATGCCTCCCACCCAAAATCTCCAGAACCCAGCCTGGCCTGGAGGAAATTCACCTCCCATCCCACAGCAGCAATCAGCAATTCCCTGGATTTGCAAGGAAGGGCCACAAGAGACCAACACTGGCACATCTCTTCCTGCCCACCCACACCATCTGCTTAAGTTCATAAAACCAGCAGGGTAGCTATGCAGAGGCAAGCAAAGGGAAAACCACTTCTGCTTGTCTCTTGCCTTGAGGACATCATGAGGAGTCATCAAATGTCAGGGGTGGCTAAACTGTAGCTCTCCAGCTGTCCATGGACTACAGTTCCCACGAGCCCCTGCCAGTGCTGGTAATTGTAATCCATGTCCATCTGGAGAGCTGCAGTTTGGCCACCCCTGCATTACAAAGTCCCCATACGTCAGTAGCAACTCAATGAAGAAGAAGAGTTGGTATTTATACCCTGCTTTTCACTATCTAAAGGAGTCTCAAAGGGGCCCACAATCACCTTCCCTTCCTCTCCCCACAACAGGCACCCTGTGAGGTAGGGGAGGCTGAGAGAGCTCTGCCAGGACCGCTCTGTGAGAACAGCACTATGAGCCCCAGGTCCTGCAGCTGGCTGCAGGTGGAGGTGCAGGGAATCAAACCTGGCCTGCTCTATCACCACCTGATGCCATCTGTTTTTTTCCTGTCCCGTTGAACTTTCTGAGGGTACCTCTCCCGCGTGCATCAATTCTGGAGGAGGAGGTGGACAGGTAGTCTTGCCCTGAGAGATGTGGAACATTATTGCAAAGATAATGAATCTGCTTCTCAAAGTGTGATGCATATGCATAAGCCCTCCCCTGCCCCCCCCCCGCCCGACTCCCACCTCCATCTAAATCTTCATCTAAATTCTGCACTGGGACTAGAGATCAACTCATTGACATGCGTGTCCTTCTCCCAAGACAATTTCCGTCCACACTGATCAACCACACAAGCCACCCTCCCACTGTTTTTGCTGTCTGTTACCGTCTTTTTGCTGTTTCACTACACAAAGGGGAAAGGTATCCTTTGAGAGATTTGCCAAAGGGCACAGAAGCATTTTTCCTGTTCATCCAAGGCTTAAGCCTGGTCGCAGCTGTACAACAAAATCCTTTAAGTTAACCTCGTAACTGACAGCATTGTGGATTGACCCATACATGGCCTGAGGAAAAAACCCTTTCAGACATTATAAACGCCCCTACAGGCTGCCAGCCACTCACTACCCCAATCCTCCTGATATATATCATGGCCATGTTGTTCGACATGTTGTTTTTTTACTACCAGAGGGAATCTCAAAGTGGCTTACAGTCGCCTTCCCTTCCTCTCCCCACAACAGACACCCTTTGAGGGAGGTGAGGCTGAGAGAGCCCTGATATTACTGAAGAAGAAGAAGAATTGGTTCTTATATGCCACTTTTCTCTACCCGAAGGAGTCTCAAAGTGGCTTTCATTTGCCTTCCCTTCCTCTCCCCACAACAGACACCCTGTGAGGGAGGTGAGGCTGAGAGAGCCCTGATATTACTGAAGAAGAAGAAGAGTTGGTTCTTATATGCCACTTTTCTCTACCCGAAGGAGTCTCAAAGTGGCTTTCATTTGCCTTCCCTTCCTCTCCCCACAACAGATTCTAAGTGCCTTTGAGACTCCTACGGGTTGTAAAAACTGGGGTACAAAAAAACAGACCTTCTTCCTCTTACCTAAACCCCTGTGCTTCTTGAGGGATAAATAGACCTGCTAAAGACTTGTTTTCTGAAAGCTGCCCAAACCCTAAAGCTGCTCCACAGCTTGAATATATACACATCTCTGCCCAGGCACTTAGATCAGTGGTCCCCAACCTTTTTATCACCAGGGACCACTCAACGCCGGGGACCACTCAACGCCTTTTACTGAGGCCCGGTAGGGGGGGTAGTTTACTCCTCTACTCTCAACCACTGCCCTAACGCTCTCTGATCGCTATGGTAATGTTTAAACATCCCTTCAAAATAAGATACAGGCACGCCACAACATTGAAGTGTGTTGTAAAGGGCTGGGGGGGGGATGAAGTAAAGGGCCGGGGGGGGGGGAGAAGGCGTCCTTCGGGGCCCACCTCCAATTAGTCGAAGGACCACATGTGGTCCGCGGCCCACAGATTGGGGATCGCTAGCTTAGATGATCAGCAGTAATGCGGTTGCCCAGAATGGAAGAGAGCATCCCTTTTCAGAAAGGGTCATGAAATGTCTAACTGAACAAATTTACTGTGGTATAAATGACATGCTCCTGAGGTTGTAAATCACTTTCTATTTCGATCTATCTCCCAAGCGCTGCGAATGTTACGATGGATCTGATATGATTTGGAATTTTAAAACATAGTTTGCAAGAGGTCTGCTATATGTTATCATTAGGGTCCCAGTCATGCCGGGATCTACGGATGTCTCTGAGTGGATTCAGTGCGTGTTTGATCTGCATGCCAAGAAGGAAATTCAGCAACTACGAGGAATTGCGCACCTCTCTGAATAGTTGGATGTGACTTTTCCTCTCCTACCCAGAGGAGTCTCAAAGCAGCTTACAGTTGCCTTCCCTTTCCTCTCCCTTTCCTCACAGACACCCTGTGAGGTGGGTGAGGCTGAGAGAGCCCTGATATCACTGCTCGGTCAGAACAGCTTTCTAGGTGCTGTGGCGAGCCCAAGTTCACCCAGCTGGTTGCATATGGGGAAGTGCAGATTCAAACCCAGCTTGCCAGATTAGAAGTCTGCACGCCTGACCACTCCACCAAGCTGGCTCTCTTAAATAAATTCTACTAGCAGCTGGTTACTAAAATGGCCCTGCCTGAAGTGACAGAAAAACTTCATTAGCAACCAATTCCTAAAACACAATACAGGGACAGTTTGAAAATGGTCAAGAGTTTATGAGCTCCTCGGCTTGAGTGGATGAACAAGACACAATCTATTACTCTCCCGAACCTGCCTCGGATGTCTGGCATGCAGACAAAGATGGGGACAGGAGCTGAAACATGCTCCGATCCCACCAGAGAAGACCAGGAACAGAACTCTGTTAGGAGAGAGCGAGCATCCTACAAGAATCTTGTAAATCCAGGCATTGCACACTCTGTTCTAGCTGCCCTACTTTCTCAAAATAGACCTTTTAGAAGATGCATTCACAGATCCAGATGCAATGGTTGGGTTTTTTTAAAAAGTCTTTTGGACAACATGGCTGGGAGGACCCCTCAATTGGTGGGTAGGGAAGGACGGGGGCGCAGGGGGGGGGGACTGGAGGTTGGCGGATATCAGAGAATTCTGGGCCTGCTTTTAGTCAGTGCTGCACTAGGTCTGCCAGATCTGGCCTGGGAAATGCCCAGGGGCTTTAGGGGTGGAGCCAGTAGTGGGCGGGCATTGGGGTGGGGGACCTTAGTGGAATATGAGGCTATGGAGCCCACCCTCCTAAGCAGCCGTTTTCTCCAGGGGAACTGAGCTCTGTCACCTGGAGATGAGCTATATAGCTGGGGAATGGCCAGGTCCCACCTGGAGGCTGGCATCCGTACCCTTCTTCCAGTTCCCCAACCGTATTCGGGACGATTGCGCCACTTCTGTGGGTTTCTCGAAGCCTGAAGGACATTTCAGGGGGTTCTCAATGGTAAAAAAGTTGAGAAAGGCTGGGCTAGACCTTGGAAATGTTATGCTAATAGCCACTTTGGGAATCACAGGTCCACCTGGTGACCTTTCCAAGGTCATGAGGTTAAGAAGAGCGAGAATTAAAGGCTTCCTCGGAAGGTGGTGGGTTCTCCTTCTTTGGAAGTTTTTAAAGCAGAGGTTCGGGCGTAGTCAAACTGCGGCCCTCCAGATGTCCATGGACTACAATTCCCATGAGTCCCTGCCAGCGAATGCTGGCAGGGGCTCATGGGAATTGTAGTCCATGGACATCTGGAGGGCCGCAGTTTGACTACCTCTGTATTAGATAGTCATTTGACAGAGATGCTGATTCTGTGAACTTGGGCAGATGGTGAGTGGGTGGGCAGGAAGAGATTGGGTCTGAGCTTGGCACTTGTAGCTCTTTCTTTCATGCCCAGGGAAATGCCAATGGCCACTCTGGGATCAGAAGGTGAATTTCCTCCAGGCCAGACTGACCTGGAATTCCATTTTCATGGGGGGGGGGCATCATCTGGACATGGAATTGGGGTCACTGTGGGTGGGCCGGTAGTTGTGAATTTCCTGCATTCTGCAGGTGGTTGGACTAGATTACCCTGGGGTTCCCTTCCAACTCTATGATTCCATGACAAGGACAACCGTTCTTTAGGAGATGAGGTCAGAAAGCAAAGCGATCAACCCCCTTAAACTTCATTTGAATTCCAAAGTAAAGATGATTCCCTTTTTATAACCCCCCGAAAAGGTTGTTTCCCCTTCCTGGTGACCATTAAGAGCTGAGAAAGAGTAATGGTTCATTGAAGAGAGAAAATGAACTCCACACCTGGCCTTATTGCTTTGAGCTACGGGCAAGAGAGGACTCTAATAAATTTGTTGCTACATAAAAGGGCTGCGAAGAATCAATACGTGCCCAAACAAGAAATTATTGAGAACAGACACACTGTAAGGAGTCGTGAACCATCTTAGTGACCTCGATGTAAGGAACAAAAAGATCTTGCTTCCAGATCTGAAGAGTTTTAAGCCAGGACTGCACCCTCTACTTTTGTGGGTGCTGGTAATCCTCCTCCTAGACCAGCCTTTCTCAACTTTTATACCTTTGCAAACCCCCTGAAACATTCCTCAGGCTTAGGAGAAATCATAATAGTGGCATGATTATGCAGAATAGGGTTGGGAAGCAGAGCTGTGGACACGCCCACCCTGGGCCCCTCCCCTTCCCGCTCCTTCCAGGCCCATCATTGGCCATTTAAGTGTGTGTGTGTGTGTGTGGGGGGGGGTGAGTTGATATGACTATATATCAGGGGTAGTTAAACTGCGGCCCTCCAGATGTCCATGGACTACAATTCCCAGGAGCCCCTGCCAGCGAATGCTGGCAGGGACTCCTGGGAATTGTAGTCCATGGACATCTGGAGGGCCGCAGTTTGACTACCCCTGCTATATATGGTCATATCACCCATAAATCTTTAACATTCTTTAAAAATATGTTAAAATTAATTAACTCCCACAAATCTGGGTAACCAGGGCTGTCAAGAACTCCCAGGGTCCTGGACATTAAGCTTGGAGGTTGGGCTGGAGGATCGGGGCCACCCGCAGAGTGGCCCTTTCACACATTTGGTGCAGTGGTTAGGAGTGTGGACTTCTAATCTGGTGAGCCGGGTTTGATTCCCTGCTCCCCCACATGCAGCCAGCTGGGTGACCTTGGGCTTGCCATGGCACTGATAAAGCTGTTCTGACCGAGCAGGAATATCAGGGTATAAAAACCAACTCCCCCCCCCCCCCCATCTTCTTCTCTAATAGCCTAACTGTTTTTCTTCTTGAGGAAATTGATTGATTACATTTTAGGAAGGAATCATGTTCTAAGGAGCAGGAAGTGTCCAATTGAGCCAATCAGGACACTGGAGAAGACCATTTGAAAAATATCAGGAAGTTCCTAATCTAACTATGCCAAATACACTTCTCTTCTGATGCCCCCTAGAGGATATTCTTCATATGCCGTTGAATCATGCACACAACAGACCTCGCATATTACAACAAAACCAAGGAAGGAAACATCACTCAGCCAGTGCCACGGGGCCATCTGGAGCAGAAGGAACAGGCAGATGCTGTTGATGCCTCCATCCTCACTAGATCCCAGTCCACAATGTCTAATATATTGTTCCCCCCACTGCATATTGTTGCAATAGCTTCCAATCATGTGGTCATCCCTCCCACGGGACGGATGATCTCCTTAACTCAGTAGCTCCTTTCTGGCTGAGACAGACTTCCTCCCCCACCACAGTTAACACATCGAAGAGACGGCTGACAGCTGTGGTAGAGCCTGCCACAAAACAATTCACAAAGTTGCGTGCGTGTGATGCGTCATCAAGTCCATTGCAACTTCTGGGGACCCTACGCATGAATGACCTCCAAAGAGTCCCATCTTTCATAGCCTTGCTCTTACGTCGTGTTTTCCTCTTTTCTCGCTGGCCTCTGAGCTGGATTATCTTTTTGAGTGACGCTGGTCTCCTCATTGTGTGACTAAATGACAACAGCCTCTGTTTTGTCGTTCTTTGACCATGGGGGAGCTCCTGAAATAATTTGTCAGGTTTCCAGGAGCCCGGAAGTGATGTCAGATGGCCTCCCTGCCACACCCCTGGAAGTGACATCACCATCCACATTAACAGGCAGGAGGACTTGAGGGGATAGACAAGAGGTGGTTTAAGGTGGGAGTAGGCATATAAGCTCTGCCCCCCTGAAACATTCTTCAGGCTTCAAGAAGCCCCAGAAGGGGTGCAATTGTGCGGAATTGGGAAGCAGAGCTGTAGACAAGCCCACACATAGCCCCTCCCCTTTCTACCCCCTCCAGGCCCATCATTGGCCATTTTGGGGAGGGGGTGGGTTGGTCAACATGACTACATATGGTCATATCACCCAATAAATGTTTAACAATTTAACTACCCATTTGGGAAATTCTTCTAGGGCCGTCAAGGGTTTTACTTGGCTCTGTGTAGAGACCCTGGACTTCGTCAGAGGTCTCCCATTCAAGTCCTCTCCAGCAGGGGTAGTCAACCTGTAGTCCTCAAGATGTTCATGGACTACAAGTCCCACAAGCCCCTGCAGGCAAATTCATGGGAATTGTAGTCCATGAACATCTGGAGGACCACAGGTTGACTACCCCTGCTCTCCAGGACTGACCCTGCTTAGCTTCTGAGGTCCAACAAGATCAAGAGAGCCTGAGCAATTCACTTCCAGGGTGGGACAATATATGGCAACTTTATACATTCACTCTGGAAACACAGACCGTTTTTACAACCTACAGCAATCTATGGGAAAGCGCAAGAATGCCCTCATGCTTCCATGTGAGTCACTGTTCTGCACACCCTGATTGGAAAGAGACTCATTGTAGCGGTGACCCACGCAGAGACAGATTGATTCATCTGAGGCCTCTGCAAATCTCACTGAATGAGCCAGAGTGGTTTTTTCCCAGATGAGTTTCCAAACTTTCTGTCAATAAAAACAGCAACAAGACATTCCGGCGAAGGCCAACGCCTGATTAATGAGTAGAATTACAACTTTGGCAAAGAGAACCCTGCCGTGAACAACAGAGCAGTAAATAAAAGAAACAGATCGTCTGTCAAGGCCGGTTCGTCGGATTCTTGCCTTTCTCTTGTCTCCCTGCAGGGAGGGGCCACAATTCAGCAGCATCTGCTTTGCATGCAGAAGGACCTGGGTTCCATTCCCAGCAGCTCCAGCGAAAAGAACTAGGTAGGGGGTGACAATAAAGACCCTAACCCTGAGGCCCTGAAGAATTGCTGCCCGGCTGAGCAGACAATACTGATTCTGACAGCCCAGCGGAGGGTTGTGCACTTAAGCCACCAAAGCCACCTTTCGAGGCTGAAAATGGCCAGCGCCACGGCACAGGGTGAAGAGAGAAAAGGGAAGGTATTTGGAAGCCGCTTTGAGACTACTTCAGGTAGAGAAAAGTGGCATATAAGAACCAACTCTTCTTTTTCAGTAATCTCAGGGCTCTCTCAGCCTCACCTCCCTCACAGGGTGTCTGTTGTGGGGAGAGGAAAGGGAAGGAGAATGTCAGTCGTTTTGAGACTCCTTCAGGTAGAGAAAAGCGACAAAAAGGAACCAACTCTTCTTCTTCTTCAGTAATCTCAGGGCTCTCTCAGCCTCACCTCCCTCACAGGGTGTCTGTTGTGGGGAGAGGAAAGGGAAGGTGACTGTAAGCCGCTTTGAGACTCCTTTGGGTAGAGAAAAGCAGCATCTAAGAACCAACTCTTCTTCTTCTTCATTAATTTGTAAATCTATTTTTAAAATTTGTTAAAACACTTATTGAGAGATACGACCATGTATGGTCCCATCGACCCGCCCTCCCCTTCCAAAATGGCCCATGATGAGCCTGGAGGGGGTGGGAAGGGGAGGGGCCCCGGGTGGGCGTGTCCACAGCTCTGCTTCCCAACCATATTCTGCATGATGGCGCCACTTCTGGGGTTTCCTGAAGCCTCCAGAATGTTTCTCTCTTGCCCTGAAAGCCCCATGCTGGGGTGACTGTATGTTGGCTGCAGCTTGAGGGCCTGGGACTTGCACAACAAAGGGCCCACAACCCATTTGGATGTCCTCCCACTCGTCCGGAGAGATGAACCTCCTGCCTGGTTGGATAAAGGCAGCCCTCCGCCCTTCGATCATCAAGCCCATGATCGCATCATCTCTTTTGGCACGGATGCTGCCGTTTGTTATTCTGATAAGAGGGTGGGGGAGGGAGGAGAAGGTAAATTAATGACTGCCTGACTGTACCCAGAAAGCCCACAACAGGCTTCGCCATCTGGCAGCCGGGAGACGTAGCTGGCAATGTATGGACCCATCCATCTATTTCAGATCAACCGTTCTTAATCGTTTTCTTCCCTCGTTTGGAATCCATCCTTTTGACCATTAAACGGGATTTATTTGACTCCCGCCTTGTACGCAAAGGTGGAACTGCAGCACAAGGAAACCAGGTTGACCACTTGGCAACCTCCTCCATGTCTATGAATGCTCTGTCAAAAATGATGCAATTAAGGGAAGTTTCGTGGCTCAGGGGGGGGGGCATTCCCGGGGGAATTCTCAGCTTCTTTCCCTGCTTTGCTTTCTTTTTCCCTTAGAGGATTATGTTGGGGAAATGCCTGTTTAACCCAGCTTTTGATGAGGTGCCTCTGTTGCTACAGCCCAAGATTGCATTTGCCTTCTTCTCCAGAGTGTCTTCATAGAGGCCGGGAACGGCAAATCTCCTCTGACAGTCTCTGGCCTTGAAATCCCCTACACCAGGGGTAGTCAACCTGTGGTCCTCCAGATGTCCATGGACTACAATTCCCATGAGCCCCTGCCAGCAAATGCTGGCAGGGGCTCATGAGAATTGTAGTCCATGGATATCTGGAGGACCACAGGTTGACTACCCCTGCTGTAATTTGGCTACAACTCTATAGAACTTTCCATCCCCCACCGTGGAAGAATGCTATAAGATTCTGAACAAGGTGATTAACTGCAGAAGTATAATCTTCAAATACCCACTCCAACAGTTGCCTTAGAAGGACCTTTGGGCCATGTGTGGTGGGCCTGCCTTCTGGGGAGAGGCAGAACAAATACACATGACTGTCCCGTTAAAAATATCTCCCCCTCCCAAAATGGCGTTGTTGGGTTTGTTGACAGATGATGCAAAGAAACATGCACGAGGAAGACTTAATTGTCGCTCTGCTTGTTTGCGGCGCAAATGGAAACAGCCGAGCAAATGGAAGCCTGCCAAGTATTGCGGGGTGGGGGGGGGGGGATTAGTGCCGGAATTCAAATGAGCAACAGGCCTCGGGAAACCATTTGTGCAGTCCCTTTAACTCAGGCTTTCTGTACCGGGGTTTTGCAAAATCTTGGGGTTTCCTGACCGCCTTGGAAGTGTTTCCCAAATAGGTAGAATTATTTTTAAAAATATATTTTAAAAAATTGTTAAACATTTATCCGATGATATTGACCATGTATGGTTATGTGGACCCACCCAGCACTCCCAAAATGGCCCATGATGGGCCTGGAGGGGATGGGAAGGGCCTCAGGTGGGTGTGCACACAGGTATGCTTCCCAGCCGTATTCTGCACAATGACGCCACTTCTGAGGTTTCTCGAAGCCTGAAGGATGTTTCAGGGCTGCTTTAGGTCAACAGAAATCCATGGATGGAACTATTTTGGAACAGTATTATGGTCTGTGTTCATGACAGCGCCTGAAGTGCTGGATCTCTTTATGACCTGAAGAAGTTACGGCTTATCTATTACAATGCTTATATGGCAGGGGGCTTGCAAGGGGCATTTCCCAGTCCCTCACCATCCCTTCTTTCCCTCTTTCCCTCCCTGGAAGCAGCTATAGCATCTCTCCTTTCCCTGCCTCCTTCTCTACCTGTTTTCTTCATATCCGACTTCACCTTCCTTTTCTTGTTTTTTACTGCAGCCCCAAATGCCTCCCTAAATGCTGCTCCTGAGAATTTGGGAACGTCAAAGAATAATTTGGGGGAAGCAGGAGGTCTGCTATGGGAAGGGGAAACAACGATACCCCCCCCCTCCGGACACATTTTAGATGGGACCCAACCCATGTTTTTGGCTGTCATTTTGGGCGGGCGGGCGGGGGGGGGGGGCTGAATAGCATTCATTGTAAATGGAGAGGTTTGAAATGAAATTGGGAGCCTGGAAAGGGACTTGGGGTCAGCATCTTGGGGAAGGAGGGGGGTCGAGCTTGATAGAAATTCCTGCCTTGCAACATGTCCCCCCCCTGCAGCTCATCTGCCCCAGGAGAAGCCCTTTATTTGGGGGTGGGGGAGGCAATATATAATAAATAAATGAATGAATGAATGAATGAATGAATGGGATGGGGCGCCCAGGGGTATGTCACCCTCCTCGCCTTCGCAAAACGTCTGGGACACCCTACAGCCCCCTCCCCTGGCGGATTGACGCCCCCAGTCCGGCTGAGCCAGGTTAGGCAGGGCGCCGGTGGAGGGTGGGGGCTAGGAGCCGCAGACCTCTCCCTCCAAGCCTGAGTCCGGTCGCCATTCCGCAGCCTCCCCCCGCCCCGTCCCCAAAGCAGTCCCGCCGGTGCTCTGGCTCCTCCCCACCCGGGCGCCCGCGTCCTTCCCTCGGCCGGGTAGGGAGGGCGAGAGAAGAGCCGGGTCCGTCCCCCCCCCCCCTCCCGCCCGGCCGCTGCAGGGAGGAAATCCCCGGGCTGGGTGGGAGGGACGGCGGGGAGAGCCCCGCTCGGTCGCCGGGGGAATCCCTGCCTCCCCCCCCCTTTGCACCGTTTGCCAATTGCAACGCGAGGCCAATGCCAAGAAAAGGAGCCTCCCTCCTGCGACCGCAACGCCAAGGCGAGGAGCCCCCTCCCAAACGCCATGCAAAGCTAAGACCCCCCCGCCCTCAATAGCAATGCTAAGCCAAGGAAACCCCCCCTCCCAATCGCTATTTAGACCCGAGGACCCCCCTTCCGATCGCAATGCCAAGCTAAGCCCCCCCGATCGCAATGCAAAACTCCCCTCCCACCGTCGCAACGCAAAGCCATGGACCCCCCTCCCCCCGATCGCTTTGAGAACAGAGGACCCCCCTCCCATTTGCAGGGTAAAGCCGAGGGACTCCCTTCCCCCGTTGCAATGCAATGCCGAGGACCCCCCCCCATCAGTATGAAACCAGAGGACCCCCCTCCCATTTGCAAGGTAAAGCCAAGGGACTCCCTTCCCCCGTCGCAATGCAATGCCGAGGACCCCCCCCCCATCAGTATGAAACCAGAGGACCCCCCTCCCATTTGCAAGGTAAAGCCAAGGGACTCCCTTCCCCCGTTGCAATGCAATGCCGAGGACCCCCCCCCATCAGTATGAAACCAGAGGACCCCCCCTCTCCTATTTGCAAGGTAAAGCCAAGGGACTCCCTTCCCCCGTTGCAATGCAATGCCGGACCCCCCCATCAGTATGCAACCAGAGGACCCCCCTCCCATTTGCAAGGTAAAGCCAAGGAAGCCCCTCCTCCGTCGCAATGCAAAGCCAACGACCCCCCACTCGCTATGAAACCAGAGGACCCCCCCCTCTCCTATTTGCAAGGTAAAACCAAGGGACTCCCTTCCCCCGTTGCAATGCAATGCCGAGGACCTCCCCCCATCCCTATGAAGCCAGAGGTCCCCCCTCCCATTTACAAGGTAAAGCCAAAGGACCCCCCCTCCCTCCCTTCGCAATGCAAAGCCAAGGGACCCCCCCATCCCTATGACACCAGAGGACCCCCCTCCTATTTTCAAGGCAAAGCCAAGGGACCCCCTCCCCCAGTCACAATGCAAAGCCAAGGAACCCCCCCCCCCCCGTCGCAATGCAAAGCCACGGACCTGCCCCCCCTTCCCGATCGCTACGAAAACAGAAGACCCCCTTCCCATGCGCAATGCCAAGCCGAGGAACCCCCCTCCCCTCGTCGCCACGCAAAGCCGCGGAATCCCCCCAGCCCCCTCCCCTCCTCCTCCGCCTCCCCCGCAGGCTGGGCGCGCGCGATCGCGCCGGAGCCGCCGCGCGCCGCCCGGCGCGTGGCGAGCCGGGGAGGAGGAGCCGCGCGCGGGCGCCGCTGCCCATTGGCCGCCTGGGCGTCCGTCCCGCGGGCCACGCCCTCCGGGGCGTCTCGTGCGGGGCGGGGCGGGGCCGGGCGGGAGGCGCGAGCGGCGGGGTCGGCAGCCGTCGGTCGCTCGGTTGGAGCGGAGCGGGAGAAGCCGCGGCCTGCGTCGGCGGGATGGCGGCGACGGCGGCGTCGTCGGCCGGGCTGGGCGGGCGCCGGGCGGGGCGGAGGCTGTGATCGGCGGGGCTGGCGAGCGAGCGCGGACCATGGCCTTGGGCTCCCCGCGGCTGCCGGCCCGCGCCCGCCTAGAAGCAGCAGCAGCGGCAGCGGCAGCCCCAGCAGCCCGCCATGGGACTCAAAGCGCGGAAGGCGGCGGCGGCGGCTGCTCCGGGCTCCGGTGACGGCTTCGTGGGCGCTGGGGCGGCGCGGCGGGCGGCGGCGGCGGCTTCGTCGGGGGACGTGGAGCCGGGCGCGTCGGCGCTGGGCTCCGGCGGGGACCGCGACGGGGCGCTGCTGCTGGACGGGGCGGGCCGCGAGGAGGGCGGCGGCGGCGGCGGGCGGCGCAACCGGCAGGGCCTGGGGCTGCTGGCCAAGACCCCGCTCAGCCGGCCCGTCAAGCGCAACAACGCCAAGTGCCGCCGCGTCCAGACGGCCATCTACGACGCCCTGGAGAGGCCGCGCGGCTGGGCGCTCCTCTATCACGCCTTCGTGTGAGTCCCGCGGGCGGCGGCGGGGGAGCCGGGAGGGCGCCTCCGGGAGGTTGGCACCGGCGGGACATGGGTGCCAGGCGAAGGGCAGACAGGGGACCCGGGAGGGGGCTTCCTGGAGGTTGGCACCAGAGGGGCATGGGTGCCAGGCGAAGGGCAGACAGGGGACCCGGGAGGGGGCTTCCTGGAGGTTGGCACCAGCGGGGCATGGGTGCCAGGCGAAGGGCAGATAGGGGACCCGGGAGGGGGCTTCCTGGAGGTTGGTACCAGTGGGGCATGGGTGCCAGGCGAAGAGCAGTAGGAGTGCTTTCCAAGCGGGCGGGTGGGCACAGGGGGCGAGGCTGGTGCTGAGCAGCTTTGCACCTTCCCTGGAACCTCCTCGCCTTTGCTCCCCACCGTTGCTTGTCACTCCCTTGCAGAGGTTCACCTCCAAACAGGTGGGCACCCCTGAATGTGGAAGGGGTGAATCAGCCCCCTTGGGAAGACTTGACTCGTTTTTTGGCCAAGGCAGGTGCCGGGAGCCTTTGAGAGGGCTCAGGGTGCTTGTGGTGGCTGTGGCTGCTGGAACACATGTCTGGATCCTTGCTGGGTGGGGAACTGGGGTTGATCTCCCTCCGTGGCGTGGAACGGCCTGATGCTGATTTGGACCCTCTGCCCATCCAAGTCAGACTGGCAGCGGCTTTTTTGCCGGGTCTCAAGAGGAGGTGCACATCGCCTCCTTCCCGATCCTTTTAACTGGCGATGCTGGGGATTGCGCCTGGGACCTTCTGCATGCCCAGCTGATGCTCCGCCACTGAGCTGTGGCCAAGGCTTGGGGAAAGGCGCCTGAAAACAGTAGGGGGAAGCCAGGAAGGGTTGATGTTCCCCAGTGGCCTGCTGCAGCTGTGTAGGGGGGGGGGGGAGACGGTGGGGATGACCCCCTTCTTTTCCTGTCGGAGGAGTGTCGTTTGCAGTAGCCACCTGGGCTTTCTGCCCGAACGCCGAGCCCTCGGAGAAATGTGCAGGCAGAAGATGGGGGGAAATATGATAACGTCATGTTATCTCAGTCACATGGAGGCGAACATGTTTTCCTGAAAGTCTGAAGCGCTCAAGGTGTTGTGGGGATTTTGCCATAGAAACAGTGGCGTGCGCGCGGGGGGGGGGGGGTGGCGATCCGGCGAGCGGCTTTCTCGTTCTGGCCGAGACGGGAGCTTCTCGCAAGTTGTCACCCAAAAAAAGAAATGCGCTTAGGGGGTTTCTCTAGGGAGCGACCGGCCTGACTGACAACACTGGTCTTGCTTGGAAAACAAATAGAATTCTCCCCCCCCCCACATAGTTCTTTGGGGTCTTTATAAGAGGCGTGCACATAATGAAGGCGATCCAGCCCTGGCTTTGTGGGTGCGGCCACAACATTGTGATCCCTTTGTTTTTAAAAGCATTTGGAGCAGAACAAGCCGCTGAAATTCACGTCTGTGTTTAAAGGGGCAGATGAAGCTTTCTGGGGGAGAGGTGACAAAATGGAAGAATCCGCTTGGACAGATTGTACTAGGGTTTGTCTCGTCCGGCGATGAGTCTGGCATTCAGAGGTTCACTGCCTCAGTCTAAGGAGGTTCTACGAAAGTATCATTGCTAAGGTTTTGTCCCCGTGCAGCTTCATTTAAAAGCAAGAAGAGCTGGTTTTTATGTACTCTCCTTTTTTCTACCCGAAAGTCTCAAAGCGACGTCCGATCGCCTACCCTTCCTCTCCCTACAACAGACACCCTGTACGGTAGGTGAGGCGGAGAGCTCTGAGAGAACTGGGACTGGCTTAGGGTCACCCAGCTGACTGCATATGTCTCAGAGCAGCTTACAGTCCCCTTCCTCTTCCTGCAACAGGCACCTTCTGAGGGAGGTGGGGCGGAGAGAGCTCTGAGAGAACTGTGTTGGCCCAAGGTCCTCTTGGGTGTCTGCATGTGGAGGGGGAGTGGGGACTCCAGTCCAGTTCTCCAGATTAGAGGCTGCCGCTCTTAACCACCACACCAAGCAACCATGCTGATTTGGAAAGAGCTGAGAATTCCTGAGCCCTGCTTGTAACTCAGACGTCGTCTTGAGGATTTGAATAGGAATTGGCTGGAAAAGAATAGATCTTATCAAAAGAAATTTTAATTGTGCTCGTCCATCGCCGCTAAGGCATTAAGGGCACCTTTGGGATGGCACAAGAAGGAGACAGAGGTTGTAATCCCAGGAATAAACAGGAATTTATGCCTCGTTTAGGATCAGATTGCCCTTGGTCGAAGAGCCAAAAGAATGAGACAAAGACTGTTGGTTGTCTCCCAGTTTTGACGGGCATCATCTCCTGGGTGCTATCCTACACTCAACCTGTCGGCATGAATAGGAGCTGCACAATAATAGCTCAGGAGTTGTGCCCACCCCCCTTTTAATGCTAGTACTGGAAACTCCGTATGGGTTGATCGAAGAAGGTGAGGCAGTAAGGACCTCTAAGCAAGGCCTTCCATGTAGAGCAGTGGTTCTTAATCTGGGGGTCGAATGACCCTTTCACAGGGGTTGCGGCAGGGCAAGCAGCTTGGCAGAGGGGGGGGGCACCCACACAACAGCCTTGGGGGGTAAATCGAGATAGAGCGTTCGTCTGTCTGGAGCAGCGGAAAAGAGCGAGATCGGCATGGTGGGACAAGAGGCAGAACTGAACTGAGAAACCCCAATTTATATACCATCATGACCAATGGATCTTCACGCCATTAGTCAGTTTCGGTTTAATTCCTGCAAAAGAACCCTTGCCTAATTTTATGGCTGGGGGTCACCACAACCTGAGGAACTGGATTAAAGGGTCGCAGCATTAGGAAGGTTGAGAACCACTGGCATAGAGCATGACCAGAAACATTTTCAGAAGGGTTATTTTGCTCAGGCTTCGAAGGCGAAGCAGAACGACCCGGGACCTGCAAGTGAGTAGTCCTTGTTTATCAGGGCTCACTCAGGATTACCAACTGGCCCCCCACCCAGTGGCACCTGAGGCAGGATGTAGTGGCTGCTCACAACGGTACGACCCCTGACAGCTGCCCAGCTCTAACCTCCGTGGCCTTCCCTCTGGCATGGGGGTTGGTGTGGGCATTGCCCACCAGTCCCCCGTCCTGCCCTCCCAATGGCAGGGGTGAGCAAAGGTTGGATACACACTTTTCTTGGATGCTTTAGGATGCTTAGGGCTGATCCTGCGTTGAGCAGGGGGCTGGACTAGATGGCCTGTATGGCCCCTTCCAACTCTAGGATTCTATGATTCTAAGGGATACATGGCCCGCAGCGGCTGGCCCCTCTGCTGCCGCCCTTGGTGGTGGGACCTTGGGTGCCGGGAAAGGGGGCCAGTTCACAGGTGGACTCTTTTTTTCAGATGCCCCCCCCCCAGTCCCTGCGTCACCAAGCCCCACCCACTTACTTGCCCTGGGCAGGCATATCTCCTAATATCTAATATTCCTAGGGATATATTGTAATATCTTAGCTGGATTGGCATCTTTCACATTTGTTGTTATTTGTTTATTTATTTATTTATACCCCACTTTTCTCCGCAGTAGGGTTCCAGAGTGGCTTACAATGTCGCACTCCTCTCCTCCAGGTTATTTTCACAACCACAACTCTGAGAGGGAGGTTAGATTGAGAGGGAGTGATGGACCCAGGGTCATCCAGCAGGCTTCCGTGGCGGAGGTGGGCATTCGAACCTGGACCTTCCAAACCCTAAATACTGGTGCCACAGAAGAGATAGAGTGCCTAGGGAGTGGGGGGCAGATGGAACAGCCTGTAATGGTGGGAAGTTGCATTTTTTTGGGTGCAAAATTTAAACTAAATCTATGGTACCTGGAAGTGGGGAACTAGGGAGGGAGGTCCACTTGAACCTTCATTCCTGATGTTATACTGGAAGACAGTTTGTTGTTGTTGTTGTTAGTTGCGAAGTCGTGTCCGACCCATCGCGACCCCATGGACAATGATCCTCCAGGCCTTCCGGTCCTCTACCATTCCCCAGAGTCCATTTGAGCTCACACCGACTGCTTCAGGGACTCCATCCAGCCACCGCAGTCTTTGCCGTCCCCTTCTTCTTTGGCCCTCAACCGCTCCCAGCATTGGGCTCTTCTCCAGGGAGTCCTTCCTTCTCATGAGGTGGCCAAAGGATTTGAGTTTCATCTTCAGGATCTGGCCTTCGAAGGAGCAATCACCCCTTCCTGCCCGCCCTCTCTCCCGATTGGCCCAAATTCTCAGAATCAGCATGGCTGTCAGATGGGCATCTAGCCTCTGCTTCAAAACCTCCAAAGAAGGAGAATGCACATCCTCCCCAGAGAAATGCCAATTGCTACTTTGGGGCCAGGAGGCTAATTTCCTCCAGGCCAGACTGGCCAGGGATTTTGGGGTTTTTTTTTGGGGGGGGGGGCAACACCTGGGCATTGAATTAGGGTCACCGTGGTAGGCAGGTAATTGTGAATTTCCTGCATTCTGCAGGGGTTGGACTAGATGACCCTGGAGGGCCCTTCCAACCATGATTCTGTGATTCTAAACCTGTTCCACTGAGGAACCGCTCTGTCACAAACTTCTTCCTATTGCTTAGCCAAAAACTCTTGATTTCTTTTTTTTACCAGCTGGTTCTGATCTGTCCTTCTGGGGCCACAGAAAACAATAGTATGTAAAATGATATCCCCCCCCCCATATTCTTGATGCAATGCATTCTACTTCTGCTTCTCACGTTGTAACCACCTGTTGCATGAAGCTACACGGCAGGGAAGAAAAGACAGAGAAGCGTTCATGGCAATTACGCCCTGATTTGGCAATAACAGTATTGTCGATCCAGTTCAGTCGGTCGGCCACGTTTCCCCCGTTCAAATAACTCTTGGAATGTTAGCATCGTACGTTGATCTCTGTTATCTGTGCCCCCATCTGAGATTTTCTCTCCCGTGAAAGCCTCCTTGAACACAGTAAGACTCTGATAACAGATTCTGATAACTTGTGCCGATTTGACCAAATCAGCTGCCGGACAGCTGTGGAGAGAAGCTTCCCTGAGGATTGACTGTTTGGCGGCTTGGGAGGCATTTAAAAGGACCAAGATGGCTCACCTTGGGAAGGATCAGGGGAGGCATTTAAAGGGCGTGCCAGACAGCTGACCCTTAGAACCAGCTGTTGGGGACACTCTCTTCCCTCCGTCCCGATGGGGGGTGGACTTGTAATCCCTCTGCTGTGCACCCCCCCCCCCCACAAGCGCATGCTTCCTCAATCTTGGAATGTTTGATTCAGCTTGGATAATCCCGAAAAGTTCTCTAATAAGCATTTATGTATTTTCGGGCATATCTCAGCCGAATCACCCATCCCTGGTTGGGCTTGGGACAATTCAAACAGGGCTGAAATAGGACTGAGCGAGGAGGCCAGCCGTGGCTGAAATAAATCTGTTTTGGCACCGCGTCCTCCAGCATCTACGCAAGCCGCTGCCTTTCGGGGGAGCATTTCACGGCTGGAGATAAGCAAGCGTTGCTTAAGTGGAATGCCTTTTGAACTGCCTTTAATGGCCCTTTCTGTTATCATTCAGAAATCTGCTGATTATTTTATAAGCAATATTTTCATGTCACAGTCGTGTGGCAAGTTTGGCATGGCAGCAGTTGGATCCCTGAGCACCCCGGGGCGGCCTTGGAAAGCATTGGGGGGAGAGAAAGGAACAGACCAAAGAGTTAAATGAGTGCATTAAAACATTAGGCATGCTTCACTGAAGCAGGCTGAAGATTCATGGAGCCCGCAGACTGTCTCCATCAGCCGCTGGGAAGATGCTTTGGAGGAGGGGGCAGTCACAGAGGGGTTATGAAGGCCACAGTCCTGCCTTTCTCTTTGATCTATACTACCTTCACCAATGGAGTAAATTGTTTTTAAGAGACCCTTCCTTCCTTCCTTCCTTCCTTCCTTCCTTCCTTCCTTCCTTCCTTCCTTCCTTCCTTCCTTCCTTCCTCCCTCCCTCCCTCCCTCCCTCCCTCCCTCCCTCCCTCCCTCCCTCCCTCCTTTATCCCCCCTCCTTCCTTCCTTCCTTCCTTCCTTCCTTCCTTCCTTCCTTCCTTCCTTCCTTCCTTCCTTCCTTCCTTCCTT
Organism: Paroedura picta; assembly: GCF_049243985.1. Taxonomy (NCBI): domain Eukaryota; kingdom Metazoa; phylum Chordata; class Lepidosauria; order Squamata; family Gekkonidae; genus Paroedura; species Paroedura picta. The sequence goes on from NC_135377.1 coordinate 7,979,913, forward strand.
CCTTCCTTCCTTCCTTCCTTCCTTCCTCCCTCCCTCCCTCCCTCCCTCCCTCCCACCCTCCCTCCTTTATCCCCCTTCCTTCCTTCCTTCCTCCCTCCCTCCCTCCCTCCCTCCCTCCCTCCCTCCCTCCCTCCTTTATCCCCCCTCCTTCCTTCCTTCCTTCCTTCCTCCCTCCCTCCCTCCCTCCCTCCCTCCCTCCCTCCCTCCCTCCCTCCCTCCTTTATCCCCCCTCCTTCCTTCCTTCCTTCCTTCCTTCCTTCCTTCCTTCCTCCCTCCCTCCCTCCCTCCCTCCCTCCTTTATCCCCCCTCCTTCCTTCCTTCCTTCCTTCCTTCCTTCCTTCCTTCCTTCCTTCCTTCCTTCCTTCCTTCCTTCCTTCCTTCCTTCCTTCCTTCCTTCCTTCCTCCCTCCCTCCCTCCCTCCCTCCCTCCCTCCTTTATCCCCCTTCCTTCCTTCCTTCCTTCCTTCCTTCCTTCCTTCCTTCCTTCCTTCCTTCCTTCCTTCCTTCCTTCCTTCCTTCCTTCCTTCCTTCCTTCCTTCCTTCCTTCCTTCCTTCCTTCCTTCCTTCCTCTCACTTGTTTCCTTGATCGGCAACTGAAGTGCTTGAGCATGGGGGAATGGTCCCTTTGGAGCATGTGCATACCCACCTTTCATTGTACGGCCATGCAAGGATGTGCAGACTTATCTGTCCCTCTGGCTCCCAAGTTAATAGGGAAATTACTGTATGGCGTTTCCAGCTTAATTGCGGTTTTTGGGGCATGTGCGTAAGCGATCAGAGCCCTGGCTCCAGTCCCATTCTTGCATTATTTCGGCAGCATGGGGGTGCTCCTGGTTACTTATGGAGAGAGGAAATTGGATTCAAATGGGTGGGGGAGGAATAATTAAGGGAGGTGGTATTCCCTACTTGGACATGGGTTATTTAAAGGGTTTTACGCTGAACAACAGGGCACTAATTAAAAAATAAATAAGGTCAGGGGCTCTTGATGAGGCCATCCAAATGCATTCGTGCCAGGGGGTTTTATAGCCCATAAAATGGCTGAGCGCATCAGTTCTGGCTTGAAAACTGTTGGCTTTGTTGTTACTCTTTTGTAAGGTTGCCAGGTTCCGCTCAAGCCACTGGTGAGGGGGAGGGTTGCCAGCTCCAGACTGGGGAAGTCCTTGAGATTTGGGAAGTGGAGCCTGAGGATGGGGACCTCAGTGGGGTTTGCTGGCACACTGCCCACCCTCCAAAGCAACCATATCCTCCAGGGGAACTGATCTCTAGCCTAGAGATGAGCTGGAAACCCAGGCGGACCCCACTGTTAAATCCATGGATTTGGGGTGGGCATGGGCAATGGCAGTGATTTGAGCTCCTTATTAGTCAAATCCCTTAATCTGGAGGAAGGGACTTTGGATGATCTAAGCATCCATATCAAGAAAACCATCTGCACAACAGCCACTAGGGATTTCTAGACCTTCTCAGAATTGGGGTACAGGAAATGGAACCTTGGAGTTAAGAAGCAATGCCTAACCAATCCAGGGTGGAGCCTGGTGGGAGATGGGCGGAGCTTGCATTTGACAGGCAGGAGTGTAGACAGACTCCGCTAGGTCAGGGGAAGTACAGATGACACCACCTGCTTTAGGAGTAGCCGAGCTTGGAAGGCAGAACATCTTTCTGCCTATTCTGCTCGTCTACTTCAGTTGCCCCTGCCATCAGAGGCTAGAAAGGGCCTTCTTGGTGGTGGGACCAAAACTTTGGAACTCCCTTCCCGGGGAGACCTACCTATCTCCCGCTATTGGTGTCCTTTGCCAGCAGGGGGAGACTTGCTTGTTTTCTGTGGTTTGCCCCCAATAACGGCTATGGGCCCTCCTCTTTGGTTCTCGTATCATTTTTGCGTTTTTTATATCGAATTATTTCATGATTTTTCATGTTTTTAATTGTTCAGCTGTTTTCATGTGCAGTGCTTGGGTGGAAAGGGGGCTTTAAAAGGTTTTAAGTCAAGAAATAGAAACCGCTCTTTGAGTGGACTGGAAAAACTGGACTACGGCTAAGAAGGCCCTTTTCAAATTTCTCTCTAAGAGTGGCGTGGCTCCTGATTGTGGCCCGCCGACACAACAAAGCCGTGGTCGGTTAATCCAAGGAGTGTTACTAGCAGCTGTGTAGCTGAGTATTAATTGGTGTCCCAGATGGGTCCCCCACCTGCCCATCTTTCTCAGCAGCCTTTGAAAAACCGGTAGGAGCTCATGGTGAAAGTGTCAGACGCCATAAAGACCTCTGGGTTTTTTATTTGTTTTTGTTTTGTGCAACTGAAGGGGGGAAGAAAAAGAAAACAGGGACAGGAAGTTGAAAGGAGAGCGAATAAAAACGAGAGATGGTTTTTGAACAGTGAAGGTGACTCATCCGTGGAACAGACAATGGAAGGGAAGGGCGGGTTTTCTGTCTCTCTCCCTTCTAGAAAGGAAGAGCCAGGCATCAGGCCTCCTGTCATTCTCCATTCTGCAATCCTGGCATGCAGGGGTGGAATCGGATGCAAAATTCAGTGTGCGGAAAATACCGTTTCGGTTTTTTTTTGTTTTGTTTTTTAAGATGAGCAACTTACTAGCCCTTAAAATGGCAGAAAGAGGTTTCAAATAGGATTGTCCTCCGGTTTAGGAAATCATAGAATCATTGGAAGTTGGAAGGACCCTCTGGGGTCATCTAGTCCACCCCCCTGCAGAATCCCTAGACATTGTGGGGTGGAGCCTAAGGAGGGCAGGGTGCAGAGTCCTGTGCTGTGTTGCTGGGTCAATGGGATTGGATTTCGAATGGTTTATTTGAGAGCTGGCTTGGTGTGGTGGCTAAGAGCAGTGGCCTCAAATCTGGAGAACTGGGTGTGGTTCCCCGTTCCTCCTCTACATGCAGCTGACTGTGGGTGGGCTTGGGCCAGTCTGTCAGAGCTCATTCAGCCCCAGCTATGTCACAGAGTGAGAAGAGGAAGGGTAGGTAGTGGTAAGTGATTTTGAGACCCATGAGGCCGGTTGGGTGACCTTGGGCTAGTCACAGCTCTCCAAGAGCTCTCTCTCTCAGTCTCATCTATCTCACAAGGTATCTGTTGTAAGTCACTTCAGGTAAAGAAAAGCAGCATATAAGAACCAACTCTTCTTCTTCTTCTTCTTCTTCTTCTTCTTCTTCTTCTTCTTCTTCTTCTTCTTCTTCTTCTTCTTCTTCTTCTTCTTCTTCTTCTTCTTCTTCTTCTTCTTCTTCTTCTTCTTCTTCTTCGTCTTCGTCTTCGTCGTCGTCGTCGTCGTCGTCGTCTTCTTCTTCTTCTTCTTCTTCTTCTTCTTCTTCTTCTTCTTCTTCTTCTTCTTCTTCTTCTTCTTCTTCTTCTTCTTCTTCTTCTTCTTCTTGGTATCACAGAATGCTTTCCCAAGGAATATATAAAACAAAGCAAGAAAACAAGCCTTATTGTGTTGATGCCCTCATTGACAGTAGAGAGGAAAAAGGAGAGATAGAGAGAAAGAAAGACAAGAGGGAAGGATGGAGGGAGGGCAGAGGAAAGGGATGGAGAAAGAAACAAACTTTGATAGTGAACAAGAAAAGGTAGGACGGTGCCCATGGAGAAGAATGTCAGAGTTCAGACCAGCTGTGCAAAAACCCTGGTTCCTCTTCAGCCAGACGCGAAATGGAGATGCAAGTGGGAGTTTGACCTGTGTCAGATTGCCAGATGCAGTCCAGATTTCGCCGCTGTTCTTGCCAGGGAAATCAGCCTCGGATGCCAGTCCAGATGTGCCCTTGATGCTCTGACGTGGTGCACAGCTGGAGCGTGTTCAGTCAGGGATCCTGATGAGCAAAAGAGCCTGCCGTGGTCCCTTTCAATCATTCCTGAGATTCTCAATGCCAGGACAGTTGACCTTCACCATCCCACCCATGCAGATACGTCGGCCCAGGAGTGATATTTATATGAAGACAATGAGGAATGAGTCAACACGGCCACCTCTGTCTCCTTCTGCGTCGTCACTGTCAGAGGTTTTGGTTCTGCGCATTTTCATGCTGCCGACGATTCCCTCGTTTCCGTCACACTTTCTGCACTGCGCAGCGGATACGAAAATAAGACTGAAAAATGGGCTTTGGGGCGTAATCTAATGGTAGAACGCAATTCAAGCTCAACTCAAGAGCACCTTAAACTAAGCCAAAATTTTCGTGAGTTTGAGGTTTGGAGAGTCAAATCGAACTTGGGCAGGGAGCAAACTTTGAATCACCAAAGGTTAGACCTTGGAAAACTTTGTGGGCCTTTAAGGTGGGTCCTGAACTCAAATTGGAACAAAAGTATTAATTGGGAAGCATTTGGCTTGAGGAAAAAGAATAATGTGGACAACTAAGTGGGTTTGAGTTCGAATCAAGCCTTGAACTCTCTTGAGGAGCTAAATAACAGAGTCTTCTAAGTCAGGTTTTTTCAACCACATATGATAGAAAGATCCAATTTTGTCTACACATTTCCAACATATATTATCACAACTTTTTGCTTTTTAGCAATCACTTTTGGTGTTACATACCATCTATAAAACACTTTATATCAGTTTTCTCTGAGAATTTGGCTGTTGGCTGTATTGAGTCCGCCATGAAAACACTAGAGGGCGTCACACTAGGGTCAGACATGACTCAGTGCTTGCACAGGGGAGACCTTTACCTTTAAGTTTAGGAATTCTCTAACCCATAAATATTCCCATTGTTCTATTGTCACACTCGTCTCAATATTTTGCATCCATTTAATCATACACAGTTTGACCCGTTCCATCTCTGTCTCATATTTTAGTAACAATTTATATATTTGAAGGAAGGAAGGAAGGAAGGAAGAGGGATAAAGGAGGGAGGGGGGAGGGAGGAAGGGAGGGAGGGAAGGAGGGAGGGAGGAAGGAAGGAAGGAAGGAAGGAAGGAAGAGGGATAAAGGAGGGAGGGAGGGAGGGAGGGAGGGAGGGAGGACTCAGGGTGAAGGGAGGAAGTAAGGAAGCCACAATCCTCAGTTTGCAAAACCTGAGGCTGGCCATTAACGAGAAGACCTTTTGGAAGGCATGCATTCATAGGGTCGCCAAAAGTCGAAGAGAACTTGGCAGCATTTAAAACACACACAGATGCTGTCTGTGAATTGTAATGCCTCAGTAGTGCTGATCGTCTTACTTAGTTATCAGAAAGCCCTTTGGTGACACAGGGCTGCTAAAGCAATGCTTCTATACCCTTCTTTAATTAATGTTTTTACATTGTTCTTAAAGAGAAAATAGTTCTGGAGAAGGTTTCCTCCCCCCCTCCCCCAGGTTCAGGTTGTTCCATACGATAAAAAGAGGGAAGGTGGTGTTTGGGTTAGAGCGATCTGCCCCTCCTCATTTTTCCGGGTTCCCTCTGCCCCCCTGTGCTTTCACATCTCTGGCTGATCTGTATGTCCAGTGAGTGATCTAAAGCAGGGGTAGTCAACCTGTGATCCCCCAGATGTCCATGGACTACAATTCCCAGGAGCCCCTGCCAGCGTTTGCTGGCAGGGGCTCATGGGAATTGTAGTCCATGAACATCTGGAGGACCACAGGTTGACTACCCCTGATCTAAAGAAACCGGGTTTCCTGAAAGGGAAGGTCCAGAGCGCGATCTAATGCGATTTAGCGCATTCTTATTGCTAAAAGAAACCATCTGGCCCCGTCCCTCTCGAGATCCCAATTTCTGCAAACTTAATTCGGACCCACGGACCAATATAAACAACGAGGGAGCCCAGAACATGTCTGGTGTCTCTCTAGCTGTCTTTGTCAACCCAAATTGGCCCATTTATCAGGCGGGCTGTCTATCACTCCCCCCCTCCTCTCCTGTCCTCTCCCAAGATTCCAGGATTCGAGATAAGTTTACAATGTTATGTTCCAAGCCGTGTCCTTTACAAGTGCACCCAGAGAAATACAATTAAACATCTCTTTTGATTGGGTTTTTTTTTTTTGTCTACCACTCACACGGGTCCTGTAATTTAATATCACCGTGACTCACCCTATATCTGTTGTGCTGATCGGATTTATATTCTAGTCTCCCTTGAAGTTGTTTATGGTGATATACATGGTTCCCTCCGCACTGACAATTTTTGTCTAGCCTGTCTTCCATCACTCAGTTGAGCACGCATTGATGGGGTACAGCCCCACCCCCCTACTTGGGATGGACCACCCAAAGCGGCTTCCAATCACCTTCCCTTCCCTCTCCCCACAACCCACACCCTGTGAGGAAGGTGAGGCTGAGAGAGCCCTGAGATTACTGAAGAAGAAGAAGAAGAGTGGTTCTTATATGCCGCTTTTCTCTACCAGAAGGAATCTCAAAGCGGCTTACATTTGCCTTCCCTTTCCTCTCCCCACAACAGACACCCACAACAGAGATGGCTGCCTAGAGCAGGGGTAGTCAGACTGCGGCCCTCCAAATGTCCATGGACTACAATTCCCAGGAACCCCTGCCAGCGAATGCTGGCAGGGGCTCCGGGGAATTGTAGTCCATGGACATCTGGAGGGCCGCAGTTTGACTACCCCTGGCCTAGAGAGACAGGAAGCTGGGCTGGATGGATCATTGGTCCGAACCAGCAGGACTCTTCTTATGTCCTTATTCTCATGACTTGGACACTACGCTTCTCTAGAGGGTGCATGCCTGCAACCCTTGGGAGACCAGGGACCAGGACATGGAGGAAAATTGACATTGCGTACATGTCAGGGCCACTCCCGAGCAAAACCAGGAAGTGGCCTTGCTGGCACTCTAGGAATCAGCAACATCCGACAGCCTCAGTGACCTCTCTGCCTGATTGTCGCCAGAAACGACGTTGACACATACCTGATGGCTCCCCCCTCCATTTCTCCCCCAGCGTAGCAGAAGCGGGGGCCAGAGGTGGCAGCAGAAGATTGCACGCTTTGGCAGGTGAGGGCACTTTCCCTGCTCTTCCCCATGCAGCCAACTGGTGACCTTTGGCTAGTCACAGTTCTCTTAGGGCTGTTCTCTAAGAGAACCCAGCTCTTCTTCTTCTGCTTCCTCCTCCTTTTCTTCTCCTTCTTCCTCCTCCTCCTCCTCCTCCTCCTTTCTTCTTCCTCTTCTACTTCTCCTCCTCTTCCTCCAATGCTGAAGTCCTGGAAGTCCTTTCCAGTGGCCAGCATTCATTTCGATGGCCAGGCTTTGCTCTAATCCAGGGGTAGTCAACCTGTGGTCCTCCAGATGTCCATGGACTACAATTCCCATGAGCCCCTGCCAGCACGCTGGCAGGGGCTCATGGGAATAGTAGTCCATGGACATCTGGAGGACCACAGGTTGACTACCCCTGCTCTAATCTACTTTCCTAGTCTCAGAGCACTGCTGCTTCCTTCCAGAGCTGGCAGCTTGCAACATGGCACCCAGAATTCCCTTGCTATGGCAACGGGCGCTGCATCCATCCCTGCATCGAGATCTGAATGAACTTTTGCGGGAACAAGAAGTTCTGAATGGGCAGGAGGGGAAGAAGAAAAAAACACATTGATGTGTATTTGCATAGTAGAACTTCAAGGGAAATCAGTCAGTTAAACAAACCACCACCGTGGTGGTGAGAGAATGTGATTCGTTTCAGGTGAGGTATGTGATTGAATGATTTCCCCGAAAGCTAGGAGTTGAACGGTTTGAGCGACCTTGGGCCGGTGCCACACCCGCCACCTAACCCTTCCTTGCAGGGTTGTTGTGAGGACACAGTGGAGAATGATGTAAGGCGCTTTGGCTCCTCTAGCAGGTCAGCCATTTTCCTTTAGGGTAGACCGAGATGGGTAGTGTCTGTCTGAAGCAGTAGAAAGGAGCAAGAATCCAGGAGCACCTTCATGGCTAACAACATTTGTGGCAGAGGCATGAGCTATTGTGAGTCACTGTTTACTTCTTCAAGCGTTTCTTCCTTCGGGAGCATGCAAATGCACAGACCTCCTAGTTTATCACAAACAAGGTGTTGGCAGAGTTTGATTATGCAGGGAGAGCGGAGCACTGGGTCACTTTAGGAATAAGATATACGTTTAATAATTTATTAAATAAATAATAAATAGTTATACTCATGGAGAGGAGCAACTATGTATTGAGAGAGACAGACAGCTAACGGTCTTATCTAACTTGTTTGCAGTCATTGTGGTTCAACAACTGTTCTGGAGGCAAGCAGGGAGGGAGTGGGCTCAAAAAGCAAGGAGTCTCTTGTTGAGCCAATCAGGATACCGGAGGAGATTATTTGAAAATCATCACAAAGTTCCTGTGCTGTGTATGCTAAATATACATCTCTGATGTCTCCTGCAGGACGTATTCTGTTAATTTATGCATATTGCAGATTTTGCATATTCCCACACAATGTTCAGGGAAGCAGAAAAGGCAGTCGAAGACAGCCACAGTGTTTGCAGAAACTGCTTTTAAGGCACCAGAATCCCATTCCGAAAATAGCAGTTACAATTGGTTGGAAGCACTGCAGCTTCCGTAATTTGGAAACCGGTAGAAAGGGCATGGGGATGGTCATGCCAGTGGAAGACCTTACAGCAGGCTTTCTCAACTAGGGTTTTATATGTTTTTAAAATTTATTAACCATTTATTGGGTGATATGACCATATATGGTTATTTTGACCTGCCCCCTCCTCTCAAAATGGCCAATGAGGGGCCTGGAAGGGGTGGGAGGAGGGACGCCAGGTAGGTGCATACACAGCTGTGCTTCCTAACCATATTCTGCACCAATATGCCACTTCTGGGGTTTCTCGAAGCCTGAAGAATGTTTCAGTAGGTTCTCAGCAGAAAAAAAAAAGTCGAGAACGGCTGCTCTACAGTGACGGCCATCGCGGTACACTTGCAAGTGGTTCAGAACTACCTTGCACAACTACCTTGCAAGTGGTGCAGAGCTAGAAACCCAATGGATTGTTTCTTTGACCCGGCAAGACAATGCTTACATGCCTTTACTTCACATTGTAGGTGTCCCAGAAGGAGACGGGCACTGCGCCTCCAGATTCCTTCTGGCAAGGGAGAACCTTCCCAAGAAGATCCGAAATCATGCGCCTCTTTAAATAGAAAACGTGCAAAGAACCGTTCAATGTGCGTGGCCCCCTCTCTCCTTTCGAAGCCATCTGTGCGCGAGGGATCAGTCTGTGCTTTGGAAGGAGGCTTTCCGAGGAGCTCAAAGGGGCGTCCGCCGTGTGCCCGTCGTGAGGATAAATTGTCTTCTGGCAGGAAGCTGAGTTCCTGCCGGCCGCAACTTGTCCCTCACTCCGTAATTGGTAGGAACAAGACCAGCGTAGGCTGTACCATCTGTACTAGTTTACCCATGATGCAGCAGCATGCCACTGAATTTTTAAACCTGTAGAATGGGGAAGTTTCTTCTGAGTTACTCTGCTGTGGCATGGGTCCCTTGGCTAATGGCTGGAACCTCCAGGGCAATTTGCTGGACCAGAGAGCTCTTTGCTTGACAAGTACCAACAGCTTGGTGGTCCTTGGCCTGAGAGGAGCCTGCCTGGCCTCAACTAGGCCCAGGGCCTTCTTGGTCCTGGCCCCTACCTGGTGGAATGAGCTCCTGGAAGAGCTAAGGGCTCAGTTCCGCAGGGCCTGCAAGAAGGAGCTCTTCCACTGGGCATTCGGTTGAGGCCAGGGTGCGTTTACCATTTCATGGCCCCTCCTCCAGATAACAGCACCCTCCCCATTACAAAAATCATGGCAATGCTTTAGAGTTTGACATACTTTATTAGTTAAGCAACCAGTGTTTTCTTGTCACTGTAAATTAATCTCTTTATTGGCCTTGTTTTATGGTTTTTATGGTTGTGAGCTGCCACGAGACCGCTGTGCCAGGAGCGGCGGAATAGAGATTTGATAAGTAAATAAACAAATCTGAAAAGTCGAGAGTGGGCCGTGGGCCTCCCAACAAAATAGTTGCCGTGGGGAGGGTGGGGGCTAAGGTTGCCAGGTTTGGGTTGGAAAATACCTGAAGACTTTGGAGGTGGAGCCAGGAAGGACTGGGAGGGACCTTAGTGCTGTGTAATGTTATGGATTCCACCCACCAAAGCAGCCCTTTTCTCCAGGGGAACTGATCTCTTTAGTCTGGAGGTGACCTGCCATTTCAGGGGACCCCCAAATCCCACTTTGGTACTAGTATCCCTTGGTAGGGCCAACAGCAACATTCTATCAATACGGTTGCCAACCTCCAGGTGAGATCCCTTGGATCTCAGAGATCTGTTCCCCTGGAGAAAATGGGATGCTTTGCAGAGTGGACTGCATGACATTGCAGCCCACTGAGGTTCCCGTCCTCCCCCCGGCTGCACCCCCAAATCCCCAGGAGTTCCCCAACCTCAATTTGGCCACCCTACCCTTCCCATCCTCCACTGGTGGTTGGTGGGGCCAATGACAAGCCTCAAGGCGGGGAGGGCATCCCAAAGGGGAGGTGTCGCCACTGAACATGCTGTCTACACAGACCAGAGTTTGAGTGTCAAATCTGGAAGGGCTGCCTTAATTTTGTGACTGGGAAATTGGGTCCTATAACCTGCAGGGTTATAAGTAAATAAACAAATTTATAGAGCCTCTTGTGGTGCAGAGTGGTAAGGCAGCAGACATGCAGTCTGAAAGCTCTGCCCATGAGGCTGGGAGTTTGATCCCAGCAGCCGGCTCAAGGTTGACTCAGCCTTCCATCCTTCCGAGGTCGGTAAAATGAATACCCAGCTTGCTGGGGGGTCAACGTTAATGACTGGGAAAGGCCCTGGCAAACCACCCTGTATTGAGTCTGCCATGAAAACGCTAGAGGGCAACACCCCAAGGGTCAAACATGACTCGGTGCTTGCACAGGGGATACCTTTACCTTTAACCTGCAGGGGGCGCTGCTTTGATGGTGGTGGTGGCAAGTGTCCTCTTGTCATAGCTGAGATATGGAGACCCCTATAGGGCATCTAAGGCAAGACACATTTAGAGGTGGTTGCCATTGCCTGCCTCTGCCTTGGTCTTCCTCGGTGGCTTCCCATCCGCGTACTAACCAAGGGTGACCCGGCATAGCTTCTGCGATCTGATGAAATCAGGCTAGCCACAAAACAAGATCTACTTCCAAATTGCCTTGAAAATGCATTAGCTAACTTAGGGATAGTCAAACTGCGGCCCTCCAGATGTCTATGGACTACAATTCCCATGAGCCCCTGCCAGCATGGACATCTGGAGGGCCGCAGTTTGACTACCCCTGATCTAACTTGTGCCGGATGGACCCAGGTTGAGGCAGAAAGTGATTTGGAAATGTCACAATACATTCGTCCCCCGCTGCAAATCTGAACTGTTTCACTTTAGAATTAAAAAAAAAATGCACAGCTCTTCCTGGAGAAGGGCAAAGAACAGGGCATTGAGGCCTTCCGTCTGGTCGGCTGAAAATCGTATTTAGAAATTGCAAGTGAGACAGCTCTTTAAAGGAGCAGGATGATGAAGAGCTGTTTTTTTGTAGCCTGCTTTTTACTACCGAAGGAGTCTCAAAGCAGCCTGATATCACCCTCCTTTCCTCTCCCCACAGTAGAAATCGGGAGTTGGGAGTTTCATTGCACTTTTCAGTGACGTGCCAGCTTGATCTGGAAGTGAGGCAAGCAAGTTGGAGGAGATGCTCTGGTTCTGGGGCAAAAACGTAGCTACCATAGAGTTTTAGCCCCCACGCCAGAGTGTCGCCCTGACATCCCCTATGTGCTAGGTCACTTCCTGATCACATTGATGTAGGAGAAAAAGGCCCCTTGCACATCATTGGCCCAGACCACTGATGACTCACAGCTGAGAAGAGGAGGGGCCGTAGCTCGGTGGAAGAACCTCTGCTTTGCATGCAGAAGGTCCCAGGTTCAGTCCTTGGTATTTCCATCTAACAGGAAGGTTCAAGGGGGTGGAGGTGGCAGTGGATGTGTGATAGGGGTGTGAGTGTCCTGCATAGTGCAGGGGGTTGGACTAGATGACCCAAGAGGTCCCTTCCAACTCTATTATTCTATGATTCTAAATTCTGTGAGGCTGATTCTGTGAAGGCTCCAGGGGGTGGCAGGTGACAGTGGATGAGCGATAGGGTTGTGAGTGTCCTGCATAGTGCAGGGTTTGGACTAGATGACCCAGAAGGTCCCTTCCAACTCTATTATTCTATGATTCTAAATTCTGTGAGGCTGATTCTGTGAAGGCTCCAGGGGGTGGCAGGTGACAGTGGATGAGCGATAGGGTTGTGAGTGTCCTGCATAGTGCAGGGGGTTGGACTAGATGACCCAAGAGGTCCCTTCCAACTCTATGATTCTATGATTTAGAGTCTTCCCTGAGCATCTATGGACTCGGGGCGGATTACAACAGGAAATTACATCAGTAGCAATCAAATACTAAACTCGGAATGAAATTAATAAGTCATTAAAACCAGAAGTTTAAATACTAGATTGGCCCCTTCTCTCTGTCATATGGGAAAAGATAGGGGGTGGGTCACATAAAACCCTTTAGCTGGGAGGATAATTTTGGTGGATTTCTGGCAGGGAGGCCAGCGGTACCAGATACTATCTCAGACCTGGTGGAACAGCTCCGTCTTGTAAGCCCTGCGAACCGTTGAAGGTCCTGCAGGGCTCTGATCTCCTCTGGTAGAGCTTTCCACCAGCTGGTTGAGGGCAGGTTAATCTTCTTGGGGCCAGGGATCCTGAGGAAGCTTTGCTTACGAGGTCTTAAAGCAGCCCTTGTCTCCAGGGGAATTGATCTGTCTAGTCTGGAGATCGATGGTAAGAGTGGGAAATCTCCAGGTGCCACTCAGAGGGTAGGGACCCTGCTATGAGACTATAAAAACAACATTGAAGCAATATCGATCATGTCCAGCCTTCTGACCACAGCAGATCGGGTTGCCAACTCTCGGTAGGCTATAGACCTCTGTAGGGTATAGTGCCGTAGAGCAGGAGCCCCTGATGTGACCCCTGGTCTATTAGGCCACAGGCATAGGGTCTACCTCCCAAAGCAGCTAACAAGGACTGTGCACTGCTGAAATTATACAATGTCTGTGCATCCTGAATCCCATATTTTAATCATGAGAAAAGAACCAGCTAGAAGGCTACAAGACATGCAAGACATGGAAACATGAAATTAAACCCAAAGGTCATCTAGTCCAGCCCCCGTGCACAATGCAGGGAATTCGCAGCTCGCTCCAGTGTGAGCTTTTGTGTGCATGCACCTGAAATCTCACCCTTTGAATAGATCTTTGTTGGCCTTAAAGGTGCCATTGGGAGAAAGTGGGGTTTATGGCATTAGACCCTGCAGAAGACCCTCTCCTCCCCAAATCCCGCCCACTTCCAGCTCCACCCACAAAATCTCCATCCCAACCTAGATCTGGCCAACTTTTCTTGGAGAAAATGACTGCGTTGGAGGGTGGACTCCGTGGCATCCCATCCCGACCAAACTCTTTCCTCTCCAAACTCTGTCCTCTCCAGGTTCTGCCTGTCAAATCTCCAGGAATTTTGCCACCCAGATTTGGCAACTTTAAGTATAAATTACTCTGGCCAGCGAGGTTATGTGCAGTACAAAAGCCATTCCTCTCCTTGCACTTTCTCTTAATGCACGCTCTCTGCCCGTTCTGCAGTACATCAGACAGAATTAAGCTGGACAGAGATATGGATTGATTGATTGTCCTTGCACGTTAAGCAACATGCTGTTCAAGATGTACCTTCTCAAGTCAAAATTAGCCGACAACAAAATAAAGATCAGCTTCTCCCCCCACCCACCCCCAGGGCAGCACTATGAGTAGACTAGAAATCTTGCCTTCTTCTCGAAGATACATTGGAACCTTGCAATCAAACATAAAGAAGAAGGTTTTTATAACCTGCTTTTCTCTTCCAGAAGGAGTCTCAAGGCAGCTTCCAATTGCCTTCCCTTCCTTTCCCCATAGTAGACCCCCGTGAGGTCAGTGGGCCTGAGAGAGCCAAGATATTACTCCCCTGTGAGAACAGCACTATCAGGACTGTGACTAGCCCGAGGTCTCCCAGCTGGCTGCATATGGAGAAGCAGGGAATCAAACCCAGCTCGCCAGATTAGAAGCCGCCACTCTGAACCACTACGCTACATTGGTGACCAGCTCGAAGTTTGAGTCTATGGACCCCTTTAAGACCGACAGAATTTTATTCAGGGCATAAGCTTTCATGTGTATATTCGGGTGTCTAATTCGGGTGCATGCACACAAAAAACTTATTCCTTGAATGAAATTGTGTTGCTCTGAACGCTGCCCCTGGACTTCCACTTTGTCCTGCTGCTTTGGACCAACCCAGCTGCCCACCCAAATCTAACCTGATCAGTATTGGACTTCATTTCCCATTCCCATGGAAACCGGTTATGCTTATTCAATTACACCCCCAGTTTCTGAAACGGCTCCAGCAGATTAGCAGCACAGAATAATAATTCATGGACATCTGTCTGTCATATTTTTGCATTCCATCTTTCCCCAAGGATGCCATTTGTGGCTTTACCCTTCTCTCTTCTATACCATAATAGCCTCCATGGCTATGTCTGGGCGGGAGGGCTGGGCAGTGCAGAAAGCTGGCAAGAGGGAAGTTGATCCCTTTTAAATGTGGCATGGGGGGGGGGGAGTGGCACGAATCTCACGGACTGCCCAAAAGACAAATAAATGGCCCTAGATCAAACCAAGCCGGAAATCTACCAAGAAGCTCAACTGTCCAAATTCTTCACTGAAACGCATTCAAAATATTTAAATACAGAGAACGGATATACGGAGCATGTACAGAGTATCACATGACAGATCCATGAACCCGATAAAACAACTTAGTTATACATAATCATCCTACCAGATTGCACTCTGTTCCACTTAATATTTCTGGCAAGGGCTTGGAGGAGGAGGAGTGCGTCTCATGGTAGGTATAGACACGGCCTCCAGCCTCTTGCCTTGAACCCAAACAGCTGTGGCAGAGATACAGAGAGTACTCATACTACTACTAATAATATTATTACTGGCAGTCTTTAAGCAGCATCTGGACAGCTATTTATCCGGGGATGCTTTAGGCTGATCCTGCATTGAGCAGAAGGTTGGACTAGATGGCCTTCATGGATTCCTCCCTCTCTATGATAATGAGGATGATAATGATGGTGGTACTACTACTACTACTACTACTACTACTACTACTACTACTACCACCACCACCACCACCACCACCACCACCACCAGTAGTAAATACCACTACTACTAGTAGCAATTACTACTACTACTAGTAGTAGCAATTACTACTACTACTACTAGTAGCAGCAGCAATTACTACTACTACTACTACTACTAGTAGTAGTAGTAGTAGCGGCGGCGGCAGCAGCAGCAGTAGTAATAATATAACCCAGCCTCTCAAGGCACTGTGGCACATTTACATCATGAAATAATCTCATGCAATTTTAAAATCCACAATAGAGCCCTTAATTAATTCCGAACTACCTCCTTATAGCGCAGGAGGGTTGATGTTGGCCAGGATTTCAGTGCTGTTTTCAGTCTTAACGATGGGCCTGGCAGAAGAGCTGTCTTGCAGGCCCTGTGGAACTGTCCTTGGTCCTGCAGGGTTCTGATCTCACCACGAACAGCGATCCACCAGGCCGGGGCTGAAAGGGCTTTGACCCTGGTTCAGGCCTGTTGCTTATCTTTGGGGCCATGAATCTTGAGCAGATTTTGCTTTCTAGATTTTAAGTTCTTTGGGGGGAACATATAGGAAGAGGCGTCCCCGTAGATTTGGGTCCCAGCTGGGCTATAGAGGTCCTTGGGATTCAGCACGGTATAATGGTTAAGAGCAGGAGTAGTCAAACTGCGGCCCTCCAGATGTCCATGGACTACAATTCCCATGAGCTCATGGGAATTGTAGTCCATGGACATCTGGAGGGCTGCAGTTTGACTACCCCGGGTTAAGAGTGTCGGGCTAGCTCCAGTCATGAATCCCTGCTCTTGCACAAACACTTGCTGGGAGACCTGGGGTCAGTTGCTCTCTCTGCCTAACCTCCTTCACAGGATTGTTGTGAAGATAAAGGGAGAAATGCCAAGATGACGGATTCAAGAGGGGTGACCTATAAATCTTCTAAATGACGAATAACTAAATAAAAGGAGAATTTGGTAAACCACTTTGGGGTCCACATTGGGGAGAAATGTGGAGTACAAATTTTATTAATTTTCACGGCAAGAGACCTCTAGAAGAGGTTTCCCATTGCCTGCCTCTGCCTCATGACCCTAGTATTCCTTGGAGGCCTCCCATCCAGATACTAGCCAATCAGTACTGACCCTGCTTAGGTTCCGAGATCACACTAGCCCTGGCTACCGAGGTCAGGGCTTTCTGGCCCCTCTCCCTCCCTATTTGTCCTCTTGGTGAGCTTTTGTGGATGGCTTTTCCCACAATGCTAGTTTTCGTTTTCAGTTCTAAGTCTCTCATCACACCATTCTGAAAGATGTTTAAGACACATTACAATCTTTCGAATGGAGTACAATAAGATACAATAAAAACCTAGTCTTCGAACAATCAAAACACATCAAAATAACAGCAGCAGAGTCCAAAGAACTGGCAGCAGCAAGCGGGAGAACGATCAAAATAACCAGCATTGCCGTCCGCAAAAGAATAAATGTTAAATGCTGAAACTACAGTAATTCAGGGTTTGTTTTTTTGTAAAAAATACAAAATAGTACATAACAGTACAGCAAGGGAAAACACAAAACAAAATCCAAGTGCTTGCAAGTCCTTCAAATTAAGGACTGCCTCCCTAAAAAAAATTATTGGGTTAAATGTAAAAAATAAATATTATTTGTCTTGGATGCTAAGGGGCCAATGCTGTTGAACAAAGTACAAAGGTGATTTGATTCCAATGGTATCAAGAGAAAGAAATTTTACTTACAAAAAATAGACGTCCTTCTAACTTGATATATCGATATAGGAATATTTAACGTATTGTGAATAGATTAATGTCAAAACTTGCTACAGATCCAAGCCCAGGTGAGAGAGAGAGAGAGAGAGAGAGAGAGAGAGAGAGAGAGACAAGAAGAAGAAATAGGATGGAGAGAGAGAGAGAGTTCTGTTAGCTGCCAGACCTTCTGGTGTGCAGTTGCAATATCCCCCCCAAAACCCAGTGTATTTTATATGAAGCTATAATGCTAACACAAACTGTATCAGGCAAATGTCTCAGGGGACAGCCCTTGGTCACTGTGGAGCTACCAATGAAAAGACCTTTCCTTGAGTAGCCACCTGCCTCCATTATGCAGGTAAGAACACCTGAGCAGGTCTTTGAGCAACTATATGTCCATGCAAGCAGGTCTAGATGAGAAGAGATGGTCAGTCATATAACTCAGCCCCAACCAGTTTGGAGCTTTAAATGTTAAAGGGAGCATCTTGAACTGGGAGGGGGAAAGGGAAGTGGGAGCCAATGCTGGTTTTTTAAAAGATGAATGCACTGCCTGCATTGCAAGAAATGCCTGTCAGCACTCTAGATGCCACTCTTTGGACCAGTTGCAGTTTCTGCAAAGTCTACAAGGGCCACCCCATGTACAGAGTGTGACAGTAATGCAGTCTAGAGGTGACCAGGGTGTAAAAGACCATGGCCCAGTCATTTCACCATCAGGCTTAGGGTGCTGGACTAGGTGCTGGGAGACCCAGATTCGCATTGCCGCTGTGCCACAGAAGCTTGCTGGGTCCCACACCTCTGGCTCACCTACCTCGCCATATTGTTGTGCGAATGCAGTGGAGGCAGAGAAAATGCTGAGACACCCTGGGCCCCCCATTTTTTGGGTGGGGAGGAAATTGGAGTCTAAATGAAACAAATACATTTCTGTCCAGGAAAGGGTGCAGAAGGCATGCCAACTGGAATTGGTGGGCGTCTGAAGGAGCCGATGGGAACGTCCCCGGCTCCAGCAGTGCCCCCACCGGCATCCGTACTTCGGGCCCTTCGGCGGGGGACTGGGCGGCTGAGTCCCGGTTGTTTTCTTCCCATTCTTCTCCTGCCGTCATAACCGCCTCCCCGGGATGTCATTATTGCTGAATGTATTTGCGCCGGAGCCGTTCTATAGTAATTATAACCAGAACCGCTGTGAGACTTAAACAGCCTATTAAACACTCCTTGGGAAAGGAAATGGCTTCGCGACGTGCGTCATTTTATTTATTGACAGGTTTTCTCTCTCCTGCATCTCCCAACATAAAAGATTCTGCTCAGACGTGAACCGTTGCTGCTTCAGGCGCCTGCCTGTGTACCCCGGAAGCTGGGAAGAGGCCTTTTGCAATACATTAGGTAGTCAACCTGTGGTCCTCCAGATGTCCATGGACTACAATTCCCATGAGCCATTGCATTTGCTGGCAGGGGCTCATGGGAACTGTAGTCCATGAACATCTGGAGGACCACAGGTTGACTACCCCTGCGTTATAGCATGATCGTGGTCCTTAATCAGAGGAAGGAGGTGGGGCTCAGGGAGCCCTTGGGTTGCTAGCCGTGGATGGAGAAATGCCTGGAGAGCTTGGGGGTGGGGCTTGGGGAGAGGAGGGACTTCCCGTTCCACAGTGGCCATTTTCTCCAGGGGAACTGGTCTCTGTTACCTGGAGATCAGTTATAACCCTTGGCGAACTACAGCTGCCATCTGGAGGTTGGCAACAGGTCAGCATTTCTGACTAGGTCCTGGAAGCTACTTCTCCCTGAAGCTTTATGGCTGGCCTTGGGCCACTCTCAGCTTGTCCTGCCTTTCAGGGTTGTTTTGAGGGGGGAAATGGAGGAGAAGATGGTGAAGTATACCATTCCGTGTTCCTTGGAAGAAGGAGCAGGGTGAAAAAAGCGATTATTTCTTTTTCTCATGAAGTTGCAGCTGAGTGATGGTGGCCCTGTGTGGTTTTCGAGAGACGTTCAGGGGCGGTTGGCCATTCTCTGGGTCTGTGTAGCAACTCGGTCACCTCCCTCCCAAGGATAAAGTGGGATCAGAGGAGACAGGGATCTGCTGGACTATGTAGGTCAGAAAATGATCTGCAGATAGACGCTGCTCTTTGGTTTTGTGGAATTCTGGGTGTAGGGTTGCAGCTCTAGGCTAGAAAATACGTGGGCGTTTTGGGGGTGGAGCCTGAGGAGGGCAGAGTCCAGGAAGGGGAGGGATGCCAATGGGGTAGAATGCCATAACTTTCCAAAATAGATGTTTTCTCCAGGTGAGAGCCCTGGCCTGAATAGCCCAGGCAAGCCTGATCCCATTATATCTTGGAAGCTAAGCAGGGCTGACCCTGGCTAGTATTTGCATGGAAGATCTCCAAGGATTTGGGTAGTAGTTCCTCGAAGGAACACTAGGGGTTACGATTTGGGTGGTAGTTCCTTGAAGGAACACTAGGGGTCACGATTTGGGTGGCAGTTCCTCGAAGGAACACTAGGGGTCATGATTTGGATGGTAGTTTCTGGAAGAAACACTAGGGGTCATGATTTGGGTGGTAGTTCCTTGAAGGAACACTAGGGGTCATGATTTGTGTGGTAGTTCCTTGAAGGAACACTAGGGGTCATGATTTGTGTGGCAGTTCCTTCAAGGAACACCAGGGGTCGTGATTAGGGTGGTAGTTCCTCTAAGGAGCACTAGAGGTCATGATTTGGGTGTTAGTTCCTTGAAGGAACACTAGGGGTCACGATTTGGGTGGCAGTTCCTCGAAGGAACACTAGGGGTCATGATTTGGGTGGTAGTTTCTGGAAGAAACACTAGGGGTCATGATTTGGGTGGTAGTTCCTTGAAGGAACACTAGGGGTCATGATTTGTGTGGTAGTTCCTTCAAGGAACACCAGGGGTCGTGATTAGGGTGGTAGTTCCTCTAAGGAGCACTAGAGGTCATGATATGTGTGGCAGTTCCTGTGTCAGAATTTCAAAGGTGCTCCCAGGCTCGAAAAATCTGGGGACTCCTTGGACTAGTTTCTAAGCGATACAGCCTCAAATCCCCTCTCTACCATGGAAGCTTCTTTGGTGACCTTGGGGAGCCTGACCTCTCTTGCAGAGTTGTTGTGAAGATAAAAGGGAGGAACGAAGAATGGTGTAAGCTACTTTCCCTTTGCATTTAATCTGCTACCCCCTTTATCTGTTACTATAACGCAGGGTTGGCTCTCCGTATGTCAATGGACTACAGTTCCCATGAGGCCTTGCTAGCATGGTGGCAAGGGCTCATGGGACTTGTAGTCCATGAACAACTGGAGAGCTACAGTCTGGCCGCCCCTTATATAATGAGTGGCTGTTCATTTGACCACCTTAAGCCAACAGTCATTTGTTTTCGGGTAAGATCACTCGAATTCTGTCTCCTTTCATGACCTCCCGTATCACGTTTCAGGAGCTGGGCTGATTACAGCCAATGTGGGGAAAAGAAGGTTTGTGCCTAATAAAGAACAGATTGAAAGCTGAGATAGCCTCGCAGGCAGACACAACTCAGCACCTGGGTAAACAGTGACAAGGGAGCTGCGTTGAGTTACACACACTTGGTTTCGTGGGCTACAAAAACACGAAGCAGCATATAGGTGCCATTGCAAGCCCCAAGGCCTAGAATCATAGAATCATAGAATCCAATAGCCTGTTTCTGCCACAGATCTTGGATCCATATTCCTGAAACTAGTCCGCTCCACGGTTCAGCTCTGACGCTAGGCATGGGAAGTCCTGGGTTCAAATCCTACACAGTCATTTTCTCTGTTGTTCTGTTGTGGTCTTTCATTTTCTTTTGATTGCTAGAGGTACCCTTATCACTTCTTGGTCACTCTAGGAATTGCCCGGTATTCCATGGTCAGGATTTCCAGCAAGCAGATGAGGCCTCATTTTTTTCTTTTTACATGTTTTCTCCCCAGGAGAATCCTAGAAGGGGCCATGCAGGTCATCTATTCCAACCCCCTGCTCAATGCAGGATCATGCCCACCTCTCCTGAGACTGCCAGGAGAACTCTACATTGGAACCTGCAGGAAAATGATTTGTCTATTCCCGGCTGCTGGCCTGGGATCCAGGTTTCCAGCCTCCGGATGGCGGTGCAAATTTCCCACTAATAAAACTGAGCTTTGTTTTTTTTCCCCTGAAGGCTAGAGCTACCCTTATCCATTCTGGATAGCTCTAGGCATCTGCAGGACGTCAATGGTCCGGAGTTCCAGTAAGTCGATGGGGCTTTCTTTTTCTTTTAAATTTTTCTCCTGGGACGGCCTCACCGCAACACCCCTCCCACCAGTTGTCAGTCACCACCAGGCAGTCCTATTGTGGCTAGGTTTGCCAGTCCCCAGTTGGGGGCAGAAGACTCCCCCTACCCATCACAGGCAAGAAACACAGTTTCTACATCACCTGGAACTGACATAAGCCTGTCGGTGCCACCAGGGGGTGACAGTCTGGTTTGGGGGCAAAGCTCTATGGTAAGAAGCTAATTCTATCATAGAGTTTTGCCCCCAAACCAGAGCGTCACCCTCTTGACGGCATCAGCATGCCTATGTTAGTTCCAAGTGACGGAGCGGCATCGAGTTTGCTTCTGGCTTCTTCTGGCAAATTCTCCCCACCCCACAACAGACCCGGCATCCCTAATTGTGGCTGTAGTGGAAAAGCAATACTGGGAAAACTGGTTGAGTGATTCTTTTCTACTGCGACTCAACTCTCTGGAAAGCTGCCATGGCCTTCCAGGGTTCCCTGGGAGCGAGTTTGGAAAGAACTGGAAATCCTAGATCTTCCCACCAACCGTCTGGGTGCTTATGGCGTTCCCACAAGCCTCCAAGTCGTAGGAGCTTTGTCCGAAGGGTATTCTTCCAATAATTCGTAATCATGGGAAAGAATTGCCCGTTATTGGCCTGCCGGGAATATTAATAGAATGTTTGCAGACGCTAAAGAGCTTTTAACTGAGAACAGATTGGGCCATTCCCCCCCTCCCCTCCCCACTTTAAAAAAGCACAGACACTTAACTAGTTTTCACCCTTCTGGATGTTTTAAGTGGTAATTTTGGCTTCCCGAGAGGAGAAATGGAATAGTAGCCCTTCTGGCAAAAGAAGCAAATTGTATCACTGACATTTAATTTTTTTTTTCTCCGTCATTTGAGGATGGAGTTTTTAAAAACCACTTTTCACGCTAGGTCAGAAGAAGATGAGCTGCCGTCAAGGTGGAAGGCGCTTCACCGGTGCATGCAGCCGATTTTGTTCCAATTTTCTGAGCCAGGGATTCTCAGCCAGGGCTCCCTGCAACCCTGGGGCTCCGTGACAACCCCCCTAGGTCCCCCCCCCCCAGCCTTTCCTTGTGCCCTGCCTGCACGGACTTGCCTGCAAACTGTTCTGGGCATTGCCATGAAAGCAGGGAGCTGGCGGTTTTGTTGAACTGGGGGTGGCGTTCTTGCGTGGTCCCTGCACCTGGGCCAAGGGGGCGGAGCCTGGATGCCTGCCACCGTAGTAGAGGCCGGGGTTCTTTCGCAAGGACCATGGATATCCAGGAATTTCTCAACCCAAAGTTGGCAGTCATAAAGTAGGAAACTAGAGAAGTCAGAGTGAAAAGCTGGATGGATCTAACCCTTTAAAGAGCCAGGGTGGGATCTGGGGTATCCAGGTTCAAATCCCCCATGAGTGAACTTGGACCCACCACACGTTCTCAGCCTAACCTACCTCGCAGGCTCGTTGTGAGGCTAGAAACAAAGCGAGGAGAACAAGGTAAGCTGCTTTGGGTCCACATTCCAGAAGAAGGCAGTATATAAATAAAGTATAAGAGAAGATGACAAGCTGTTTTTTTCAACCTCGCTTTCCCTTCCTCTCCCCACAACAGTCACCCTGTGAGGTCGTTGGGGCTGAGAGAGCTCTGACAGAACTGCTGTGCGAGAACAGCTCTAAGAGAACAGGGACTGGCCCGAAGTTAGCCAGCTGGCTGCATGTGGAGAAGTGGGAAATCAACCCTATTTCTCCAGATAAGAGTCCACCGCTCTCTAACTGCCACACCACGCTGGCTCTCAAATAAATCAATAGACCCATAGCCGATCCGACGGCCTTCTGCAGCATCATAACCTTCTTGGCCCTCCCGCAAAGGACAAGCTCTCTCAAAGGCAGTCCAAATTCAGCACCGAGGAAAGCCCACGGACACTTCTTGAGTCCCTGCGGCCAAGAGATCCGTCCGGACGGTGCTCCTTCCCCATAATTTATTTCCTTTTCCTCCAATACCAGCGGGAGACCCTTTCCGTCTACCAGCCTCAGCTGCGGCTGGCCTCCAAGTCACCGAAGTCGGAGGGGAAAAAAAGACTTCCAAAGGCAGCTCCGGCACGAAACTGCTGCCTTGGGATTTCTCTGCAATTGGATTTGGCTTGGATGTAATGGGAACGACGGGCTTCTAACTGGCTGGGGGTAGAGCAGTGAGCCCAGAAGGGCTAATCAGACAGGATGGGCCTCTGCCACGGTTAGGATTTTATTCTACGGAAAATGTGACGCACTGCTGTAATTGATGGACTTTGAGCCCCCTTCTCCCGTGTATATATATTTTGGTACTTGGGCAAGAGTAATAGAGATAACATGCCAATGGAGGGGTGGGGAAAGGTGATGCCTTATTAGGGTTGCCAATTTCGAGGCGGTGGCTGGAGTTCTGCCATTTCAGCTGAACTCCAGGTTGCAGAGATCAGTTCACCTGGAGAAAATGGCTACTTCAGGAGGTGGACGCTAGGGCACTGCAGAAGAAAAAGATGAAGAATTGGTTTTATATGCCACTTTTCTCTGCCAGGAGTCTCAAAGCGGCTTACAATCCCCTTGTATTTTACATGGGGATATTTCCCCAGCTCTAGTTCATCACATGCATAAAGCATAAGGTTGCCAACTCCAGGCCTTCCTTTGATAACAATGCCATAAGGAGAGCCTGTTGGATCAGACCAGTAGTCTCTGGGGAGAGGAAGGGTAGGCGAATCTAAGCAGCTTTGAGACTCCTTATGGGAGAGAAAAGCAGCATATTAGAACCAACTCTTCTTCAGTAATATCAGGGCTCTCTCAGCCTCACCTCCCTCACAGGGTGACTGTTGTGGGGAGAGGAAAGGGAGGGCGACTTTAAGCCACTTTGAGACTCCTTCAGGTAGAGAAAAGCGGCATAGAAGAACCAACTCTTCTTCTTCTTCTTCTTCTTCTTCTTCTTCTTCTTCTTCTTCTTCTTCTTCTTCTTCTTCTTCTTCTTCTTCTTCATTAATCTCAGGGCTCTCTCAGCCTCCCCTCCCTCACAGGGTGTCTGTTGTGGGGAGAGGAAAGGGAGGGCGACTGTAAGCCGCTTTGAGACTCCTTTGAGTAGAGAAAAGCTGTATATAAGAACCATCTTCTTCTTCTACATGGATTGCATGTACATTCATTGTCATTTGTGAACAGGGCTCAGGCGCACCTTGCGTGCACATTGCACAAGTGCGCACTGTAACTAGTGAGAAGGGCTCGTGTCACAGTTGCTACATCTATTCCCTCATGGTCCGCTGAATCCATCCCTTGTAAGTCCACGGGGCCTAAAGCGACGCATGGCGCATGGGGGTTGGCAGGAGATGAAATCTAGTCCTGGACTGTCACGCCGAGCAGAAGCGGCAGCCTTGCGTTGAGCGATTGCCTGGTTCTCCAACGTGGCTGTCGGGACCGCTGGCCCTAGCCAGAAGGTAAATGTGCGATTAGATTGATCTGTCAACAACCCCGGTGGGCTATGCATACGAACGGCGATGAGGCTAATTGAGAGCTGCAATATTCTAGCAGGCCCGCCTGACTTCCTTTGCTGCCAGAGCAGATTCCCGCCTGCGCTGTTTCCGGAAGGCTCGGATGAAATCCTTTGGAAGTTGCCTGAGTTGGAATCTGTTCCCATAGGGCCGTTTCCTGCGCCGCACTTCCTAAGTGATAGAAAGTTTTGGACTGGCCTCTAAGTCATTTCCTGGGTAAGGACGAGGACATTTTAGATACTACGCTCACACATTCCGGAAAGCCGCACGCTGAATAACCTGACTTCATATATGTGCTCAAAATTTATTCTGCTGCTTCTGACTGACATGGTGACCACCTGGCTTCCAGTTTGAGAGCCAGTTTGGTGTAGTGGTTAGGAGTGCGGACTTCTAATCTGGCATGCCGGGTTTGATTCTGCGCTCCCCCACATGCAACCAGCTGGGTGACCTTGGGCTCGCCACGGCACTGAGAAATCTGTTCTGACCGGGCAGTGATATCAGGGCTCTCTCAGCCTCACCCACCCCACAGGGTGTCTGTTGTGGGGAGAGGAATGGGAAGGCGACTGTAAGCCGCTTTGAGCCTCCTTCAGGTAGGGAAAAGCGGCATATAAGAACCAACTCTTCTTCTTCTTCTTCTTCCGTGACATGGACGGGGACCACTGGGTTTCTCTGGGTTCTCGTTTGTGCATTCGGAAGCTGTACAACTGGGATCCATTGGTGACACCTTTCCTGAGGCCCAGCAAACGTTTAAAAATAGCGGGTGGGTCTTTGTGGCGTTTTCACTCAGCAAGGCTTCTGATTGGCTATTAGGGATGGGATAGGCTGTTTGTATTTTTTTAAAAATGTTGTTTTGGCAACAGCTGCTACCTCAGTACAAGGATCTTTCAGTTGAGAACTGCCCCAAACCTATATGGGGAGTGTCAGTATGCAAATATATTATTATTATTAATAATAATAATAATAATAATAATAATAATAATAATAATAATAATAATAATAATAATAATTTTAAGAGATATTGTGACTAGTGCTGCCTTCTGCAGCAGCCATTTCGTGGACGACGGGCTCCCAGATCTGAGTCTGGAGCCAGCTTAGCTCTTTGTGCTGGAGGTTTCAGGTCCCTCTGCACCCATGCGCCCCAGTCCCAAAGGCTCTCCAAAGATGGAGAACCCACCACCTCTCGAGGAAGCCTGTTCCACTGAGGAACCGCTCTAACTGTCAGGAACTTCTTCCGGATGTTGAGACGGAATTTCTTTTGCATCTCTAGGAGTTTCCCAAAAAATCTGGCCACCCTACCCCACTATCCCCTACCGGAGACCAGGGGTGACCTGGCAACTTTCAGGCCTGGGATCCCACTGCCCTTGGTTGGGATCCTTCATGTAAGGAACAACATCCATCTCTTCTTATAAATTCTAATTTAACCATCCGTTTCACCAGCTGCCTAAATCAGGGCTCTGCGTGCCACTTGCCAGAGATTCGAGACCATTTATCTCTACTGCTGCCTTCCAACGCTTCTGATCCAATTACCTGAGCATTTTGATGTTGAACGTTCTGTTCCCCACCCTGTTTCCTCAGGTGCCAGGGCTGCAGTCAATTACAACCACGTGTGGGCCCTCAGGAACAAGCATGGGGAGCATGCAGACTGGCAGCTTGGGGACACTCAATTACGTTGTGTGTGATTAATGACGGTCCTGGCAACCCTTGATTTAGAGACCAATTTGGCAGCTGCCATCTTTCCTCACATGGGTCATCATAAAAAAAGAACTGATGGAGCGGTTTTCTCTGCAGAAATCAACTCAAAGTGCTGAGCCCGTGTTGGGAGAGTTTAAATTCGCAAGGAAGGGCTTAAAAGACCAAAATAGTGTTAGTAGGAAGAGATACAAACTTTGTATGTGGAGAGGAGAGGAGAGGAGAGGAGAGGAGAGGAGAGGAGAGGAGAGGAGAGGAGAGGAGAGGAGAGGAGAGGAGAGGAGAGGAGAGGAGAGGAGAGGAGAGGAGAGAGTCCTGACTGACTGGCCAGTTCTGCATTCAGTCAGTCTGTTGGTTGTGTTTGTTGAGGAGGCAAGCAGGGAGGAAGTGTGATCAAAGGAGTAGGAAGTCTCCATTGGGCCAGTCAGGATGCAGGAGGAGACCAAGCCTTGTGAGGAAAGGCTGAGGGATGTAGGATTTTTCAGCCTGGAGAAAAGGAAGTTGAGGGGGGACAGAATGGCTCTCTTGAAATATTTGAAAGGTTGTCACTTGGAGGAGGGCAGGGAGCAGTTCCTGTTGACTGCATAGGAGAGGGCCTGCAGCAATGGCGTTAAACTATGTGTAGGAGGAGGAGGAGGAGGAGTTCTTATTTGCCACTTTTTTCTACTTGAAGGACTCTCAAAGCGACTTACATTTGCCTTCCCTTTCCTCTCCCCACAACAGACACTCTGTGGGGGAAGTGAGGCTGAGAAAGCCCTGATATTACTGAAGAAGAAGAAGAGTTGGTTCTTAGATGCCGCTTTTCTCTACCCAAAGGAGTCTCAAAGGCTTACATTCGCCTTCCCTTTCCTCTCCCCACAACAGACACCCTGTGAGGGAGGTGAGGCTGAGAGAGCCCTGATATTACTGAAGAAGAAGAAGAGTTGGTTCTTATATGCCTCTTTTCTCTACCCAAAGAAGTCTCAAAGGGGCTTACATTCGCCTTCCCTTTCCTCTCCCCACAACAGACCCCTGTGGGGGAAGTGAGGCTGAGAGACTACTGGTCTGATCCAACAGGGTTCTTCTTAGGTCATCATTATCAAAGGAAGGCCTCAAACACTCTGCCTTGTTGTTGGCCTTCCAGGGGAACTGGTTGGCCACTGAGTGAGACAGGATGCTGGACGAGACGGACCACTAGTCTGATCCAGCAGGGCTCTTCTTATGTTCTCATGTATCAACAAGCAGATATCACCTGTTACGCGAGTGGCAAATGCTATCAGAGGTGTTTGTTTTTTTTAAATCTCACTCTTGGTGGAGAATAAGAAGGCCAACGAAGAGGAAGACAGCCTGTATTTCTCATCTA